>NW_027185777.1:36925543-37070060 GCF_028583685.1 Petaurus breviceps papuanus | reverse complement strand
GAAAAGAAAAGAAAAGAAAATTCACTTGGGTACGTGAATGGAGAATGGACTGGATTGTGGAGAGATTTGAGGCAGAGACATCAATCAGCAGTCTATTGCAATAGTCCTGGACTAAGGTAGTAAGAGTTGTCATGTGAAAAAAAAAGGTTACACTTGTTTTGCTTGGTTCCAGTGAAGAGAACTTAAGCCAACAATGAAAGTTGCCTAGATACAGATTTTGCTTAAAATAAGGGAAAATTTCCTAACAATCAGAGCTATCCAAAAATAGAATGGCTACCTGGGAAGGGAATGGATTTTCATTTCTAAAGGACAAGTGAAGACTAGATCACTACTAGTCAGATAGAAGGCATGGTTTTTCCCTTTTGTTCTCATTCTTCTTTCACAAAATGACAAATGTGGATACATGTTTAATATGATTGTACACATACAGGCTATATCAGATTGCCTACCGTCTTGGGGATGGTGGTGGGAGGGAGCAGAAGAAGGAGAGAGAGAAAAACTTGGAACTCAAAATCTTATAAAAGTGAATGCTGAAAACTATCTTTACATGTAATTGGAAAAAATTAAATACTATTAAGTAGGAAATACATATATATGTATGTATGTATATATGTGTGTGAATATGTGTGTTTATACACACACATGTATATGTATATGTATACACCCTTGCTTCAGGTATACATTGGACCAAATAAGCTTTGAGGGTCCTTCCAAAGCTGAGATTTTTAAAATTCTGAGCTCATCATCTTTTTAAAACTAGATCTCTCATTTGTGTTCATGAAATTATTGTTTTCCCTGTTCACCTAAGCTAAAAATCTTGTAGTCATCAATTGAATTCTCTTTTTTCTTTCTACTCAAATCACACACATACACACACATATCACATCACATATTTCTCCAAATGCCACTAATTCCACCCTGTACCTACTCCCACCCCCCTTCCAGGACTCCTACCCTAGTTCTGGTCCTCATTATCCCCCACTCACCTATTTGGATACTATTTCAATAGCCTCCTATATAGCCTCCCTACCTTTAGTATCTCCTAGGAGGAAAATGAAATGCCAAGATGAACAAGAAAATGCTGAGAAGTCGGATGAAGAAAAGACCTTGGAACTATCGCTAATGAGTTTGCTAAGCTCAGCAAGTACTCTAAGAGAATATTCTTTTACAGATAGATGATTAGCATGTGCCAGCTATAGCCTGGTTTCTTAAAAGGGTAATGTTGGGCCCTGCATGTCAGGTTAGCCTATATACAATTTCTATGCTACTTAATCCATTCTGTAACATTAAATTAATTATCACTCCGATGATGCAAAGTTTCTTTTATTAGCATTGGGTTTGAATAGAGTACATACAGTAATATGTTAATTCATAAGGAAAATTCACTCTCCTTAGTTTCTTCCACTTCCTCATTAGTTGGTTAAAATCCAGTATTGTAATTATAAGATTATATCCTCAATTACTTTCTGAGGTTATGGTTATTTCTACACACTTTATAGGGGAAGATGATTAATTCGCACTGATCCTCTTTCTAATTTTTTCTCTATGCTTTTTTTAAAAATACTGGTTAAATCAATGAATATGATCCAAAAAATAGAGCAATACCTATCAGGGTCTTAAATCATAGTGGAGCTGATTCTTAGTTTCCTTCTGTATAGTAAGTTAGCTTTTGATTCTAACTTTGTTTTCATAGGCAAGTATGGTTGGAAGACCCAGGAAGCTAACTCAACATAGACTCTCTGGCAAATAATTACACCATTCAATGAGGCATAAACAAATGGATATGAACTCTTACAACTACACAGGGCACAGACCTATTATCTGCTATGGCACCCCACTTATTCCTGAGTTCCCAGGACTCTATAGAGCAAAATGAAGAGGTGCCACCTCATCTTTCATTGCCCAGCTGCAAGAAAGTGATCCCTTTCCACACCTTTGCACGTTTGTCATGGCATTTTTAATGTATCATCTGTGAAGAACCAGCAATCTTCCCTAATAGACTGGAAATTCCTCAAGGACAGGGACTCTATGCTACACCACCGAGCCAAGTCAACATGCTTTGAGAAATGTAAGACCCAGGCAGTCTGGCCATGGAGTATATACCAACCTACCACTGAGTTTCCCATTCTTCTCTGCTTCTGTCATTGCTGTGGTTTCCATTCATTCTCCATGTGTTTGAGCACTTGCCTTTTGGAAGGTAGCATGCTAATGGCTAAAGGAAATCAAAAATCTAAGCTGCACTGCCTGGCTCACATCAGGGATAGACTAGTAATAAATGCCACCTTTTATTTGTACAGGGCTTTATATTTCTCAAAACACATTCACTTGGCTGCGTGGAAAGAATACTGTATTTAGAGGAAGGGGTTCAAATCATTGCCCTCCTTAATTTCTAGATGACCTGGGAAGAGGCAACTCTCTCCTCTGGGACTCCAATTCTTCATCCATAAAATGGGGCAGTTGAGCTCATGCTAAGATCCCTTATGTTATTAAATCCTAGGATCTTACTTGATCGTCACAACTTTATGAGAGAGGCATTATTATCCCCATCACATAGATAAGGAGATGAAGGTTCACAGGCAGTAACTTTGCCCAATGTTGCTATGGCCTTGGTCACATTAGCATCATGGTCTAGTCAGTCACATAGGAACCCATGAAGTAGTATAACACATAGTTCCTCCCACCTTTCATCTTTCTGGGTATGGACTATAAATCATAAAATCAACTCATCATTGTTCCTAGAAAAAAAAATGTGTGATGACTTATTCCCCTGTATCTCCCCTAACCATTTTATCAACTATCTAAACCAAAATATCCCTCCCTGGTGACAACTCACCTATCTATATGTATGGTATCCCTTTGGTACAAAGTAAGCATCTTGAGGGCAGGTACCCCTCTTTCACATTTGAATCTTTAGTGATTAGCTCAGTATTTGGCAGATGGAAAACACTCATTAAGTTACATCTCATTCATATCTGAGTTTTTAATCATTAATAAGTCACATTAGATTTGGCGTCATTGGAAGCCATGCCTTCAGAAAGGAAGAAAGACATAGTAAAGGGGAAACTAGGCTCAGAGCCAAGATCTGGGTTCAAATCTCATTTCTGATATATTCCAGTTGCGTGATCCTGAGAAAATCACTTAATAATATTATAGTGTTTCAAGTATATCTTTAGAATTACAAGTTGCAAAGCAGGTGCCTAATCCTTATCAGGAGAAGGATTTGAGGCAGCTAGGAGGTAGAGTGGATAGACCACTAGGCTTACAATCAGAAAGACTTGAGTTCAAAGTCAGCCTCAAAAAGTTCCTAGCTACATCACCATGGCCAAGTCCCCTAACCTCTATTTGCCTATGGATCACTGACTTACTATGGAAATGGGGCTTGTGTAGCTTAATGAAACTATGAACTATACCATGCAGGGTTACCCAAGATTGATAGGCCTTAGCAGAGAGTTTTAACAAAAGGTGATCTACTAGAGAAGGAAAGGGCAGACTATTCCAGTATTTTTGCCAAGAAAAACTCCATGGACAAAGGTCTCTGGGTTTCACAAAAAGTTGGAAATGACTAAAAGGACTCAACAACAAATACCAAATGAAATCATGAATACAACCCAAAATAAACAAAAAAGTACTGTCATGCCCCCTTTGTTAAACGTTGCTTTCATCTTCTTTTTAACACCAGTAAGAGTGAGTTCCTTTTCCCCATTCCGTTGGAGAATTTCTATTTAATCAATTGTTAATAACAATATTAATAGCTAAAATTTTATAGTGCTTCAAGGTTTGTAAAGAACCTTACAAATATTATCTCATTTTAGTTCGAAGTGTATTATCCTCCCATACCTGCATGAGCTCTGGGCTTTCTGCATGAGATTCAAGTAAAGAACCTATGGAAGGAAGCTTTAGTTCTAAGAGAAGGTAAGAAATACATATGGAGGTACATGCCCACATATGATGCCATGGATAAAGTGCTGGGCCTAGACTCAAGAAGACCTGAATTCAATTACAAACTCAGATACTTGCTAGCTATGTGACTCTGAACAAGTCACTTAACCTCTGTCTCAGTTTCCTTAACTATAAAATGAGGATAACAGCACCTGCCTTGAAGTGCTGTTGTGAGGATCAAATGAGATAATATTTGGTTGAAATAAAAGTCCTTAACAATGTGCCTAACACATAGTAGGCATATAAATGATTGTTCCTTTTCCTTTCCCATCACCCCAAATCACCAGAGCAAGTGGGAATAGAACACAAATCCTTAAAAAGTTAGTCATAGTATCTAAAACAGTATAGATCAAATCAGTATAGAACTGGAAGAGACAGCAGAAGCTTTGTAATGCAGTCCTATTTTACAGATAAGAAAACTGAGTCCCCAAGAGTCACAGCCATCAGACCATGTCAGGGCCAGAATTCAGAAGAGTGGAAGCTCCTGGAAGGGAGGTAGAACTATTTTTCCTCTTGTCCCTATATCCCCCTGTCCCCTACCACAATATATTGCACATGATGAGTATTTAATCATGACTTACTGAAGGGATATTTTCCTTTAATTTAAAATATAACTACAGCAATATGGTATTTCTTCCAGTTACTGTGCCAAATCATATTAAACCTTACTGACTGGGTCAAATACAAATTTATATAATCTAATCTCAACTGAATCCCTCACTACAGCTAGGCAATGCTTCAAATCTTCATTAATCATTTGTCTATTCCACTTACTGCAATGGTCATCCCAAACCTTGTCTTCTTATGCTCTTCAGTACTCCACACCTGTTTCCCTTCAACTGAGAATTTCACCTTATACTTCACCAAAAAATATCAATGCCATCTGCCACAACTTCCTTTTTTCCCCCTCTTACCTCACATCCCTGACTACATTACCCACAATCTCTTCATTTTCTCTAGGCTCAGATGAAGATGGAGTTCATCCTTGAGAAGGTCAATCCATTTTCCTCCTATCTTCTTCAGCAGATTAACACTAATATAAACACCTCTCTATGTATGATCTTTAATTTCTATCTCCTGGCTACTATGAATATTCCCAAGTCTCCCCCATTCTCTTTTTAGTGTCTTTTTAAAAGAATTTAGACAAATGCTAAAACTTAAATACATAAAAAGAAAAAGAAACATTGTAAATTTAAATATAAAATAAGAAAAAAATGTCATGTGCATAGCAGAACTCAGAATATATAGCAATAATTTATCATTTCAAGAAAGCCTACATATTAAACACCGTGCATTATGTTGAAAGTTGTCCATCTTTTCTTTGCTTCCTTGTAGTTCTTCTTTTGTTCTCTGCTGTACATTTTTTACTTCAATCTTTTTCCCTCTTCTTCCTCTATACCCACTACCCCAAGGCTACAATTAACCATGGATATATATATATATCTGTGTGTATTGATATATACATATATATATACACATACATACATATACTTTTCCTAATAGAATCTGTTCCTAATCTTGTTTTTTTATTTGTATCTCTTTTTTCCTATCTCTCCTAACTCCTCTATTTTACTTCTACCTTGCCCTCCTATTACTTAACCTACCCCAACTCCAGCAATCCCTCCCTTATCCTCCCATTCCCCTAAATCTAAATACCCTTCTATATCCCCCTTTTAACTTATCCCCTCCCCCTTCCCTCTAAATATCCATCCTTTATCTTTTCACCCCTCGCTATCCCCTTAGAGTTTTACTTCTTTCTAAATTCAGAAGACTTTAATACTCTTCTAGATGTATATGTATTTTCCCCTCTTAAGCCCATTCCCAATGAAAGTAGGCTTTCAGAACTAACACCTCCCTTCCCCCATCTAATTCCTCTATATCAGTTATCCCTCTTGTACCTCATTTGTATAATTACTCTTTTAGCTATTTTTGAATGGTTTTCCTTTTTGAAGTCATATCACACACAGCAGGTCTGCCCCAATCTTTTTTATAAGCTACCTAATTACTAGTAACAATCTTAGACATAGGTTTTCCATACATAAACTTTAGACATAGGTTTTCCATACATAAAGGGTAAACATTCTATCCTTATTTAGTTAAATTTCTCTTAGCTCTTGTATGTCAAATCTTCTATTAAGTTCAGGTTTGTTTTTTTAAACAGAATCCTGAAAGTTTGACAATTGATCAAATGTTCACCTTTTTTCAGTTGATTAAATGTTCACTTGTTTTCATTCAGAATTGTGCTGAGCTTTGCTGGGTATATTTTCCACCAGAGGCCCAGTTCTTTTGTTCTTGGATATATAGTGTTACAAGACCTGCAGTCTTGTAGTATTGCCAATGCTAGGTCTTGTGTGATTCTAATTATGGTATTGTTTTTTTCTTGTTGCTCGTAATATTTTTGTTCTTGATCTGGGGGTTCCAGAATTTAACTATAATATTTCTGTGACTTTTCCTTGTAGGGTCTCTTTCAAGTAGTGATCAGTAGATTTTTTTCTATTTCTACTTTCCCCTCTTGTCCTAATACTTCAGGACAATTTTCTTTAATTATTTCTTGTACTATTTTATCAAGATTCTTTTTTTATCAGAACTTTCAGGTAGTCCAATTATTCTTATGCTTTCTCTTCTTGGTCTGTTCTCTAGATTTATTGCTTTTCTTATGAGATGTTTCACATTCTCTTTTTTATTCTTCATATTTTTTTATTTCTTTATCTCATAATTTCACTGGTGTCCCCTTGCCTCATTTTCAAGGAGTCATTTTCTTCCTTAAGTTTCTTCATCTCCTTTTCTAATTAATTGACATTCTTGTCATAATCGTCTTTTTTTTCTTTTTGGTTCTTCCTTAATCTCTCTCGTTTGATTTTTAAAGTCTTTTTTAAGTTCTTCAGTGGATTCTTTTTGAGAAGGTGACCATTTGACATGTCTTTTGGGGGTAGAAGAAGATTTCTTTGCTTTGGTATCCTCCTCTGAAGACAAACTCCATTCCTCTCTGTTCCCATAGTAGCTCTCTATAGTTGGATTCTTTCTCCTTTGCCTGTGCATTGGGGGGGGGGGAGGGATAATAGTTTAGTTTTTATAATCACCTCTAGTCCCGGGGTATGGGGAATGGTGCCTCCACCTCAGATGGTCTTCAGTTCTCCCCTCTGACCATGAACTCAAGCCAAGACCTCCAGCCTCCTGTAAGTACCCACAGCCAAGGGCTTTCTGCCCCACTGCTTCTCCACTTTCTAGGTGTGTGCTGGTTTCTTATCACCCCTACAGCTCTCTGGAATAACTGGGTCTGGCATTCCTTGTCAGCAGTGGTTCCCTTCATCTTCCTCCCCCCACCCCCAACTGCTCAGACATCCATCTCCAGTCACTTGTTGAGGGGGTAGGGGGGACTGGAGCCTGCAGCCTCTCAACCCAGCTAACCCCAGGGCTTGCCCCTTGCTTAAGTGGACCCTAGCCTGGAGGTGTTTACTCTTCAAGGGGAGGAAATCTAGTCCTGAGATTTTTCTGCTGGTCTTCTCTGATTGTCCCAAGAGGCCTTGTTCTGCTCCTACTCCTATGGTTTATTTTTTTCATAGCTCTATGTTTGCCCACAAGTGCTATTTTATCTCTTTTGTGGAGGAAAATCTTGAGAGCTTGAAATTTTCTGACCTACTCCACCATCTTCCCAGAATCCTCTTTCCCCCTCTCTTAAAAAAAACCTCACTAAATGCTACCATCTCTGCTAGTTTTCATTCTCTCCCTTCCCCTTCCCAGATGAGCTCCTTCAAAAAGCAATCTACACTCAGCGTCTCTAGTTCCTTTCTCCCACGATAATATGCCGACTTCCAATATCATCACTCCACTAAAATGGCTCTGAAATTACCAACTAGCTTTTTTTCTCAATCCTCATATTTTTTGACTTCTCTGTAGCATTTGATATGGTTCACCACCTTCTCCTAGATTGTCTCTCCTCTCCTGTGCTTTCCTAACACTGCTCCTTCTAGGTTCTGACCACTCCTCAGTCTTCTTTGCTGACTTTCTACCCTCATGCCTCTGATACCTCCAGCATATGCTGGGGGCTCTTCTCTTTTCACTCTAGACAAGCTCACTTAATGATACCAAACTCCATGAATTCATCTATAGTACAGATCCAGATACATATATAGACATATCTATATACATAAAACCAGCCCTAGTCTATCTCCTGAGTTACAGTCACCATCACCAACTACTTACTGTATATGTCCAATTACATTGCCTAATAGGCATCCTATTTGGGTCTTTTAGGTTGGAACTAGAGTTTTGGTGATGGTGAGATGTGGTAAAGCATAGGAAGGAAAGGAAAAAAAAGGAGAATCCTACAGACTTGCAGACAACAGCCCATGACTTCCTTCCACTCAAATGATGCCCTATATGGGGAAAAATACACCTTTTCCTCCAAGTCACTCTTTTTTTTTTGCTTTTTTTTGGAGAGGTGAGGGTAGGGCAATTAAGGTTAAGTGACTTGCCCAAGGTCACACAGCTAGTAAGTGTTAAGTGTCTGAGTCCATATTTGAACTCAGGTCCTTCTGACTCCAGGGCCAGTGCTCTATTCACTGCACCACCTAGCTGCCCCCTTCCAAGTCCCTTTCATCTAGTCAAGATCAGCAGTCGGGCAAAAGCCATTACTTTAGACACTGACTCATGCTGACTGGTAAAGAGATATCCCAAGAAACATTATGGCAATAATAATTAGCCATCAATTATAATAACAACTCATACTTGTACAACACTTCAGGGTTTACAACATGCTTTGCTTACAAACAATTCTGTTACATGAGTGCAAGATCATCTCCTCTTTTTACATATGGGGAAGCTGAGGCTCAGCCAAATTAAGTGACTTGCCCAGCAGTGAGCATCAGAGCCAGAACTGAGCCTAGATCTCAGTTCTGAGCCCAGCACCCTTTCTGTTCACCCTCTGCTGTTAGCAAAGGGCCAAAAGCTAGAATCAGAAAAGATTTAGGAGGAACGATGGCACTTAAAATTTATATTTTTAATTTGCCTAATGGAGCCCAAAAGCTTGGCAAAAACATCCTCTTATTTTTAAAAATGATAATAAAGCTAAAAACAAGCTAAATCAACAAAATACCATGAAATTCACTCAAAAGATAAAGGAAATTATAAAACTTCAGCCCAGGAGATTGTGCCTCTCAAGTTCCTTACAGAACAAACTGTATTTCTTTGTGTTCAGTCCTGGGTGCCATGTTTTAAGAACCCTGACAAACTCAGGAGCATCCAAAGTGGAGTCATCAGGGTCCATCCCTGCTTCAGAACAACTTGGCATGTTTCGCTTAGAGGAAAGGTAGGAGAGGGACATCTGACTTCATGTATCTGATGGCTTGTCACATGGAAAAAGGGATTAGTCTTGTTACCCTTGGTCTCAGGAGGCAGAAGCGGGAGACAAGGATGCAAGTTAGACAAAGCCAGATGTAGGCTTCATGTAAGGAAGGAATTCCAAACAATCAGGTGTAACTAAGCTCTCAGGAGATACTGGGTCACCCCCTAACTGGAGTTTTCAAGCCAAGCACATTCCCAGCACAGTGAGTTGTGCAGAATGGAAAACCACTTGTTCAGAAATTTGTAAAGACAATTCTTGATCAACTATGGATTGGACAATTGTTCATTCAGTTGTGTCTGACTCCTTGTAACCCTATGAACTATATCACACCAATACTGTCCACGGGGTTTTCTTGGCAGACATACTGGAGTGGTTTGCCACTCCCTGATGAAGTGGATCCTTTTGTCAGGCAATCAAAGGTTAAGTGACTTCCCCAGGATCACACAGCAAGGAACTGTCTGAGGCTGGATTTGAACTCAGGTCTTCCTGACTCCAGACCCAGGGCTCTATCCACTAAGCCACCAACTGCCTCACCAGTTGAACTAGACAGTCTCAGAAGGCTCTTCCAATACTAAGATTCTAGACAAAGGCAGCATTGCATAGCAAATAGAACACTGGCTTTAGAGCTAGAATGAATTGAGTTCAAATCCCACCTAAGACATCTGCAAAGTAAAGGACCTGATTTAAGGACCTCTAGTACCTCTTTAGCTCTAAACCTATGAATTCATTTTTGGATACTAATCTAAGCCAACTCCTATGGCATCAAAGAGGGTCATGACAAAGTGATAAAAACCTGATCAAAAACAAAGATGACTGCAACAACATTCAAACCAACAAGATCAAAGACAAGTCCAAGGCCTGCCAAGGTCACTATGGCTAGATAAGAGTCACTGGAGACAGGGAGCTCTAGTTCATGGCCAATCAAGATGATTGACTTGGGCCCTGAGCTTTGGGGGAAGTCAGCTTTGCTGGCACCTCATCAAGGCAGCAAGACAGAACAAAATGATTCTTCCAGCAACTACTCTAGAAAAAAAAAAAAGGTATGAAGATCTTATATATACAGTCATGCTATAAATCTCCCACCACCACCAAGGCAAAGGCATAAAGCTATCTTTCTCCTCTTTTACCCCTCAGGCTACATGTTGTTTTTGCTGACATTTTCTCCTCTAAGTCTGTCCTTAATGGTTTTTTTTTAACCTGCTTTCATTACTATAAGCATGTTATATGGAGAAGATATAATAATAAAATATAATAATTTATAAATAAAATATGTATATAAACTGAAAATAAATAATCTGTATACATTTGTATGAATAATTGTATGAAATATGATTTCATAATATATAATGTAACAATAGATAGAATATATAATTACATAGCATAATAATTTAGTTTCCATTTATTTTTTTATTTATATAGTACTTCACATATGATCTCTTTTGATCCTTACAACAATCCTGTGAAGTAAGGTAATCATCCCCATTCGGAAGATGAGGAAACTGAGACTAAGAGAGTTTAAGTGATTTGCTTCAAGTTAAGTAGATATTTTAGGCAGCATTTGAACTTAGGTTTTCCTGACTCCTAGTCTAACAGTCTAACCATTTTAGCTTAGTTGATTGAGTACTTGGGTATACACACATACACAGAGTCCAGTTTGTTGGTTTGCATGCTAAGCATTGCAGTGACTGGAGACACCAAACTTATATACCAGAATACACAGAGATACCATACCTGAAGGACTCTCTATGATTCCCTACCTAGAGGCAACCCCTCCTTCCTTAGCTTAGAACTCTCTCACCTTTTCTAAATTGTTAACATTTTTCTAATTCATAGTAACATATACATATATATATTTCATTTCTTCCTCCTTCCTCTAGTAGACTAAAACCTCTTTTTTAAAGATAAGTAGGAATCTACCAGATTGTAAGTAAGCTCCTTAACTAAATGATTTTCAATTTTTTATAACCAGGACAACCCCTTGCACAGAGTAGAAGCTTAACATTTACTGAAGTGAATTGCAGTTCTGGTCCAGACTACTCATGATTGATAATAGCTCTAGAAGTAGGACAAAGGTAGTTAATACTGGATAGATGCGTTCTCTCTCTGCCTCAGCTTGGCAATTCTTGTATTTAACAACTGTTCAAATGACCTCAAGGTCAACATTGAGCAGCATCTTGGGGAGGGAGGCAAGAATAATAGTCATGGAATTTTATGTTGGAGGGTGAGATCTTTCTCTTACTCTTCTTCCTTCACAAGAATCTCCATGGCATAGTAGATACAGTGCTAAACTTGGTCAGAAAGACTTGTTTCAAGACCTCCCTCAGATATTTGCTAGATATTTTGACAAGTTGCCTAGAAAAGGGCTCCCTATGATCCCCCACCTAAGGCCAATCCTTCCTTTTGTGACTCAAAATATTTTAACCTTTTCAAAGTTCTTAGCATTTTTCTAACTCAGTTATACACCTGTTTCACTCCTTCTCCCCACCCCTAGCAAACTCAAAGCTCTTTTTAAGGGCAGGAATCTTTGGATCCAGATAAGTTCTTCACTTGTTTAAAAACCAGGAATAATAAGAGTATGTATTATGTAATAACAATAAGAGCACCTACTTCACAAGGTTATTGGAAAGACTCAAAAGGAATAATATAACTAATGTAAAGTGCTCTGCAAAGCTTAGTATAGTATATAACCTTAGTATATAACCTCAGCTAATATTACAAACATCATTATTATTCTCCCCTTCTAGGACAACGATGAAAATTAGTAGGAGCCTAAGACTCAAAGTAAATTAAGGAGACACACACTGTACATTACACACATACACACAAATACATGAAGAGAACCAGAAACAGATACATACCCCACTATGAACACACACACATACACATACAACCCCAAGAGATAGACAGAAACAAAGAGAACGAGAGAGAGAAATTGAACAAGGAAAACAGCAGAAAGAAAAAATATGTCCTGAAAAGACCTGAATCTTAATAAATATTGAAATAATCATCAATAATATACTTTAGGTAGTGAAGCTTTTACCTGTCCCATTGTTACAGAGTAGGTGAACATGACACGTTTACCTACTTAAAGGCTAGCTCCCAGGAACTATTCCAAGGAGGGGTGGGGTAAAACAGTTAAGTCATTGCTTTTAGTTTCAGGATGGTTCTTCCCCTTACACCAAACACTAAGGGAAAAGGGCTGTGATCATTTTGTAGGTGGAATGAAATGCTTAAGATGAAATATTTTTAACAACCATCTAGAAGGATTGTTAGAGAAGGTATTGAAACCACAATCAGTCAACATGCTGTGGCTGATTTTTTTGGCTTGGCAACTAACTTTCTGGAGAAGGGCTTTGTCAATGGCTTTAACTGTGCCTTGGTGTCTCCATCTGCATACTTTAGATAATAGCTACCATCTACCAGATGTTGCTAGAGCACCTTGGGATTTTCAAGAGACAGATGTTGCAGGAAAGCATCAGAGGAGGCTCTTACACATGCAGAGGATGCTGAGGCTGTCGGGAATAGGGCTCGGGGTGTTTTTGGAGGAATGTCTCACTAAGCCAGTCTGCCTCAGTGCCATCATGCACGGAGCCCACATGGCTCTCATCCAAAGCAGTCTGTGGCAAAGCCAAAGTCATTTCTCTAAGAGATACTACTTGAAAACCACATAAGGGAGAGAAATAAGAATAGATTAGGACAACTCTTTTTCTGTGTTTCAGTCTTACCACTGCTAAGGAATTGAGGGGTGGAATCCATCATCTAACAAGTATTTAAACTCCTACTGGGAACTGGGAAGAGTGGGGTGGGGAGAAGGTCAATGCTATGGGTCCCTACCCACAAAGAAAATTCTAGGTCTTCCACAGTCTTTTTTTTCTTAAGCGCCCCAGTTATAGCCACCTTTCAAGCCAACTTCTTCTGCATCTTGCTCTCTGTATTAAACTTTCTTGCCTCCACACCTCTATGACTATATGCATGTCGTTCCCTCTTCTTCCTCTCTATCAATCCTTATCCCTCTTCTACTTCCACAAGGAGTTCAAAACATACCTATTCCAGAAAGTCTTCTCTGATTAGCCCACTTATGATTGCCACCACTTTTTGTTTATTTGTTTAAAGAAATAAAAGTACCCATGTGCTCCATTTAGGTCCATGATTAGCTGACGGGGTCTCATGTATTAAGATTCACACTATTTGAAGTTATAATTATCTACCATATGGTTACTGGTTCCAACTCAATGGAAATATGCAGTGCTAATTCAAATAATGCAACCACTTCAAGGCATTCATTTTTTTCACACTAATTGAGACCTGACTTCCATTCTACTTTGTAAAAGGAGTCATCCCACCTATTGCTTTCCTTTTAGATCCCAAACTCAAGGACACACAAGTTTCTGAGTGGCCATGTTTTCTGTTTGTCCCAGATCTTCATGTCTTAGGGACTCACTATATTTTGCTAACTGAAAGAGATCTAACCCAAAATTCTAGAAGCAGAAGCATTCATTTTGGAGAGTGTAGGGCAGCACAGGGCATGAGAAGGTCAAGCCAAATGACTACTTAAGGGACAATGCACTTTTCCATATCACAGGAAGATATTTGTAAAATGCTTTAGCACAAAGCACATAGCAGCCGCTTTTAAAAAATGATTGTTCCCTTCTCTCCCACTTGCTACTAAAGAAGCCTTAGTTACCCCAAACCTAATAACAGAACTGCAAACTGATTCAGGGTTACTACCAATCAGCAAGTGTTTAAGTATCTACTATAATGCTAAATTCTGAAAAGACAAAGACAAAAAAAAGCCCCTGAACTCATAGGAATTATAATCTATATATCTTTAGGCATTTTGGGCCATATTTTTAGTCATGTCTGACCCTTTGGGACCCTATTTGGGGTTTTCTTGGCAGAAATACAAGAGTAGTTTGCCATTTTCTTCTCTTGTTCATTTTACAGATGAGGAAACTGAGGCAAACGGGGTTAAGTGACTTGTCCCGGCTCACACAGCTAGTAAGTATCTGAGGCTGGATTTGAACTCAGGAAGATGAGTTTTCCTGACTTCAGGCCTAGCCCTCAATACTCTGTGCCACCTAAAGAGAGTAAATCCCTGGAGCAAAAAGAGCCAATAACAAATATTTTAATAAGAAATAATAATAATAAAATTTTGATCATTGTTTGCAATTAAAGAAAAAAACCTCATAACTGAAAGAGGTAAACTTGAAGGTGCCTAGGACTCTGGCAGATTTCTTAGCTCCCCTCTCACTGAGCACTAGCTTCAATTCAATGCAGAAGGAGGAAAGACTGTCACCAGCCACTACCCTGTGCCTTCTTGGGTGATAACTCTCTTTTTTTTTTTTGCTTTTTTGGAGGGCAATTGGGGTTAAGTGACTTGTCCAAGGTCACACGGCTAGCATTTGTGTTAAGTGTCTGAGGCCGGATTTGAAGTCAAGTCCTCCTGACTCCAGGACTGGTGCTCTATTCACTGCACCACCTAGTCACCCCTTGTATGATAACTCTCAATGATGCCATGCCCATGACCCAGGGCACATTTCTGAGGTGCTACAGTACTCTTGATATATCACATCCAGACCACATGCTGTATATAGCAGGAAGAGCATGAGGTTTGGAATCATGAGACTTGACTGAGTCTTGGTTCTGATGCTTCCTAACCATGTGCCCCAAGGTGCTTGATTCACATCTCTGAACTATAACTGCCCCATTAGTCACTTGATCAACCAAAAAGCATTTATTAAATGCTTAATTTGTTCCATACAATGAGGAGACACAAAGAAAAAGGGGAAATGGCCTCTGCTCTTAAGGAACTTTCATTTTAATGTTAAAGAAAGTTATAATATGTCTATTACCTCACTGGACTCAAACGAAATAAGGTGTGCAAGATGCTACATGAATTAGAGCTCTTATGTTAGTCTTCACACCATTATTTACCAATATACTTCCTATTAATCCTCATACTCTAAGCATATGGGCACCCCAGGTATATTAAACAGGTCAGAAGCCAACCATCACTGGCTCCCGAGGGAGTGGCTCTCTATGCCCTCCTGAATGAAGACCACAAACTGAAACATCACGGTTTCCACACCCCACTCCAAGAAGACCCCACCCTTCCAGGACCATAGTGAAGAAAGATGATGGGAAGTTTGCAGCAGAACAGAAGCAGAAACAATCTGCTGCAATCATTCAACACCTGGTCGGCATTTCCCAATATCTCCTGGGAGACTTGCTCTGGACTCGGGCCAGTCAAGAGAGGATTGAAATATATGTGTAGCAGTCAGTTCGGCTCTTGGGTTGCTTGCCTCTCCAGGCTGGACTGTTTCCTCCCGCTTGCTATTTCTGTAAGCAAATATATTAATGGAGAGTTATCAGAGCTTCCCCACTAAGATCTCCTTAGAAATAATAGACTGGATACAGCATCCAAGTTAACACCTGGAAAATCAGACTGTTTGGGTCTCATTCCATTTTCTACATTTCATGAACAGGTTTGCAATAAAATGACAGGAAAATGGTATTATCTGGGGTCTCCATCACTATGCCACCCCACTCCATTGTGCACAAGGCTGTTTTATGACTAACTTTTCCTCCTTCCTTCTACGCTGTCAAATCCACCTATTCCCAAGTCTACATTTTCATGATGAAACTGAAAATAGACATGCAAGACGTGGGTGTTTGTAAATCAACTTCACTGTATGTGCTCATTGGAAAAGTGCCTGAGCTCTGGCTTCTAAAGAAGGCCACCTGCCTGGTTCCCTTCCTCCCAGCCCACCCCCTGAACTCTGCCACATCTCAGCTGTAGATGCAGCCACGGGATACAAATGGCTCACTGCCCCAATGCTGCCTGCCCACCTCTGACTTCATTCAAATCAATGCATGTTACAACAAACACTTGCTGTTCTTCAGAAACTTCCTTTCAACCTCTCCTTGGCAGTCCTGCCCCAGTATGAGGAGTGGGTCCAAGGGCATCTTTTGACTAAGAGCAATTAATAGGATGGAAGGGAGAGAATGAAGAAGGGGGCAAAGGACAAGGACTGAGTTAGAACTGAATGGGTAACCAGAGCTCTTTGCCAAGGTCAAAGCAAAAGCATTCCCTGGTTTCAACAAGTCTAGGAATTGTAAGGTTATGGGATTTAGGAACATAGCACTCAGAGCTTGAAGGGATTTAGAGATCATCTAATCCAAACTACCCTTTCTACATCTGAGGCAAACTAACATTCAAAAACACTGAGGTGATTTGTCCAAGGTCACACTGATACAAACAGAGACAGTGTTGTACATTGGAGAAAGTGCTTAATTGGGGGTCATAGAACCTGGGTTTGAATGTCATTGCTGCTACTTTCAGTGTGACCTTGGACAAGTCACTTAAAATCTCTTTGTGCCAACTTCCCCACTTGTAAAATGAAGGGGTTCAGCTAGCCAAATTCCAAGGTCCCCGCCAAATTAATCCATGATACTAGATGTCCAAGCCAGGAGCTGAATGCAGTCTCCCTGATTCTAGGACTCTTGCCAGTACACCATGAGTATATTCTCCAATACCGTCAACAAAAAACTGAGGGTGGAGAGGAGAGTCAGCACAATGATAGTCAGGTAACATGACAGAAGGAACCACACAAAGTACCGGCAAATATAATTGGTCTCATATGCCAATGACATTGTAGGTAGTTAAACCAGTCCTCCTCTTTGTTCCGTGACACCAGTTTCTGGATTTAGGCCCTCAGAATGTAACATACCTATGATTTTTCATGTGAGTGGGTTGATTTTGCATATAGCAATTATGACTATCAGCAAGAATAGATTTCTTCATCATTAAAATACCCAGCAAATTCTCATTCCTAAACACATGCACCAGGCAGAAATTCAGCCTCTAATACCCTTTCCAGGTTCTCATACCACTGGAATCTTGTGATAGTGTAATGAGGAAGTTTGGGCAAATATTATTCATAGGATCACAGATTTGACAAATAGTAAAACAGAGGCCCAGAGAGATTGTGTGATTTGGGAATGATCGTACCAAGAAGCAGCTGGGTCGCAGAGAAGGCACTATGCCTAAAGTCAGGAAGATCTAGATTCAAATTCAGCCTCAGACACTTCTTAGCTGTGACTCCAGCAAATCACTTAACCTCTACTCCCTCAATTGTAAAATGGAGATTAGAAGAGTACCACCTCCCAGGGTTGTTGTGAGGATTAAATGAGATAATAATTATAAAGCACTTAGCATAGTGCCTGGCATATAGTAAGTGCCATATAAATATTATTAATTATCATTATATTGAAGAATCAAGACTAGAACTCAAGTCCTTTGACTCCTGGATCTGTTCTCTTCCCATTATACTTTGATGCCTCTTCCAGAACTACTACAAATGCATTTTTTTCCTTAACTTAAATCAGGCTGCTTGGAAACCAATGGGAGGTAGGAGGCAGCAAGTAGAGTTCCAGGAATCTGTCATAATCCCAGTATGAACCTTTGGGTTATTGCCTTCTCCCCTTTCCCCCCCCCAAAAAAGTGAAGGAAGAAATTAGGGCGGCTAGGTGGCGCAGTGAATAGAGCACCGGCCCTGGAGTCAGGAGGACCTGAGTTCAAATTCGGCCTCAGACACCTAACACAAAAAACTAGCCATGTGACCTTGGGCAAGTCACTTAACCCCAATTGCCCTCCAAAAAGCAAAAAAATAAAATTAAAATAAAATGAAGGAAGAAAAGAGGGAAGGAGAGAGCAAGGGAGGGAAGGAAGGAAGGCGGAAGTCCAGTAGCCAGAGCATGTAATCAGGGAATTTGGGGATGGATAAGTCCCTGGTCCTGCAAGAGAGCTGCTGAAGGACCCAGGACTAGAAAGCCTCCTTAGTCCTGGGCAGCACAGGCACAGCCTTGATGAAGTACTAAAAGGAAAGAAACAGGTCTGAAATTCAGATGTCTCCTCAGTGAGGTCTGCTGCTGCTATATAGTGGTTCCATAAAAGGAATCAAGGAGACCTCCACATACCCCCATCATCCCAAAGGAGATCCCGAAGTTTAGAGTAGGGATTCTCAACCTGAGGTCCATTTTTTAAACTATCCTTCAGAATAACCGACTTCCTTTGTAATCCTACATATTTTCATTTATTTATTGAAAAACATTATTGTGAGAAGGGGGCCATAGGCTTAATCAGACTACCGAAGGGACCCATGCCACAGAAAAGGAACCCCTGGTTTAGATCCCTCAGAGAAAAATAAAAGCACAGTACCCAGAGTGATGCTATGATGTAGCATGAGAGTGTAGACACATTTTTGGAATTTGGTATCGAGAGACCTGGGTGCAAAACCTTACTCAGACACTTGTTAACTACATAATTAGGGGCAATGTACTTGAGCTCTCTGACCTTTTTTCTACATCTATGAAATGAGGACAACAATGCTCAAACTAGTAACATCACAAGTGAAAGAGTGCTGACCCTATAGTCAAAAGATCTGGGTTCCAATTCTGGCCCTATTTACTGTATAAACCTGGGCAAACAACCTCTATGGACCTCAGTTTTTTTCATTTGTGAAATGAGAGTGAAAGACTAGATCCCTTCAAAGGTCCCTTCTAGATCTCTGATCCTATGATTCTACTGCACTCTGTGTACCTTAGAATATCACATATATGTCAGTCATTGTCAGCATTAGCATCAGTAGGTCACTGGAGGATACACCTCCATCTGCAGCCCTTCCTATTAAGGATGACTGAAAGCAGGAACAGAAATGTACCCAAAATCAGACTGATTTTAAGCAAATAAAGCTAACCCCCTTCTCACTCTGAGCTTTCTCTAGTTCTGATAACAGGTGACTGGCTTAGTTTCTTCACCCTGAAATCAATTCCCCAAAATCACACAAACCCCTTAAACCTGAGAGAATAACAAGCAGAGGCAATGCCAGAAATTTTTGCACTTAATGATTTTTAATGATTCACTGGTCACTACAGACCAAATCAAACCTCTGTCTCTGAGCAAATAGCAACTCCTCTGTTCACTCACAGAATTAACAGTCATTATTTTACCAGAGTCCAGCCTAAAGGCAAAAAAAGAAAGGCAAAGACCTTATTTCCTGTTTAGTTTTCCTAGATAACCATGCTTATCTGTTCCTTCTTGGATCTACCACTTTTCTCTTCAACCCCTTAATGGAAAATGGTAGGTACTTTTTTCTTACACAAAAATAAATTTCAAAGTGATTGGGGGAGTGAGAAGGAGAAGGAAATGGAGGGGAAAAGAGGTAAAGGAATAGATGTTTTTCTCCTTCGAGGAGGAAAAATAGTGCACCTCCTCCCTCCCTCTTCCTTCTACCCCCTCCCTCTTCTCTCTTCCCCTCCCCTCCCTTTCATCCCATTGCAAAAAGGACAAATAACTCATTTATTTTAAAGGTCAACAACCAACCTGTGCTCTGAGGAGAATTAACACAAAACATGGACTAGAGAAAAGGTTACACAATTAGGTGTAGAACAGATTGAGTTAATTTTTTTCCACCAAGTTTACCAAAGCAGATAAGAGCAGCACTCAGAAGTGCATTAACAGCTGTACAGCAGCCAAACTCTACCTGAGCCAGAACCTAGACTCAGAGGGCCTGTTTCCTAAGTACATATGAAAGCACCTGCTCTATTCACCTGGAAGTGGAGGAGGGGGAAGGAGGCCTGGAACTAAATGATTTCCTACCTCTGGTGAACCTATGCTTTCATGGCCTTCAGAGTGCCTGCCCTTTCCCAGAATCTCAGAGATGAAAGGCACCTCTGAGGCCTATATCTTACAGCAGACCCTCTGCCATACCCCCCAGCATGTGAATATCCAGCTTCCACTCTAAGCCCTCCAGAGAAAGGAACTCTGTGCCTTTTGAAACAACTGATTCCACTTTGGAGGAGCTTTGTTAGGAAGGTTCTTATGTCAGGTTCATGTCTGCCCCTTAGAATGTCCACCCTTTGTACTTAATTCTGTCCTCTTGGTCCAGTTCAAACAAATTTAATCCTTCCTCCACATCACTGCCTTCAAATGCCTGAAGACAGTGAAGGTCTGAGGTCAACAAAGCCTGAGTGAAGGACAGTTTGGGCATGCAGTGCATGGGCTGAAGAGTGAATTAAAGGTAGTCCTCTGCCTCCCACAGTGCCCAAGGGTAGAGAAAACAGAGGCATCTATGGAACATGCCTCCTTCAAGGTCTCTTGTGGCATCTCCAAATAGAGCTTTATCCATTTGAAAAGTGGATACAACAGTAGGCTGCTCTATGCAGAATGTCTGCCTCCCCGTCAGACTCACTAAGTCCCTCTTCTCTTTTCTGAAATGTCTCCAAATCCAACTTTACTTCAGCCTCCTTTCCCCCTTCTGCATAGAAAGTATCCTTTCATTTCTCTCTGGATCTTTTCCTATTTCTCTGGATCCTATCCCGTATGTGAGGAGAGATTACGTGTGTGCAGTGTTGTTGTTGGCTTAATTTTGTTGGAGGTAGGGAGAGGGCAGGGAAGGTGGTGCCATGGTGGAAAAGAGCAAAGCAGTCCCATACATTAAAAAAATAATAATAATAATAATTCTCATTATACCACAGGTGGAGGGAACAGAATGAAGGAAGGGTTCACATTACATCCCAACTCCACACAAGGTTACTGGAGCCAGTGAAAATTACTATAATTCCATGATGTTCAATGAAAAAGGTTCATGCTGACAGGTATAGTTATAGATCAGAGCATGTTATGAGATTTTTCTAATACTACCAGTAAACCTCCCTGGATAAGGGGAAGGGCATGTAACAGACCGACCTTAAACCAAATTATGTTAGACAGATATTTCACGCCAGAAAAAGTTCCCATCTCTTAAGTGTTCTTAATTCTCTGATGGGGTATTAGGTGGTAGAGTGGATAGAGTGCCAGGTCTGAAGTTCAGATGTGACCTCAGATACTAATTGTGCAACCTGGACAAATAACCTTGTTTGACTCAGTTTCCTCATCTGTAAAATGAGCTAAAGAAAAATGGCAAACCACTCCAGTATCTCTGCCAAGAAAACCCCAAATGGGGTCAGAAAAAGTCAGACTGAAAAGACCAAAGAAAAACTCTCTGAGAGAGTTCATGCTTTCCACCATTGTTTCCACAAGACAAAAAAAACAGGCAACTGACTCTCCTTTCTTGATTTCATTTCCCCCTCTAATTTCTATACCTGGGATTTTTTTATTCTTATTTATTTTCCAACTGTTTGGCCACCTTTCTTGGAATCCCCCTTTATGGAGTGGGGTAGAGGGGTGGGAAGTTCCCTTCATAGATCCCTTCCAAGAAAGAGCATTGTGGAAAAGAATAACTAAGCAGCACAGGGCATAATAGTATGCTGGCCTTGGAGTCAGGAAAGCCTGAATTCAAACCCTGCTTCAAGCATTTACTAGCTGTGTGACTCTGGGCAAGATATATCCTGTCTCAGCCTCAGTTTCCTTATCTAGAAAAAATGGGTAATAATAACAACACCTACCTCACAGATAACCTATATAACAAACTACTTTGCAAACCTCAAAGCACCATTAAAGGCTAGCTACTACTATAAGGGGATTTAACCTACTGGTTGAAAAGCTATCCCCTCCCTTCCTGCTACCCTGGTGTCAGCTACCTTGCTGGATATGCTGGGACAAGTGGAGACAATCCTGTGCTTGTCCTAAGTACCTGGATTGTCCATGAAGGTAAAGCCAAACTAAGCTTCCCCACAGACTAGTGTTTTGCTTTTCTAGATTGTACTACAATGGCCCCTGTTGTTCCAAGATGGCTCTGTTTCTAATCAGGAAATTAAATCAATAGATCATGACACTGCCGTTAAGGCTCTCTCTCATTTCTCCTGCCAGCTGACAGCTCTTTCCCTCATCCCCAAACCCCATACACCTTCACCCCATCCTCATTTTTGGCCAAACAGTACAGTGGGAGCCAAGGCATCCAATTAAGAGGCAGGCGTCAGTGTGCCAAGCCATATTGCACGTCTATATCAGGGACTTCCTTGGGGACAATGATCTAACAGCTTTTGTGATTAAGATTACCATTTCCAAAAGAACAGCATCTTTTTTTCTTCCCCTGGTCAGCTGCTTGATAACACAGGCAAGCTGGGAGACATGGGCTTCCTATGAAGATGAAGAGCCCACCCAGCAAGGCTGAGTATACCAGCATGTCTGAAAGAGAAGGTAGGAGCTGTTCCCAGCTGCTGCATTCAAGATAATACATGACTGCTAATAAGTCATTTACTTCTTTGTGCTTTTCTTCCATGAATACACACACACTCAAGAAGATGCTGAATTGAGGAGATAATCAACACTTTGATGTCAGAGGCTACAGAAATCATCTGGACAAGAAACATGCTGGGCAATGACATGAGGCAGAGTCAGCATTGATGTAAGATCACACAAGTCTCCAAAAGCAAAGCAAAATGGAGACTAGAGGCAATTATTTGAATAATTCAAGCCAAAAATAGCTCACCTGGTCGGGAATGAGGAGAGAAGAGCCGAGAGGTGGTTCTCACTAGCCAACTTCCCTATCTCATTCTAGAGAGAGATTATGTCCTCCCTGTATTTTCCAAGCAATGGCCATGGTTTTCCACGAGGCTTTGCTATTTGTGATCCTGTAGTCTACAAGGATGCTGTCACAATCAAGCATATGATTGATCAATATGCTGAACTCAAATGACAGAAAAAAAACACACTGGAGCAAAAGGAGATATGTGCTCAATGATTGACTGTGTGATCTTGGGCAAGTACAGGACTCAATTCCCATGAAGGTCATTTTTAGCTCTAACATCCTACAGTTTGACTCTGTGATCAACACTGGCTAGTAGCAAGAGGGGAGGTTGGGAATAAATCTTTTGCAGAGCAGGGGGGGGGGAAATATCTACACCTGAAATGCCTGAAAGTGATAAATTGTGTGCTGAAGACAAGTAGAATACATCACTTATAACTAACTTCTGCAGAGTTTCAAGGCTTGCTATTCCCAGAAACAAGGGATAAAATCTACTGAATCAAATTGGTTAGATCAGCTACAGAGTACTTCTTCCCTAAAGGATGCAGAGCTTTATTTTTTCAATTTCCTTTTTTTAATTTTGAAGGCAACAATCTTCAGTCAACACAAACAATTCAACATACAAAAAAAGAAAAAGAAAGGATATCACCTCTTGGAGAAGAGGTGATAGACTAATGGTGTAGAATGAGATATTCAAGTTCAGGTTTGTCCAGGATGTTGATTTGTTTTGCCCAACTATACACTGGATTATAAGGGAGGGCTTCAAAGAGAAGAGAGCAAATTATTGTGTAAGGATAAAGATTAAAAAATCTTTATTTAATACAATGGCTCCATCATCCAACATCACTCTTGGAAATGGGTCATTTCATAGGATAATTGTTTCCTTGATGCTAAGAAAAGTCTTTAACTAATGAGCACGTTTGCCTCCTCAATTTCATATGATTACTCCATCTTGCTTTTTGTCAGACTATTTACATCATTTCTTATTATTATCATAATCAGTTTTCAGTACCTAGCCCATAGCTGGCCTATAAAGAGATGAGCCATGTTCTTTTTTTGAATGCAGGTCAGTTTAATCTCCTTGGTTATTTTTTGTATATATGTTTGGTATTTTTCTCTCCTCCATTTCTGTTATTTTCCCTATATTTGAATATATTTGAATGCCTTTTAACCACCTATTTCTTAGTTGTTGAATAGCCTCACAAAATTTAATGTTTGAAATTCAGTTTGTCAAAACCTAATTCAGATGAATCTGAGAAAATAATGATCAGGCATGTGTTTCCTTTTTAAAATACAAGATTATTGCATATATACATTCATACACATATACATATGCACACACATGTGTATATATACACACATGTGTGTAAATACATGCACTCATGCACACACACACAAACACTAAGACAACAATGTTGCCTGGTAGATATACTCAGGGGGCCTGCTTTAATTGCAAACTATTTTTATCTATTTTCACACTCATTGTGCAAGACTGTTAACACAGTGGAGAAAGAAGCACAGCTAAACTTTGTGAGTTGAAAGGAAAGAGATGCCACTCTATGCAATTAGAGTTCCCCTGGATTTCTTCTCATGCCAGGGCTATAACCAATAAATATAACTGAAGGGAAGGAGTGCAATGATTGCTAATAGATTTGAGACTGGTCACTTAGGATTCTACAAGTTTAGAACACCCAAAGCAAGGTGGAAAGGGAAGGAATGAAGTAGGATGGGCGATACAATAAAGCAGAAAAGTCTTGGAGTCTCTAAATGTTTGACCTCTTGTATTTGTCAGCATTGTGTGCTCAGGCACCATCTGATACAAGGGGATAATCTACTTGACTTGAGTTTTTTGGAATTTCCATGTGGGGTTGCATGGTCATGCTACCCCATTATGGGGTTGGTCTAGAATGACTATGTGCCTTCAAGTTCAGTAGAACCTGGTAGAGACCACTCTGTCCTTTCAAGATGTGCCCACTATATGTTTGGAGCATAATAGTAACATAATTTTCTAGAAAAGTTAGGCAAAAATGGTTAAGTAGGTTAAAAAATATGCCCTTTGCAAACTCTACAGTATTCATATGCTTAACAAAGTCTTTTTATCATGAGTGTAAAGGTAAATTTCTACCTGGACTCAGAGCAAATTATCACCAACTCTTAATTACAAGCATATGAATGATGAGATTTCTCTGTTCCTTGCATTGAGTTTGATTTCTGTTTCTTGAATCCTATTTAACACAGAGATTTCTCATTTTAAACAACATAAACTTCATTCCGTGTTCTAGGTTAATCCTTCCCGAGACAGAGTGTCTCAGCCCCAAACTCCATTAAATCTACTGACCATTTCCACAGATAGAATGCTCGGCTTAGAATGCTTAATATCTGTGGAAGCCCAGTGGTAGCAGGGATGTTATCATCAGATATTTTTAAGCACTGAGAGAAATTAATATTAAAAGAAAAATACTGTCTGCTCCAAACACGCTGCAGAAGTGCTACACCTATAAAGAGGGAATCTAGAAATAAAAAGGCCTGTAGTTTATGGGGGGAAATATCCTTTTCATGGCAATCCCAAGTGGGATCTCCAATCCTTTTTCTCTATATTGACAAAAAAATTCCAACAACCTGAACTCCTACAAGAGGTCTCTTTTTGTCTCTGAAAACAGAATTTGCTTTCGTATATAAATAAAATTTGGTGGAGTAGAAATAGAGTCTGTGGATTAAGGAGAAAATTATGTCACAGGTCATTTTCCATGGTACGTGTCGCTAATTCAGGTGTTCAAGCAAAGGCTGGGTGGCCATTTTGTTGGGATGTTGTAGAAGGAATTCATCTTCAGGCAGGAGTTAAAATGGAAGACTTCTCAAGTCCCTTCCAACTCTGAGATTCTGTGATGCTTCAGACTTTAGAGGCATGAGCTAACTGGAATATCAGTGAGGGCCTGATGATCAGAAAGGTCTCCTGATTTGCCAAGAAAAAATTCATTTCCTTTGTCTTTACTTTGCCCTTGGAGTGCCCAGTTTAAGAAGGGTTGGGGTGGGGGAGAGCTCTGAAGGAAAAGACAGATTTTGTCAAGTGTGAGACAGCTAGAACTGAAAGGATTCCCGGCTATGAGGTAGCACCCAGAGCCAGGGCAGGATGCCAGAGTTTTGACCAAGAGCAGATAATTTAGAGGGTACCAAGAGCACCATGCTTTCCTGCCTGCCCTTCCCCTGTGGTGGTGGCAGCCTTCTCCTAGAGGTTATTACTCCCTGCTTTAGCACCACCCCGAATGAAGCTATACCACAAGCTCCCCACCCTCCATATCCTGTTACCACTTAATGGAATGACTTTCCCCAAATAACATAAGCTCCTTGAGAAAAATTACTTTTCTTTTGTCTTTTTATCCCCTGCCACATAGTAAGTACTTAATGAATGGTTTTTCTGGAAGCAAAAATAGATAGTTATGGTCCTGGTGCATAGAGGAGCTAAGCATCCCTGTCCTTCTTAGAACACCTGTAAAGGATAGAACATTTTAGAAACAATGATCCCAGCTTGGATCCCAGCTTCAACATGGATAAGTGTGAGGGAAGTGCTACTTCAGGAAAAATTAAATTAAATTAAAAAATTAAAAATGACTGACCCTTAAGATTCATGTGTAAAATTGTCTATTTGAAGATTTCAGCCTTGGTAGAATGCTTGGTATCAAAAAGAGTTAACAATCTACCTTTCGATCTGTGATTTTTAGCAAGGCACTGTATTTTTCTTCACCTCAGTAGTCATCCCTGACTTTTTATTCCATCCCCTCATCCATCCACCACTCCCACCATCTTGGAAAGCAAAGGTAAATAATACTAGTCAAAGATAGATGTGAACTAACTAACCAGCAACTTTAAATTCTCTATTCTCTTCCTCAAAGGGGATACTAGAATGATTCAAATGGAGGTACAGAAGTTTTGGAGCCAGGTCTCAAAGGCAACAGACTCCTGTACTACTTTAAATAATTAGATCAGCAATAGAAGGGTTGACAACATGGTTCACTATCATGAAACCAAGACCACAAGTGGCTACAGTCTATCTCACTGTGAGACAAGGCTATAATACCCGGTGTTAATCAACTCTTTCTGAGTCCAATAAGTCCATTCCTTAAGATTTGGAGTAGTCATTCCCAATTCCCTTCCCAGCCAGTCACCCTAAAACTCAGCAAGTTAATAAAGCAAATAGCAATTTATGTCTTCAACCCTTAGTTCTCTACCTACTTTTTTCAATTCACCAAAAGAATGCCAATCATAGTGGGATCAGCAAGCAAGCATACACACGCGCACACACACACACACACACACACACACACACAACCTTTCATTGGTCCCCAAAGGAGTAAGCTGACTCATCCATCCCTACAGTTCCAAAACTCAAAACATAAATATCAAAAGGAAATAAATAAAAATTGGCAGAAAGAACAATAGCAAGACAAGAAAGGAAGTAGAATGATACATGTCAACATTTTGAAGGGTGCCCCCTCCAAAAAAGTACCACCAAGCACATTCAATTTTCCAGACTTCTAAAAATGAAGATATCATGCTTATGATAGAAGACAGTGGGGAAGAACAAAAGCAAACTGAGAGCTACTGTTGTGAGGGAAAGAAAGAAGGCAGTAAGACAATCACTTAGCTGGAGGCTGAAGGAAAGGCCCAGAAATCTTCAAGTATCTATTAAATGCCTACTATGTGATCCAGAGGCAGCTAGGTGATGCAGTGGACAGAGCACCAGGCCTGGAATCAGAAAGACGAGTTCAAATCTGGTCTCAAACACTCGCTGTGTGACCCTGGGCAAGTCACTTAACCCTGTTTGCCTCAGTTTCCTCATCTGTCAAGTGAACTGGAGAAGGAAATAGCAAATCAGTATCTTTGCTAAGAGAACCCCAAATGGGACCACAAAGAGTCAGACAGAACAACAACAAAATATGATTCAGATTGCACCAGACCCAAACTCCAATGATACCTACTGTTCAAGATATGGATATATGGGGTAAGACACAAAAGCATCCTACTTACTTCTCTAATTTTCTTTGGTTCAGATCCCAGTTCTACTATCTACTATCCGTGTGACATTGGGTACATCACTTAGAATCTCTGGGCACCATTTTCCTTATCTCTAAAATGAAAGGTTTGGAAAGAAATTACTTCCAAGGTCTCATCTTTATCTAAATCTGATCCACTACCCAATGATTTTCTAAAAATCACCTTCACATCATTTTCCAATCCTGGCACTTTCAGAAGGTACACCCTATAGCTGCCAGGTCACTCTCTCTCTCTGTACCCTATTTATCATTCCCCCAGAAAGCTTAAAGGGGCCACTGTCCTTTCCCCACTCCAAGTTAAACCAGATGAGGTGGTCACCAGAATCACTTTGCAGATACTGCCTCTTTAGAGTCAAACAAATTGGAGATTAGAAAAGTACTGTGCTGTCAGTAACAGAAAACAACAAATTTGGTCCAGTCACACAACAATGACTGCCTCCTTCTCTCAGATTTCTTGTTTCAGAAGGAACCAAGGAATAGAACAAGTATTTATCAACAATCTACTATACACTGTGCTAAGCACTTTACGATTATTATCTAATTTTACTTTCAACAACACCCCTGAGGTAGGTGCTATTTTGATCCCCATTTTATAGATTAAGAAACAGAGGCAAATTGAGGTTAAGTCATTTGCCCAAGGTAACAGCTCGTAAATGTCTGAGGCTGGATTTGAATTCGAGTCTTCCTGACTCCAAACCCAGCAGTCTATTCCCCACACTACCAGCTGCCTAAAAAGGCTCACTAATACCCCTACTCCACATAGCTCAAAGCTGGGGTAACCAATCCTAAATAACAATACTGATGTGTGATACAGCTTTCTTTCTGATTATCTTTCTCCACAAGGAAGGTGTGCATACCTACAGATATGCATATATAAACATGTAATGTGTGTATACATTCCATGTACATTTGCATGGATGTTATTATTCATATCTGTTTATGCTTTGCAAATTTTTTGTTAATTTATGTCAGCTAGTGCATAGAGTGTCAGACAATGTCAGGAACACTTGTGTCCAAACTCCTGACCCCTCTCCTAGTGATCCATTCAACAGATACCATGTGCTCATCCCAATGAGTATTTGCAGCTTGCACTCACACTGGTGCCTATTCCCAGTGGTTGCAATTTAGACTTGATAATCATCCATAAACAGCTGGCAACATGTGACCTCTCTGCCCCATACTTTCTCCTTTTCCTCTCCTTAAGGCTTTATGTATCCAGCAGAGACCAAGAAGGGTAGACAGGTGTCTGTTTAGGTAGAGAAAAGTAGATCTAAAGCAACACCACTCTTCTTTGTGCTTACTTCTTAGGCATGTATTCTCACTTTACATATATATATATACATATATATATATAGTTTATGATTTTAAGTGTTTTATAGGCATAAAAACCACATTCAACCCCACTCAAATGATAAGATTAAAAAAGAAGCAGATGAAGCAGTAGCAGGCCAATGATGCAGTCCCACCTCAGACACAGCCTAGTTGGGTGTCCCTAGGTAAATCACTTAACCTCTCAGGACCTGCACAGCAGGTGAGCAGGGGCTAATCTACATTGGTAGGGCAGGTTTCTTCATCAGCAGTTCCCTATACCAATGAAATTATAGCTACAGGGAGCAAGATAAACAGGCAGAGAGATGAATAAAATTAAATTAAAATTTAAGGTCATGGCACAATTTGCAAATTACTGGAAAGAAGCAATTTCTACCGAATGGTAATTCATACCTAGATAGTTAATGTTCATATAGATTTTTTTAGATGTGTATAGGTTATCTCATTTGTTTCTCACACCAACCCTATAAAGCAGGTCTTATTATTACCACTATTTTCTAGAAAAGAAAACTGAGACTGACAGACATTAAGGGATTTTCAAAGTGCCACATAGCTACTAAGTATCTGAGGCAGGATTTCAACACAAGTCTTCCCAACTTTAAGCCTGACACTCTATCTATCCACTATACCAACTGACATAAATTTATAAAAATAATTTGCAAAGCACAAAAAAGAAAATGCCTAACAGTATGCATATATTTGTACATAGTATGTTTATATACATAGTATGTTTGCATACTTTTTACCATTTTACCTATTTTTACCTATCCTCAAAGTCCTATGGCATCAGGCAAGTGACGAAGCAGCAGGTGCAGATACATTGGGAGCTGTGGTCACAACCATATACAGGAGGGCCCAGGCCATGGGGTTGACTTCTCACTAGAAGCAGCATTGGGATTCGGCAGCCCCTGGGTGTCTGAGCAGCCCTTTAAGGCTCACCTCCTGGTATGAAGAAGGGACTAGAAAAGGAACCCTAAAAATTGTCTGCTTACCCAACCCTGGCCTGATTACTACAGCAGGTAGAGATCCCGCCCTGTAGTCAAAACACAAAAGAAAAAATGTACAAAATTTTCTGCAAAGATGATTCCACTCACCATCAGTACATGAAACGTGTGCTTACTTAGAGACAACACAAAATCCAGTAGACTTGAAAGATGAACAAGTTTTGTTGCAAGAGAACTCAGAAGGTATCACATCCAGATAGTATCCCTGAGTAAAACAAGGCTGGCAAATGAAGGCCAGGATACACATTTTTCTGGAGTGGCCTCAGTTAAGGGGAGCACTGTGAAGCTGGTGTAGGTTTTGCTATCAAAGCTAATCTAGTCAACAAGTTTGTATGTCTACCAAAAGGAGGGAATGACAGGCTTATGACAATGCGATTGCCACTTGCAGGAAAATGCCACATCACCATCATCAATGCCTAAGCCCCCACCATGAAGATCCCTGATGGCATGAAATAAAAAAGTTATGAAGACCAGGAGACTCTTATCATCAGTGTGCCAAAAGAGGACAAGCTTATAATTCTGGGTGATTTTAATGCTAGAGTAAGTTCAGACTATCAGACATGGCAGGGAGTCCTTGGGAAGAATGGAGTCAAAGACAGCAATAGCAATGGTCACTTATTACTGAAGACTTGTGCATCTCATAACCTTCTCATCACCAACAGTCTTCTATTTACCTAAACACAATAAAAAATTCACGTATGTACCCTCACAACAAACACTGGAATTTAATAGACTGTGTGATTGTAAGAAGAGACAGACAGGATGTGATATTGAAGAAGGCAATGTGTGTTGCAGAGTGCTGGACTGATCACAGACTTATCCTCTCCAAGAATGCAATAAAAGTGCTAGCCCCAAAGCAAAATGACTACTAGAAGAATTAATGTCAACAGATTAGAGCACTTCTCTGAACAGGAAGTTTGTTGCTAACTTCGAGGGAAAGTTGAGCCAACACATAGTTAGCAACAGTGAAACAGAAAAGCAGTGGACAACTTTCAGAGGTTTGGTGTGTAGCATTATATTTGCTTATCTAGGTCAGAACACTAGCAAACACCAAAACTAGTTTGATGAAAAATGATAGGGAAATTAAGAAGCCGCTAAATGAAAAATGAAAACTCCACAGGGTTTACCAGCAGAATAGTTCATCCTTCTCTAAGAAGGTAGCATTTAATTCCATCAAAAGTAAAATACAAGTGAAGCTTAGAGAGATGAAAGATTCTTGGCTCAGTAAGAAGGCAAATGAAATTCAGTTTTATGCTGATAGTAATGATCCAAAGCACTTTTATGATGCCCTGAAGGTTATTTATGGGCCAAAGTCCTATGGTGCATCTCAAATACTCAGTGCTGATACAGCCACATTGATTAGTGATAAGGACATGATTCTAGAAGTGGGCTGAACACTTCCACAGTGTTCCCAACAGACAATCATCAATCAATGCTGAAGCCATTGACTGTTTACCTCAAATTGAAGTCAATCCTTCCCTAGATGAAGTTACAACTGAAGAAGAGGATCTAAATGCCATTAGGCTCCTTTTGTGTGGCAAAGTACCTGTTTCTTATTCTACTCCAGATAATATTTACAAGGTGAGGGGGTTCACTCCTCATACAAAAGCTGACTGAAATTTTCTGGGTTATATAGCAAGAGAAGGTTATCCCCCAGGAAATCAAGGATGCCTTCATTATCCATCTCCACAAAGGTAAAGGAAAGAGATTGTTAGTCATAGCTGGCAAGATTCTTGCCATTGTCCTCCTTAATAGTCTGATCCTTCACCTAGAAGATGGTCATCTACCTGAAAGTCACTGTAGCTTCAGAAAGGGCCAAGGAACAATTGATATGGTTTTTGCTGCCCAACAATTCCAAGAGAAATGTCAGGAGCAGAACAGAGGTCTGTACACAAACATTGTAGATCTTACCAAGGCCTTTGATACTGTCAGTTGTGAGGGTTTAGGGAAAATTATGTCAAAATTTTGTTGCTGAGAGAAGTTCATCAGCATTGTACTTCAGCTCCACAATGGCATGTTTGCCTGGATTCTGGATAATGGACAATGCCCTTACACTTTCCCAGCCACCAATGGAGTGAAACAAGGCTGTGTACTTACTCCCAAGCTTTTTGGCATGATGTTTTCAGTCATGGTGTTAAATGCTTTCAATAAGAATGAACATAGCACCAAGGTCAGTTACTATACTAATGGTAAATTCTTCAACTTGAAAAGACTACAAGCCAAGACTGAAGTGGAAGGAGTGTTGGTGCATGATTTTTTTGTTTGTAAATGATTGTGCACTTGATGCAGCCTCTGAAACTGACATACAACAAAGTATGAATCATTTCTCTGCTGTATATGCTCATTTTGGCCTAACAGCTAATACCAAGAAAACACATGTGCTCCATCAGCCACCACCACACCATTCACACATGGAACCATTGGTTACAGCAAATGGAGAAGTTTTGAATATTTTGGATAAGTTCCCTTACCTTGGCAGTGTACTTTCCAGAGATATACACATAGATGAGTTTGACATACAGATTACGAGAGCTAGCTCAGTGTTTGGGAGGTTCTGAAGGAAAGTGTGGGAGAGAAGAGGTATTAGAACAACTCCCAAACTGAAGGTCTACAGAGTCATTGTGCTGACCTCCTTGTTGTATTCCTGTGAAACCTGAATGGTGTACCAGCACCATGCCAGGAAACTGAATCACTTCCATTTGAATTGTCTTAGGAAGATTTTGAAGATCATCTGGCAGGATAAGGTACCAGACTGAGGTTCTTTCTTGAACTAAACTGCCAAGTGTTCAAATTTTACTGCAGAAAGCATGACTACAATAGACTGGTCACGTTGTTTGAATACCAAATGTACACTTGCCAAAAAGACAGTTTTACAGAGAACTCACACAGGGAAAAAACTCACATCATGGTCAGAAGAAGCAATACAAGAACACTCTCAAGGTCTCTCTTAAGAACTTTGCAATTGATTGTGTGACATGAGAGACACCAGCACAGGACCACTCAGCATGGCGTGCCCTCATCAGAGAAGGTGCTGTTTTCTATGAGCAAAGCAGAACTGAAATAACTCAAAAGAAATGTGAGATGCACAAATTTAGAGAATCCACCCCAAACACTCACATGGACTATTTGTGCCCAACCTGCAGCAGAACATTCCAAGCTTGTATTGGTCTGATCAGTCACAGATGAACACACTATAACTTGACTCTAACAAAGTGATGTCATTTTGGTCCTCTTTGAGAACAAAAGACAACAACCAACCATCCATGTTTGAATAATTTTGTTCTTCTTGTTGATCAGTCATTTCAGTCACAGTCAACTCTTTGTGATCCCATAAGGGGTTTTCTTGCAAACATGCTAGAGTGGTTTGCCATTTCCTTCCCCAGCTTATTTTACAGATGGTGAAATTGAGGCAAATAGGGTTAAGTGACTTGCCTAGGGTCACACAGTTGGTAAGTGTTTGAGTCTGGATTTGAACTCCGGAAGATGAGTCTTCCTGACTCCAGCTCTGAAATCTATACACTGTGCCACCTAGATGCCCTAGGATGGTCCACCTTTGAACTCAGGTCTTCCTGACTCCAGTGTCAGTGTTGTACCAATTATAACACCTAACTACATGTTTATATATACATATATGTGTGTGTGTGCACCTTAGTGCTGCAACTACACTTCCTTCATGTGAGGTCAATCTAGTAAAATACTAAGACAGGAAGGGGATCTCATTTTTTGTATTTATATTCCCAGCACTTAGCCCAGGAGTTGGTACATAAAAAGCCTTAAGAAAATTTTTTTAATTTATTCATTTATTTTTTAAATGACCTATGGAGTTTCCTGTTGAATCTTAAAGTCATAATCCACTTTGACATCCCCTTGAGTTTGTGCTATGAATCATATTGGAAACTGAAAACCAACGCAATACAAATTTCATTTTCTTAAATCTGATCTTGTTCAATTTTAGTTGAATCAAGGACTGCTTAGATTCTTTTGAAAAGTTTATTCATCTTTAATCCTTCAAGGTTCTGTCATTTTTCTCATCTCAAGCGCTTCCTCCACCAATACAAACTGCAACCCCTCCAAGCCTTGGCAGAAACATGGTGCTTGGGAGTGTCTTGCTCCACCCCCTTCAGAAGTCATCAACCGATATCCAAAGTTCTAGATGATTAGTGACTTGAGTAGGCAAGTGTTGGGGTGACAAGTATCTACTCCAAGTCTGTTTCCTAAGCCTGTCCCACTTGGTAGAACTTGCTGGATCTTGTACCTGGTGGCAGAGCCTTCAAAAAGTCAGGGTTACCTCTAGTCATACCACGGGGATCCCCTGAAGAATTTTGAGGGAAGAGCATCCCTTACTGATGCTTTGAAAAATGCCCAATTTCTTCCCAAATCCTGAAAAGAACACTCTGTTCCTTGGCAAGCCCATCAGCCTCTCCTGAATGATGCCCAATTAAATTTTCACTAAATCCTAATACTTCCCAGGCAGCAAAGAACTCAGGGTTGACTTGGCCCTTACTTCTGGAAACTCAGATCCTTATCTCCTACAATTGCTCTAGGCTCTTCTTTTCCCAACTCCAGCAGAGGTCCTACTGCTTAATCTCCATAATTATAGCAATGTTTTACTACGTCAACGTCCTGGATCACAGAAGACTTACTAAAAGGAAACAACTGTACAGGGAATCCCTTTAAAAAACATAAATCATAACAGCTGTGTATATTTACATAGCACTTAAAATGGATTATTTTATTTAATCCTTCTAGGATCACTCTGAGATAGATATTATTGTCCCCATTTCACAGATAAGGAAACCAAGGCTTAGATATTTATAACCTACCCATGATAACAAAACTAGTAAATATCAAAGGTGGAATTTTTAATATAGATCTCCCCTAACCACAAATTAAGCATTCTTTCTCCTATACCATACTGCTTTTGAATGTAAAAAAAATGTATTGGTCGTTGAAAGTAATCTTTATGCTGTTCAAAATCCAGAATTATTCAAAGGACAGAGAGGGGAGAGGGAGAGGGAGAGAGAGAGAGAGAGAGAGAGAGAAATCACATCAGTAAAAACAGTGTTGGAGTAAATTATCTATCTTTAAGATACCTTTCACCTTGAAATGTCTGATCTGAGGAAATGATTTGAGATTTCTTGCTTGTTTCCTGAAAACTTTGCAATTTCCTATAAGGGCAACAATCTCAGATATAAGGGGAAAAGAAGTGAATCAAACTGTGATCTTTCCTTCCATAGACATGCAAGGCTCATCTTTCTTTTAAAACCCTGCCCATCACCCTCCTAACTCAGCCTCCAATCTCTCACAAATCAATTAGTTGACATGTTAAAGTTTCCCTTCATTAATAGTCCACTTAGGATTTCACAGCACTAAGGTAGATCTTACTACAGATACTCTATCCCCTTCCTCAGGAAGCCTAGAGAAGCAAGTGTTGAGTAATATACCATGAGAGTGAAAGCTCTTCAATTACCAATTGATCTTAATAATTCATAAAGTTATCATCTGTTGTACCACCAAGGCGATGCTGCATTACACAAAGAATTGGCACCTGCACACAAAGCCATTCACTACTGATGGCATGAGCAAAGCAGCTGAAGATATGTGCCAAAACTCAATGGGTCCTGGCTCTAAATCCTCTATGTGGGACAAAGCAAATTAGATGCCATGCTCAACGGCCATGCTTGCTGTTCCCCATACACAGTCATCCATCTCCCACTTCCATGCCTTAGCACAAACTCCTCTCTGTGTCCAACATGTCCACTCTTCTAACTTTCACCTTTTGGTGTCCCTAGTTTCCTACAAGGCTCAGTTCATGTGATACTTCCTACGTTGTGCCAACAATGCCCTGCTCAGCTCTCATGTCTCCATCTTTTATTTGTTCATTCCATATCCCTTTACTAAGGGTCTACTGTGTGCAACACCCTATGTCAGGTGCCAAAAGATAGAAATAACTAAGATAGATGGATCTTTCTTTCCGGTCCTGTGGGTACAATGAACAGACAGAATTCTGGAGTGAGGATAGAACAAAGTTCAAATCCAGCCTCAGACACCTACTTGCTGTGTGACCCTGAGTAAATCACAACTCCATCTGTCTCACTTCTCTCATCTGTAAAATGAGGGTAATAATAGCATCTACCCCCATGTGTTGTGAGGACAAAATGAGATAATATTTGTAAACCCTTAAGGGGTTGTATAAATGGTATTTAATATTATTATTATTAATTATATCCCTTCAGGACATGTCAAGGAGTTTACAATCTAGCAAAGAGAATCCAAAAACACACAAATATGTAATGCTATACAATAACTGAGGAAATTAGAATATAATAAAAACAAGTATAATGTGGTTTATAAGGTCAAAGGAAAAAAAATGACTTTACAATTAGATATGTAAGGGGGCTAAGGAATCAGAGAGCAAGTCCAGGAGCTGGTAGCATTTCAGCTAGACCTTGAAGGATATGTAGATTTCAAAGAAGTAATCTGTGCAGTGCAAGAAAAGGCACTAAGATGGGAAATTATTTAAAGAGAAAGATTGTGAGACAGGGAAAAGACTGCTCAGATCGTCCACTTTACTACCTACATCATTTGAGGCAAATTCCTGAGCCTCTTGGCTTTAGCTCCTCATCTAAAAAATGAAGAGATAGAGACAGGTCTCATTCAGCTCTATAGCTATGATCCCAGACATGAAGGGAAATCAATAGATTACTTTGATTAGATCACAACATGTATGGTGGGGAGTATAGGGGCTCCGATGCAGAGGACTGGAAAGGCAGAGTATGCCAGATTCTAGATAGGACTGAATGCTAGTCAACACAATTTGAATTTGACTCAATAGGCAATTCAAGGCCATTGAAAAGTTTTGTATAAATGAGTCATACAATCGTAAGACTGGTTCAGCAGATATTACCAGACTGGTAAAACAAGGAGACATCCATAGAAGTCACCTAAGGCAGTTACTTAACATAAATCAAGCTAAGCAAAGAGGGTAGGGGTATCCAGAGTCAGGACAATCAGAGTGAGAGAACACTACAGAATAGGACTGGTGAAGTGTGATCCTATGACAGACGTTGTTCATTATCTTAGGTGTTTTATTTAGAGTATCTGCTGCATGTGAACCTTTGGGCCTCCAATTATTTTTTTTTAAAGTTCCAAGGCCTACAAGGCAAATACTACTTCTGATCAAGGCAGAAGCATAAAGTTTAAAGCTGAAAGGAACCTAGAGATCATCTCCTAGAAGTTAACTGGGATCCATAATTTTTTTTAATATTTGATTTAATGTATGGGCACTGTTTTTCAATATAATTTCTCTCCTTTTACAACTCTATATATTTTATTTTATGCATTTAAAAACATCATTCCAAGAAGGGACCTTAGTGCCAGGGCAGTCCATGTCATTAAAAAGGTTAAGAAGCCCTGATTTGGTCCAACTCCCTCATTTAGCTATTGAGAAAATTGAGGCCCAGAGAGATAAAGTGACTTGGCCAGGATCATGCAGGTAGATATGGTATGCCCAGGTTCTTAGACTCCACCCTTAATGTTATTCTACCGCATGTCATTTTTTTTACAGTAGCAAAGATCACCTCATCTCTGAAAGCATCCAAGATTGCCCTATAATCATTGTGCATCTGGGGATCGTTCAAGCTGTTTCTTCATCTACTGAATAAAATGAATACTTGCTAAGGGGCTGCCCAAATATTTCTAGGAATGGGTTGGTCAATCATTTGAGCATTTGTTGAGTTATTTATATGCTCAAAACCATACTAGGTACTGTGGAGGACAAAACATCTAACCCCTTCCCCTCAAGGAGCTTACATCTTGTTGGGAAATCGAGCTGAACATACTTGAAATATCTGCCTCTTGGTGAAAATTCCATCTACTGTGGATATACCTTCTATGTACCTATTTATTTACACATTGTCTCCTCCATGGGAATATAAGCTCCTTGAAAGTAGGGACTGATTCTGCTTTTTGTTTTTATCCCTATCACTAGCACAGTGCCTGACACATAATAAAACTTAATAAATGCTTGATGATTAATTATAAACTCAATAGTAAATTCAGCACCCCCCAAAAAAAACCCTACATATTTTTCAACTATTTGCTGATCACTAGAACTGGCTTATGAGAGAGTCAAGTCTTTCAGTTCACAATTAAAGAGAATTTAAAATATAAACACTCTTTGGAAAGCGAACATACTGACAAACTTGCACTAAAAAAAATCTGTACTCTTGAAAGAATCTGACAAGCAGGAAGATAAAAAAAGGGGGCAGGAGGATGCTTGGTTGCCTAGGCAGAAGGGTTTGAATAAAGGAGGGTGAGTATGAAAAGGAGAGAACAGAGGGACCCTGAAAAGTAATTTGTCCTATGTTGGTTTTGTTGTTGGTTGGCCCTCTTAGGGAGACCCAACTTCCCAGAGTGACACAAGGTTTATCCTCAGCCCTCTCTTCTCAATATACTCACTTCTGGAACTTTCATCTCTTCCTATGGCTTCCACTATCCTCACTATGCAGATGGCTCTCATACCTCTAGCTCCAGCTTCTCCCCTGAGCTCCAAACTTGAATTTCAAACTATATCAACATCCCCATAGCATCTTAAATTCAATATGTACAAGAGAGAATTTATCATTCCCCCAGAATTTTGATTAATCTTCCCCATTTATGTCAATTTCATCACAGGATCATAAATTCTAAACTCAAAAGGAACTTGGGAGTCACTGAGTCCAACTCTTTCATTTTTCAAATAAGGAAACTGAGGCAAAAAGAGATCAAGTGCTTCACCCAGAATAACATCTGCTAAGTGTCTGATGGAGGATACTGCAGTATCCCTGACCTCAAGACTAACACTGAAGAGACATGATGCCACCTTGCTGCCTCACCACCATTTGCTCAGTCCCTAAAGTTCAAAACCTTGACATATTCTTTGATACTTTCCTTTCCTGCATCTCCCATAGCCACCATTACCAAGTCCAGTTGGTTCCAACTTCATAATTAAATGAAATGGAAAGTATTTATAACTTGCATGTTATTGCATGCATTTACTGCATATCTCATGCACTATTCTGAGCACTGGGAACACAGAGACATCTGAGATAGTTCCTGCTCTCAAAGAGATCATATTCTAATTTAAGTGATGAACATATAAAGGAGGGATCAGCTTCATGGCAAATGGAAAGACAAAGTAGAAATTAAGGTCCAATGAACAAATCAGTAGGACAGATGGTAAGGTCCTATGTACCTTAGAGAACAATGGCAAGGTAGACCATAATATGTGTAAATATAGAAATATAGCATATGTATATATTATATACATGTATATATACATACACACTTCTATATATATACATATATAGCTAAGTGTCTGTATATGTGTACATATTATATACATATATACCTTATACACAAAAATACATATTATGTATGTGTGTTTATTTAATTCAAATCAGTTTTCTTCTTTCTATTCCCACTACTACCTAGCCACAGAAAAAGAACTAGATTTGAGCAAGTCGCTTCAGCTCTATGGGCCTCAGCATCCCCATTTATAAAAAGAGGGGCTGAACTGAATGAACTCTAATGTTCCTTCTAGCTCAAAAATAGCACTAGTCCTCTGTCACCAGTGTGGACTTCTACAAGTGCGTTCTACCTGATGTCCCTGACTTCAGTATCTTTCCTACTATGCATTTTTCTCATTTCTGCCAGATTAATCTCCTGCAGGAAGAGATCTAAGACAAGGTAATAAAGTAGAGAGAGCTCTCAATTTGGGAACAGAGGATCTAGTTTCAAATCTCAGCCCTGCTATTTACTACATGACCCTGATCAAATGACTTCACCTCTTGGACCTTAGTTTCCCAACCACTAAAATAAGGAGATTGACATAGGCAATTTCTAGAGGACCTATCTGGGTTCTTGGTCCTGGACCATCATGGCCAGCCTTGTCTTTCTGCTTGTGCCTGGATCGATAGTGAGATCTGCTCACAAAGGTGTTCCAAACAGGTACCAGGTTGCTACTCTGGGTAAAAATTCTGGCTGACATCAGTGAAAATCCCAAAGCCAAAAATTACAATAACAACAATACACTACCCAAAGACTTGAATAATGAAATCAGTCTGCTTTCCAAAGACCATTTTATAACCTCAAGACTGGCAATGGGTATGAGGATTGTAGATTCAGAGCTAAAAGGAACCTGAGAGGTGATCTAGTCCAGTGTCTTTTTTTCTTACTGATGGAGAAACTGAGGCCTAGAGAGGTTAAGTCACAAAGGGAGAGAAGTATCAGAATGGGGATTGAACCCGGGTCCTTCTCCTCTTTCCCAAGTACTCTTTCCAGTGTAACAAGTTATCATTGCAATTGCTGAGGACAGTATTTTAACCTAAAGGTTATAAAATGGAGATAATGGCAAAAAAAAATAAGGTTCAAGATAACTCAATCCATGAGTATTCAAATGCCTAGCATATGTCTGGCATTGTACTAGGCACCAAAGGTGATGGAAGTAAGGTTTGACCCTTACCCTCAAAGAGTTTACAATCTAATGGAATTAAGAAGACACAAGGAACAAACCAAGAAAGGCTAGTACATAATTGATGTGTCAAGTCAGGAGAGGCCACTGATCAGGGCTCAGAGAAGGGGCATTCAGCTGATGATGACAACAAAACAGCTGATACTTAGACAACACTTTAAGACATTTTCTAAACATTTCACTTTAAAGTTAGAAATAAATGAGGAGCTGAGACTCAGAGTTTAAATTTTGTTCATGGTCAAACAATGAGTTGATGTCAAAGCTGGGATTCAAACCCAGGTCTTCCTCACTCCAAGTGCAGCAGACTATCCACTACAAAAGCCAAAGGAAGAGGTAGAAGAAGGGAAAGAGGAAAAGGAGAAAGAGGAAGAGGAGGACAAAAAGGAAGAGGTGGAGGAAGATGAAGATGGTCATACTATTTATAAAGTACTTATCAGTTCTACAAAATTCTTTCTACACAACCCTAGGAGATGGGAAACTGGGACTGCAACCTAAATATCTCATTACCTTTCCCAAAAAAACAAACCCCTTCCAAAATGACCCTATTTCTTTTTTTTTCTTTTTTTAATTTTAAGCAGTCGGGGTTAAGTAACTTGCTAAAGGTTACATGGCCAGGTGTTTCTGGGTGGGTGCTAAGTTTGAGCCCGGATTCGATCCCCAGGTCATCCCAACACTTGAGCCGGTGCTCTCACTCGCTGTGCTACCTGGCTGCCCCAAAATGACCCTATTTCTGCTGAGATCTATGCCATCCTTCCAAGCACCCATATTTGAAACTTCAGTGTTTTCCTAAACTCTTGCCTCTCCCTAATTGATCTATCCAGATTTTTTGCCTTTTTTTTGCTACTTTAGCTAAATTTTGCCGTTTCTGCCTCCCCAACTTATCTTGAATCTGACTTTCTCTCTATTTGCACAACCACCACCCTCCATCTCGTGGTGTCCCTGCTTCAACTTTATCCTACCTCCATTCCATCCACCACACTGCTACCAACGTGACTTTCCAAAAGCACAGGACTGACCATGCCATTCCCTCCCAATAGACTCCTGTGACTCCCTATTGTATTTAGGATCAACTATAAATTTCTCTGACCTTTAAAGCCCTTCATGATCTGACCTCTAATGACATATTTTACTTAATTACACATTATTCCCCTTCCTGCATTTTCTAAGTCAACCAGAATGGCCTCCCTGTTGTTTTTTCAGACACAATATTCCATCTCCTGCCTCCATGCCTTTACAATGACAGTCCCTCATCCCTAAAATATACTCCTCAGCTCTACCTCTGAGAATCCTTTGTTTCCTCTAAAACTCAGCTCAAACACCATCTCCTATATGAATCTTTTCCTGGTCCCCTCAGCTTCTACCTAAAAATTATTTCCTATTTCTTTTTATATGAGGATGTAAGTTCCTTTGAGGTCAGGGACTGTTTCAGTCTTGTCTTTGTTTCACCAGCACCTGGCACACAATAAGAGGTTAAGAAAATGCTTAATAAATTGACTGACCTACTGACTCCAAGTTTAATGTTCTCTCCAATGAACCACTCTGCATTTAGACTACAGGCGTTAGAAAAAATTTTGTGGGAAAATTAAGATGCTAAAAGTACAATGTGACATTAAATATTCACAAGGAGGGCATTGCCCAAAACTTAGGCCAGGAAGCCACCAAATGCCAAGGGGAGTTGTGCACCAGCAAGAACACCAGAAACTTGAACCAAATGCAAGCATTGTCTCATCCAGCAGTTTGCAATTTGGCCACGATGCTTTATGATCTCAACTCTAGGGGGGGAGGTGGCATTACCCAGCTGGTGCAAAGAGAAAAACAATCAAAGCTGCAGAACCTTAGAAATGTGGCTTGATTAAAACTAACAATTCTCTCAAACACAGCTAATCACACAACATTCAGCCCGTTACCAGCACAATCTGCTGCGGGTGTTTTCATACATGTGCCCCTTTGAAAATACTAGGGTTTGAACGCCATATAATTGTAATGGTTCATCTTGGGCCTGAAGAAGAAATGAAGAAATGAACTTCCCTCTTCTCCTTGGATAGTTAGGGTGCTACAAGTAGGGAGGGATGCTTATGGTGTCAGACACAGCTATTGTCAGTTCTGCTCAATTGTATTTCTGGGTTCCAAGGGAGGACTCACTGGGTGTTGGAGACAAGAGATTGGGAAGGGGAAAGGATGAGATATCCAGTGAGATATCTAGAAATGACTGCAGAGAAAAACAAAAGTTATCCATAAAATGCTTTTTTAAATAAGACTTTTTTTTTTCATTGCTTGGTAATTATTATCAGTCCTAATGTGTTTTGCAAAGAACCAAAAGAATGAGGTCAGAGGATGGGTTGTTATTTTCTTTTGGGGAATGGGCATAAGAAGGGAAAAGGAAGGTTATTCTGGAACTTCTTACTACACCTCCCTAATATATGTCTTAAGGCCGATGCTAACACTAATCCTTGACAGCAGGAAAGAAGCATTTGAGGTGTAATGGAAAGAAAACTACATTTGGAGTCAGGAGCTTCTTGAGCTACTTGCTAGCTACATAACTGTGAGAGGAATTATAGAATTTCTCTGAGGCCCAGTTTTCTTATTTGTAAAATTAAGACAATGGTGTCTACCACCTATATCCAAAGCTTGCTCTGAGAATTAAATAATGATTATAAGGGGGACACATATTAAAACACCTTTAGGTTTGCTAAGCATTTGACATATATCAACCCACTGACATATATCAATCCTCTTGATAACTCCATTAGGTAGGGACCACAGCATTATCATCTCTATTTTACCAATGAGGTAAATGAGGTTCAAAACATTTAAATGATTGCCTTTGGTCAGAGATGGGATTCAAGTCCAAGTCTACCTGACACAAAGTCTAGTATTCTAAATATGGATATGCACACACATATATCTGTGACATATACACATAGATATATGTGAGATTTAAGAACTGAAATTGCACTAACTTTTTAGGATGCCATGTATGTAGAAGGAGAGGGGGAAAGGAAGGGTGAGAAAGTGAAGAGAATATAGTGGGTGAAGGAAGAGAGGGAGAGGGAGGTGGATGAAAAGATAGGAGGAGAAAGAGGGGAAAGAGGAGGAGAGGGAAAGAGGGAGAGGGGTAGAATGGAGAGAGAGAGAGAGAGAGAGAGAGAGAGAGAGAGAGAGAGAGAGAATGGGAATTCTTTGTAAATCTGAGAGTTTAATGTCAGCTAGTGTCTCAGATAGGCAGTGTGGTGGATTAGTAAAGAGATGGGCTCAGTCAAGAAAATTGGGATTCAGGTCCTGGTTATAGGAACCCAGAGAAGTCACTTATCTTCTTGGTCCCCCAGGTACTGAAGACTTTCACTTCTCAGAGAAGGGGATGATATGCTTTAGTAGAAGGAGTTCCTCACAGGGAGCTCCAAGACTGAAGAAACCACTGGTATGATCAAGAAAAATAGATTATCTCAGTTTAATATTAATTTTCTTGACTCTTCAACAATATGTATCTGCATTTAAGTGGAGAGGGAGAGACAGAGAGAGAAACTGACCCCACTTGAAATGGCAACAAGGTGAGTCTTTAATGGGAACTTGTTAATAATTTTAAAATAAAATATCCATTAGTCCAGGAAGACCTTTCTTGGATGTTGTTTGCAAATGAGAATATTGTCACTAACCTATATGGTTCATCAGAAATTCTCTGAGCACTGAACCACTCAAGAAAGGCTGGATTTGGGGCATGGCCTACAGCCAACCTACAGAGAGTCAGCAAGGCTGCCAGCAGGAAAGTGATCCCTTTCCTATAAGGGATGCTGACCCCATCCCCCCAAGGAAGCCCAGTTTTTCTCAGCTCACTGGCAAGTGAGCACCTCTCTGCCAAGCATGGGAAAATATAAATGAGATAAGAGCAGCTCAGCATTCAGAGGGAGGTCAGTCAGTTAACTAGGAATTAAGGAAATAATTGCATGCCAGAAACCATATCCTCCAGCCTCTAGCTGCCCTTGCATCCCACCAGTCCAGCTGAGGGGCTCTGGGATGACTTTATTTTAATTTACTAGTCTCTCCACCTCATCTTAAATCTCCATTTAGACATTTTCTTTCCTTAAGCAAGACAATTACTCACTATAGCACATGTTTATTTATAGTGAAATTAAGAAACTGACAGCAACAGTTACTGATAGGCTTTTGATCCAGTGGGTCTTCTCCCTGAAAGAATGACCACAAAGGCCAAGTGAGCCATCAGAACAAAGGTCCTGCCTGGCCTCATCAAGAAAAAATGTGAGTCCAATGACTTCATAAGGGGTAGAATGAGAAATCTCACACTTTTGCTTCCTTGGATTTAAAGGAATATGCATTCATGGAGAATATGCTACAAAAGATGTATTCATTCAGTAATTCAACCTTCATTCAATAAGCCCTTATTAAGCTCTTAGTAGGTCCAAGTAGAACCAAGTAGACACAAAGACAAAAATCAACAGTCTTGGACCGCAAAGGGTTTATATTCTATTGGGAGAAGAGGGAAACACACAGAAAAATAAATGCAAAATGCTATAGAGTTTACATCCATCTAAATATTATCTTACAAAATACAGAAGACTGTTGTTATTCAGTCATTTCAATCATGTCCAACTCTTCATGATCCCATTTGGGGTTTTCTTGGCAAAGATACTGGAGGGGTTCACCATTTTCTTGTCCAGCTCATTTTCCAGATGAGGAAACTGAGGCAGAGTTGTGACTTGCTCAGAATCATGTCAAGTAAGGTCAACTGAGGTCACATTTGAACTCAGTTCTTTCTGACTCCAGACCTGGCTCCATCTGCTGTGCCACCTAGCTGCAGAAGACTAGAGAGCCAGAAATCAATCAATCCATCAGTATTTATTAAGCACTTACTATGTGCCAGGCACTCTGCTAAGTGCTGAAGATACAAAAAAGGCAAAAGACATTACCTACCCTCAAGGAGCTTACAATCTAATGGGTAAGACAACATGCAAACAAATCTATATAAAGCAAGGTACATTAGGATAAATAGAAAATAATTAAAAGAAGGAAGGAGATGGAATTAAGAGGTGTTGGGGAAAACTTCTTGGAGAAAGTAGATTTTATTTAGGACTTAAAGAAAGCCTTGGGAGGTCAGTAGTTGAAACACAGAGGGAAGAGCATTCCAGAAATGGGGAATAGTCAGTGAAATGCCAAGACATGGAATGCCATGCCTGTGTAAAGATCAGGCTGCCAGTGTCACTGGATCAAAGAGTATGTGTTGGGAAGTAAGGAAGAGAAGACTGGAAAGGTGGGAAGGGGCTAGGTTATGAAGGACTTTGAATGCCAAATAGAGCATTTTGTATTTGCTCCTACGGGGCAATAAGGAGTCACCGGGCTAACAAAATTGGACCTTTGTTTTAGGAAATTCAATTTAGTGACTGTTTGAAGAATGGATTGGAGTGAGGAAAGACCTGAGACAGGCGCAGCCACCAACAGGCTATTGCAGAAATCCAAGCATGAGATGATGAGGGCCTGCACAAGTGCGACAGCAGTGTCAGAGGAAGGAAGGGGGCATATTGGAGAGACAGTGCAAAGATCAACTTTATAAGGCTGAGAGAGGAACAGCAAATATGGCACTGGCTGATGCATGCTTTTGGAATCATATTTTGCTTCTCATACCCTACACCTGGAGTGCATATGCTTCCAACCTCATCTTTGTCTGCTGAAATCTTGGAAAAGCAACTCAGTTCTGACTTCCTCCAAGAAGTCTTTCCTGATTCCTCCAGGCTAAAAGTAATCTTGCCTTCCAGGAAGCTCTCATGAGCATTTGTACCTCCCCAAGGCACTTATATTCTATGCCTTATAGTTGGGTATATAGTGGACAGCTAGATCCGTGAGGACAGAGACCATGTCACCAGTCACCTTTGTGTCACCAAAGCCTACCACACAATGCTTTAAGAATCATAGGCATTTTTCTAAAGCAATCGGGGTTAAGTAACTTGCTCAAGGTTACACGGCCAGTTATTTTGTGTGATGTTAAGTATCTGAAGCCGGAACTGATCACGCGTCTCCTGACTCTGGGGCTGGCGCTCTTACTGCGCCACCTGGCTGCCCCAATCATAGGCATTTTTTAAAAAATGTTTTTAGCGTTTTGTTATTCTAAACCATCTCAGCACCAATAAGCATGAACATGTCCATATACAAACAGGAACAGAAAAAGAATTATATATGAAGTCATAGGTACTTAATAGCTTGTTCAATTGAATTGACCATATTGAATGTTTATAGGCAGATAGTTTTTTGGTTAGGTTTTTTTTTTATGTCAGTAAAATTCCTTAATAAAGCTGGTGTTAGGAGAACAAAAGTAACAATCATCTTACAGTCTTATATTGTTTTAAGTTTCTCTTATATGTTACTATTAGGTTTCAAGAGACACGATTTGGCCTGTGATGTTGTCCAGTGCTAACATTTTCATAATAGGGATCTGCTGTGCTGGCAAGCCTGAGGTTAATTTTGAGAAATGTACTTTACAAGGGCAAAATCATTTGCCTTGAAAATCAGAGTTATCAGAACATTATGTGTTTGTAACCTTGAGTGAACCACTAAAACTCTCTGGCCTTTCATTTCCTTTTCTATAAAAAATGAAGAGGTTTGGACTAGATGACCCTACTGTCCACAAATCTATAAGAAACAAAAAAATAACAACGATAATTCAACTACATTGGGGTGAACTTTATAAGTTACAGAGCATCATAAGCAGGTATGGTGAGTAGAGGAGGGGTCCACCGACATTAAATTCCAACAAACATGCCCACTCTCTGTAAGGTATTATGGTAGGTGCTGAGGATGCAAAGACAGAAATGACACTGCCCTTGGCTTTGAGAAGTTTACATTCTATTAGGAATCCAAGGGAAAAGAAAATATTCAAAAAGAAGAGGTGACAACAGCATCAAATGTTTTATAGTTTTAGAGTGGGGAGGGAACCTCAAAGAACCTATTCCTACACCCTCATTTTACATATGAGGAAACTGAGGCCATAAAGGTTAAATGACTTGCCTAAGATAACATAGTTATTAAGTAGCAAAATCAGGATGTGAGTCCAGATATTTTCCACTCTTCATGCTAGAGGTCAATAATGAGGCTTGAAAAAATATATCACCAAGAGTAAAATGTCTATACCCTTTGACCCAGAGATTCTACTGGTGGGAATATAACCCAAGAGATCAAAAACAAAATAAAAGGTCCTATATAGAGCCAAGTATTTATACCAGCATTTTCTGTAATAGCCAAGAGCTGGAAAGAAAATAGGAGGCCATTGATAGAGGAATGGCTTAACAAATTGGGGTGCCACCAGTGCTACTTCCAAACCAGCCATCATCCAGGGAAGTAGGTCCTGTGAAGAAGAGTCCATCATTCCTACCACTACCACCAAGATAGCAGGACAGCCATATGAAGTAGCAAGTACCCTATTGTGATACAGAAGGCAGGATGCTCCAGGCAAGTCTAACCACCACAGCCACATTGACCACAATACCCCCTTAAGCCCTAAGAGAGACAGTCCAGGATTCTGGACCCAATAGCAATGCTACCACCCCCCAGTGCTCCCTGTCATCATCCTGGGAACCAACCCCTGTAGCAATGCAGCCTAGAAACTGCTGTAGCCACAGCTACTAAACATCCAGAAAATAAAGTTTTTCCAGCTCAAGTCCTTGATGCTATCACAGGTTCAACCCCAACAATTGATGTGATTTTACTAGTGGAAATGGCATTACAAAAGAGGCATTACCATCTGTTTTTCTGCTATACCCCAAGGACCAGGGGACCTTTCCATTTGACGTGCAGTTAAAATCTTCCATATGTGTCATCTCCTTCATTAGAATGTGAGCTCCTGATAGAAAGGACTGCTTTGCTTTCCTCTTTCTATCTCCACTATTTAGCATAGCAGTTAGCACTTTAATACTTTTTTTTCATTCATTTGCTCATCAACAAATATTACAGGGATATAGGAAACAACATGATGAATACAGAGAATCATGGAGAAACTTGTATGGACTGTTGTGAAATATAAGCAAAACAAGGAAAATAATTTCCACAATGACTACAATAATGTAAAAGGAAAGAACAAAACAATACAAACTGGATGCTGCCAAATTATAAGGTTTAAACTTGATCCCCAAAGAAGATATATGAGAAGACACTCCCTGCTTCTTTAAAAATATCCGGGCTCATGTGTGTGAATCACTGCTTATAACATCAAACTTTTCCAATTTATTGATTAACTTCGCTAATATTTTAATTCCTTTTTCATTTTTATAGTAGATGGCTCCCTGGGAGGAAATGGAAACAGAATACAATGGGAAATGTAGATGATGTCCCAAAAAAGTCAACAAAAAACTTCCTTTAAAAAAATCATTATTTGAGATGGTTATTTCAGTAGGATGTAGAGAAAGAAGCCAGACTGCAAGGGGTTAACTTAAGGTCAGCATTAGTTGTAAGGAAGTGCAAGAATTAAGGGTGAACAGGCTTGAAGGGGAGGAGACAAATGTATTGATATCTGGAGAAGCAGAAAGGGAAGACTTTTAAGTGAGATATTAATATATTTGCAGACGAAAGAAAAGGAGCCAATGGAAAAATAAAGACTAAAGATGTTTAGAGGATAAAGAGTATGCTAATAGCTTCAGCAAAGCTCTGGAGGTGGGAGGAGACAGAACCAAGAAGACAAGTGAGCGATCAGCCTTAGCAGGGATTGGGCATCTTCTTCAAACAAGGCAAAAAGCAGAGAGTGGGGGATGATCCTGGGGATTTTAAGGGATACAGGAGGGAAGCTGAGGGAGCACCTCCTTAGATGCTCTCAATATTCACAGTGAAGTAGGAGTTTAGTCATCAGCAGGGAGAGTAATATTCGAAGTTGGAAGGTTGGAGTTAAAACCCCAATCTCATATTGATCCTGTTTTACTATGGTCTTATTGTGTTACCACTATAAAATAATTCAACAGGCAGGGCCAAGGTGAAAAACAGGATTACATTTCCCAGGATCCATTCACCCAGAGCTGCAGGAATGACTGGGGAATCAAGGACTTAATTTCCTAGGAGGTCGTGAATCTAAAGCACAGGTTTAATACATCAAGAGGATTAGTGTCTGACAAACAAAAAATAGACAAGTAATAGTATTTTTATTGGCATCATGACCATGACAGGCAAGGGTAGCATCTAAGAACCCAAAAGGCAGAGAATCCCTGAAGCTCTGTAAAGTAAAGATATGAGATCCTGCCTATTGAAAATCTTGAAGGTATGAGTGGTACCAGAGGCAATAGAAGGTAGGATTTTTTCTGAAATCTACCTCCTCATCATTTCTCATAGCATAGTAGTATTCCATTATATTCATATACCACAACTTGTTCAGTCACTCCCCAATTGATGTGCAGAGGTTGATGACTTTTCAAAGCACTGCCTAACTTACATCCAATTTATTCACAAGTCAAGACATCATCCTCATGATATCATCAGTCCTCTCAAGAATAATGGACTAACAACAATAAACCAAGTCAAGGCTTGTAGAGGGTAGAATTAGGAATTGGAGAGAATTGGATGAGCTTGTTTTTCTCATATTACTATGGGAAGAAAGGGATTGAGATTATCTGACTTATGAATGTTGCTGAGATTATTTCTTCTGCTTTACTATTTATTTCTCTCCCAATTAAATGTTTTACTATTTCAATGTTGTTTCTTGTCTGGATCTATAAGTATAATTAACAACTTAGATGCAATTTGACTTCAGAAGTTCCTATTAAGCAAAGAGAGCCAGTGGTAAATTATCATTTAAAATCCCCAAAATTTGAGCCCAAGTCTGTAAAGGTACAGAACTGGATGAGCCCCCACTGAATTTGCAGTTGTTAAGAAGTAATGTGGTCATTTTTCAAATATCCACTGAGAATCATAAAATCCTCAAAGATGAATCCTAGTTAAGACCATTTTGACTCTGTAGCTGCATTCAACAACCCTTGACAGCAAGGACACTTGGACTTTGAACTTTCAATTTATGTTTTTTAGGTCTCTGTTAACTGTCAATGTGCTTGTGGAAAATTCTATAAGGAGTAAGCTCACCTAGGTAGCAGAGACATTAATAATCCTGAGGTATTTTATACCTATTCTTACTTTAATTTTCTCTAAGTAATTCAAAATCTTACTTTAAATATAAAATGTTAATTATATTTTTGTTTCAACCAATATTTCCACCTTTAAAAACCTTCTGAAATCCCAAACCAGTCTTATAAGAATTTCAGATATTCGATCTGAGTCTCAACCTGAAAGGTGACTTCTACCCCTAAATCTATGGTCTTCTGATTTTTAAAAATATCTGTTCTGTCCAACTAGATTTATAACAGCTCAGTCTTCAGTTATTGCTTCTGAGCAAAGGTAAAATAAAGAAAGGAAGTAAAAGAATAGATAGTGAAGTGGGTCATCAAGGAAGACTGGGGAATGACCTCTCACAGAGATTTGCCAGGCTAATTTACACACTCCTTTACACTGCCTTTTCTCCTTCTCCCTCTACTGTTCATGGAATCATGAAATATTTCATCTAGAAGAAACCTCTACTGTTCATTGAATCCAAAAGGTTCTAAGATCAACATAATGGATCTGGTGATATGGTTCTGAAGTTTTGTATATGTCAGATTATCATTTTCCACAAAATAAATGTATATCACACGTGTGCATGTGTGTGTGTGCACACACACTCATACACAATGGAATAAATAAATAAAATGCAAATTACTTCTAAGAGTCTAAATTGTTTACCTGGTTGTGTCCCTGTTGATGGCATGCTTTCTGCTCCATTTCCCCTCACAAAATGAAAGACAAGACTAGGTCTGTTCCAGTCTAATCTAGCCTTGGATCAAGGTTTAAGTGAAAGGTGATGATGTGGTGATGGGGCTGCTTTCTTCCCTTCCCCCACCACTGACTGCCTATTAAGTGGCTATAAAGGTACATAAATATTGAGATTCATCAACACAACTTAATAAACAATTGGATATGAGTTGTAGGTGCAGAAAATAGCAAAGGCAGCACCAAAGTGTCAAACAAAAGGTACTAGACAAGGACCACTGACAGAAACAGTGGAGTTAAAAGGAAAAACAAGTTTAGTAGGAAGCATAAGCTTGGTTTGTGACATTTTGAGTCTGAGGTACCTATGGAACATCCAAATTTCTCCTGGGCAATTAATCAGTCAATAAGTATTCATTAAGTTCCTTTTGTGAACCAGGTACTGTGCTAAGTGCTGGTGATAGAAAAGAAAAAGTGTAAATTCGAAGTTCAATAAGAGATTTAGATTGGCAAATGCATAACAAAACATAGATACAAAACTTCAGACTCAAATTCAAGTTTTACTCACACTCATTTTATATGATAAGTTAATACAGATGCTATTTTCCCTGTTTTACACACAACATTGAAGAACATCTACTTTAAAGGGGCCAAGAAGCAAATAAGAAAACAGAGAAGGAAAAATGCGAACCAAGAAAGTATAGTATCTATGGAGCCAAGAGGGAAAATGCTATCTAGATGGAAGGGCATAAACTCTGTCAAATATTTAAGTCAATTCAAAGAGGCAGAAGGCTGGAGAGGAAAAAACACTGGATCTGGTAATTAGGAAATCACCACGGACCTTTGAGATAGCAGTTTCCGAAGAGTGGAGATGATAGAGTTTAGATTTCAAGGGTCAAAAAAGTAGGTGATGAGGAAGTGAAAGTACTAGGTATTTTCTAGAAATTTGAGTGATGGACTGATAAGAAGTAGCCAAGCCAATCAAGAAGACTACTAAATCCTACTGTAAGACTGAACAAAGAGGAGAAATCTATCTGTCCACTAGCTTTTTCACTAAGGCAGAATACTATGCAATCAATTTATTTACTATATGCATAGCCACCCCTTTGCCAAATAAATATACAAATGCAGAAGAAAGCATGAACCCAGCCTTCAAGGACCTTACAATCTAGTTGGGGACACAAGAATGAAACAAAATGGACAAAAATGAGCACTAAATTATCGTTCTGCATACAATTAGAGCTCAGTGTGGACTAAACAGGATGTAAGAGAAGGCTGATGGAGAAAAGTAGTTGGAGGGTGAGGAGAAGAAAAAGCAGAAGAGATGGGAAAACCATAAGTAGTTACTAAAGTCAACAGAAATCACAGGAGGGTCACCATGTTTTGACTGCTACCATTAACAGAACTGTATTGTGAGGCCAGCAAATTGGGGAAAATATTCGGGTTCCTAAACTGTTGAGGAGAGATATGTAGAGGGTAAACCCAGGAAGGCAACAGACCCAACCAGGAGAAAGAAATCATGGTGCTTGGAAAAAAAATACGCTCAGCCCTCAGTATTTACTTCCAGGCCCCCATATATCCATAACTCCTCAGGTTATGTATGTTAATGCTTTGATATATATTCTGCCCCTTCTTTTGTCTTTTAAAGCTTGCTCATTTTTTCACTGCCACTGGCTTTCACCTGCATAAAAATTTAAGCCTGTTGTGGGGGAGGGGTGCACACTAATTTTATCCTAGGCTTCCCAAACCACTAGGGACAGTTCGGTCCTCCCTGACTAGGGAAGCAAAGATATCCCGCATCTAATAGGAATCTTAGCATGTTATCTTTAATTTGATTCTCTCCTTTTTCACAAGCCAAAAGACAAGGCCTTTTACCAAGACAAGCCTATTAACAAGCATGGAAACAATGAACATGATCAAAGATACCAATAGAAGCTGAATGATCACAGTCTAGCTGAATGAACCCATTTTGTAGTTTAATTCCCTTGATATTTATGGTGTTTGTTCTCCAGCTTCCTTGGACAGAAAAAATCCCTTTGCCTGCAATAAAACTTCCAATCACAGTGATATACTATTCAAGTTAGGTTGGGATGACCCTAGGATTATTTTTCTATCCAAACAAGTGGAGAAGGGTAAAAATGTGTGATTTCATCCATGGTAGGGATTTTAAGTATGGAAACTCACTACATTGGTGCAAGTCAACAATCAATCCCCTCAGCCCCACCACCACCACCTCTGAGAGCTAACAGCACTTACAGCTACTATCAGTTTTCTAAAGCCTATCCAAATGAGATCACGCAACACAGGATCAGGCTATTATTCTAGTTCTCCTACCTAAGTCAATGCCATTTCACACCTTGAACAAATGTGACATCTCATCTGCATTCCAAACATCGCTCTGTGTCAGACATTCTGTTCAGGAAAAGATTAGTGGAAGAGAAATGAGAATACCTGAGACATTTTTGTTAGGATAAAATATAAAATCCTCGGCCTGATTTTAAAGCTTTCCACAACCAGTCTACCTCTCCAGTCTTATTCCATGTTATGCCTCTACACACACTCTCTACCTCCATCCAACTTGCCTATTAAATGTTCCCCAGACCCAACATTCCCCCAACCACTTCTGTCCCTCTGAACTGTTTATCTCCCATGAATGGAAAGGACCTTCTTCACCACCATGTAAAGGCAAAGAATGATTATCTAACTTCAAAGCACATACAACCTACATGAGACTTTTTTTGAACACTCTCAAATAGTCTTCTTTCTCATTTGAAATTGCTGATTATTACTTTGTCCACTTTTGTATTTATTTGTCTGTATTCATGTTGGAGCCCTTCAGTAGAATGTAAGATCCTTGAGAGCAATGACTATTTTATTTTTGCTTCTGTCTTCTCAGCATGAAGTACAATGCCTTGCACATGGCTGGTATGTGATATATGTCTGCTAAATGGAATTGCTAAAGCCATGAACACTTTGTCTGGTCCTTTAGCAATAAGGTGGCAGAGTAGAGACAGCTCTAGGCTTGGAATCAGAAAGACTGATGATCTTCATGAATTCAAATCTGGCCTCAGACACTTACAAGCTATATGACCCTAGGCAAGTCACTTAACCCTGTATGCTTCAGTTCCTCATCTATAAAATGAGTTAGAGGAGGAAATGGAAAACTGCTCCAGTAGCTCTGTCAAGAAAACCCCAAAAATAGGGTCACAAAGTCAAATATAACTAAAAAACAACTAAACAACAACAAATTAGCAATTATCAAAGTATTCTCTCTCTCCTGTGCCTAACAGAAAACAGAGAATATTTTCCAGATTCAAAAATATAACAAACCATATTCTCCCAGAATCAAATAACTAATGAAAAAAGGCATAAGCTAATTGGCATATATTCATCTTCCACCTTCAAAATAATAAAGATCTTTGTGTTCAACAGTACTTCAGCCTAAGCAAAATGATAAAGTAAATGAGATTTCATCTCCATCCTTCCCATTTAAAGCCCTTATCTTTAAAGTAGTGTCTTCATGCTGCTCTTCAATAGCCCAAGTCGCCCCAATGTACCAATCTATTCAAGCCTACTCTCCCTAGAAGCATGTACATCAGGGTACTGGGAGTGTTTTGAGCTCTCAATTTAAAGTTACCAATATGAAAGCAACTCATGATTGCAGATTTCAAAGAGGAACCCCTTCCTGAAGTAAAGCTTTTATTTCATGATAAAATGTATATACATACACAACACTGCTCCCTACTCTGAATCTAATAAGCAATTTTAGGTAATCTGCTTAGCTCTTCCTTCTTCAAATCATATCCTTTCATCTCCCATTTTGTCAGGGTATTGATTTGTGAAACAGGCCAGGGAAGGAGCTGAAGTTTATTCAAAAAACAACAGCCACAGAAAGCCAAGAGAAGGGATTCTTTAAAGTTATCACCAATTATAAAAGGCATAAACAAATTGGTATGCACTTATCCCCCTTGAAGTCATAGGCCAAAAATTAATACACTTTTGGCATATCTGTAAAACTGGTCCAAGCATTGTACAAAGCAATTTGAAATTATGTAAGAAATACCAGGCAGGTAGGTGGCACAGTGAGTAAAGTGCTGGCCCTGGAGTCGGGAGGACCTGAATTTGGTTCCGGCCTCAGATACTTAACACCCACACAAAAAATACTAGCATGTAACCTTGGGCAAGTTACTTACCCCAACTGCCCTCCAAAAGGCAAAAAAAAAATTATGTAAGAAAAATCAATCAATTGTTGATGCCTTCTGACCTTGATACTTCATTACTGAGCACATATACCCCAAAGTAAGTCAAAGACAGGAAGGTCCTGTATATGCCAACACACATTTAGAAAGGACACATTTAGCAGTAGCAAAAAAGGTGTAACACAAGTAGGTGCCCAATCCTTTGGAAATAATTGAACTTTGGTTTTTGTATCTAATGGAATGTTATTGTACACTAAAAAATGACAGAGATGGGGAATTCAGAAAAATATGGGAAAATTTGTACAGATTTAGAGAGAATGAGTATGAAGAACCAGGATGCTTTGTTACTAGGAAAGGTCATTGCCACCCATTTGTCATTGTGTTCTGAATGCTGCATTTGTCTTTCAGTGCAACTTAGATTTCTTTGCATGCTTAATGAAAAGCATCTATTTCTTAGAGAGCATTAAAAACTAATAAGCTCACAGCAGGTACCTTCATTTCCTAGCAAAGATTTGGAAACACTTGCAAAATGGCTGATTATGTAATAAAATACAGTAGCATTTTCTTTAGATGCTTCAAGAAAAAAATAAGGGTTCCTCAAAACCAATACTAGGATAACATTATGACATTAAATTAAATTAAGAAGAATTTATTAAGCACCTACTGTGTATCAGGCACTATGCTAAGTACTTTACCAATATTTCCTCATTTAATCCTCACAACTAATTATATATATATAGAAATACACATATATGTACATATTGTCTCTGTTAGAAAAAAGCTCATTGAAGATAGACATATTTTTGTCTTCATACTCCCAAATACCCAGCACAGTGTCTATCATATAGAAGGCACTTAATAAATGTTTGTTGACTACTTGAAGGGTACTGTATCAATGAGATGAAACAAGGCACTTTTGTGCCAAAAATTTCAAGTGAAAGAATAACTAATCATGACCAAATGAAGATGTTGGAGACCTAAAAAATGTTCTCATACAGTAATTCTTCCTTCAAAAGAAGGTAGGGTTTGGTTATTTGTCTCTTTTAAGCCCTTCAAAACAATAAGTTAGCCTTCCAATGAGAAGTTCACAATTCAACATAAGAAGATGAAGGCCAAGGTCTTTAGATGACTCTCCTGAAACGTAGAACCATTTTTGTACTTTGCATCAAACAGACCCATATTAATTTGTTTGGGGTATGAAACTAGAAGCCTATGTACAAAAGAGCAAGGAATATGAAAGATGCAGCCCAAATTGTCAACATACTGAAAAGCATTGGATGAAAAGCCTAGCAGGTGACACCATTAACTGCTTGTTATATAAGAAAACATTCAGGAAAATTGAATATGCCAAGAGAAAGCAAGCACTTTGGGGACTACTATTTGAATTAAAATTACTGGTAAAGAATACAAAGAGTCCACATGAAACCTATGCAGCAAGACATGCCATTTAATGCTTCCTTTTCTTGTCTGAGTGGAGAAGTAGAAATGTCCCACTCAAAGAACACTTATTCATTCAACCAGCATTTATTAAATATCCAATCAACAAGTATTTATTGAGCATGAGCCAAACACTGGGGATGCAAAGAAAGGTAAAAACAGTCTCTTCCTTCATGGAGATTACAATGAGGGGGTGGTGGACAAGTGCAAATGATCAAGTACTATGAAATGTGTGTGTGTGGGGTGTGTGTGTGTGTGTGTGTGTACTGCAGAAAGTGGAGATAATCACAGAGGGAAGACACCAACATTAAGGAAGACTGAGAAAAGTTTCTTTACCAGAAATCATGCTGGGTGCTGGTCATAACAATACTAAAATTAAACACTTCCTATCCTCATGGTGGGTGGGGGAAGGGGAGTTGCCAACTTGTATGCAGATATATAAATATGAAATAATTTGGTGGAGAGGGTCACATTATAATAACTGGAGGAATCAGAAGAGACTTTGTTAAGAATTGGTACCTGAGATGTGCTTGAGAGAAGCTAAAGATTCCTAGAGGCAGAGGTGGCAAGGAAGTGTACTCAAAGAATGGGAAACAGTGCAAATGCATGGTGATGGGAAATGGAATGTCGTGTATAGACAATAGCAAACATATCAGTTACACAGGAATGGAGATGTGGTGAACAGGAGTAAAATAGAAGTAAGCAGCCCTGAAAGATAAATTAGAACCAGTATTCAGAGGCCTTTAAATGACAAGAGGGGCAGTTAATTTGGGCAGTTAGGTGGCACAGTGGATAAAGTGCCAGGTGTGGAATCAGGAAGACTCACCTTCCTGAGTTCAAACCCATCCTCAGACACTTACTAGCTGTGAGACCCTGGCCAAGTCACTACACCCTATTTGCCTTAATTTCCTCATCTGCTAAATGAACCAGAGAAGGAAAGGACAAACCACTCAATTATTTTTGCCAAGAACACCCCAAATGAAATCATGAAGAGCTGAACACAACTCAAACTGCTCAACAACAACTACATTAAATGATATTAGGGAGTTGGGGACTAAGGATTAGCTATTAGGGATACAACGTAGTCAAAAATGTGTTTTAGGAGCATCATTTTGGCAGTCAGAATGAAGATGAATTTGAAAGGAGGAAGGCTTAAAGCAGAGAGACCAAATGACTCCAGTCTTACTCCTTCATTTCCAAATATTTCAACTTGTCATCCTACATATGCGACATGTTCCAGTGATAGTGGCCCATTTGCTACTGCAGCACCCCATACCCTACCTGTATGCCTTGGTATAGACTGTCCTCAAAGGCCTGGAAGGCCCTTTCTTCTCCTCTTTGCTCTTATAATTCCTTGCTTCCTGCAAGGCTCATCTCAGGTGCCAGCTCCCTATGGGCAGGGCAGCACCTAAGTGCTGGTTTTCTGTCCTTCCCCACACTATTAGAAACCTCAGATCAAAACAAAACAAAGAAACAAAAAACTTTAGCAACATAGAGTGGTATATCCAGTCCGCCAAAATGAAAGGTTCAAATGGCATTTATACCCTCACTTTTTTTAATCTAATCAAGTATGTATTCAAATCTGGTAGTAGAGTTAACAGCTAAATAGCCATAAAAATTATTTCACTATTAGAACACAATAATTCAATGCAAGGAAGAAAAATTAAAAGGAGTTTAGCTGGGATTGTTCTGCCTGAAAAAAGAGGAGGCTAAGCACTATTAAGGCATATGAAGAATCTTTAGAGGATCTTGTTCTTCACAGAGGCTCAAATGAGAGTGACTATCCTTAAATTGGAAATCCTAGTGAAGCTTCACCATCATTAATGTGAGTATGTTCACTGATACAACTTGCAGTCCATTTATACCTTCCTAATCCCTGTGACTCTTGTCCATGCCTCCCAATGAGTCTCCAAGGGGCCTGCCCAACATGCCCATGGTCCTTCCTCTTTATCTCTTGATATTACATGGGTATGATTATTATATGGTACGTTACAGATTATTACTGTTTCATAAGACAACAAAGACAAAGAATTCAGAGAAGGATGAGAAGACATATAAGCTAAAGGAGAATGAAGTAAGCAGAATTAGGAAAAGAATATATGTATATCATTATTGTGATGTAAATGAAAAGGACAGTCACCAAAACAACCACCCCGAAATTCAATGCTGTATAGTTAAAATGACCAGGCTTTGTTCTAAAGGAGAATTGAGAAAACATCTCTTCCTCTTCTTTGTCTATGTGAGAACTACAGGTATCAAATATTGCATGTATTGTCAGAACCCATTGATATACTTATTGATTTTGCTAAACTACCTTTCTTCTCCCTTTCTTTTTGAATTCTTTTTAACAATGATTTGTTCAGTGGTGAGTAATGGGGGGTGACAATGTCAAAAAACTGAGGTGACTTGAGAAAAAAAGATAACAATAAAAATTTCAATTGGTTATCAACTTAACACATAGGCATCTGTGGGTCATCCTTCATTTAGAGTATCTTTACTTTTACATAAGGGTAGATTTCAAAAGGACATAAGGAAAGACTTTGCAGAATTATAACATTTTAAGGGTGGAAGGAATCCCAGAGGTGACATAGGAAGCCATATAGTTAATTGGATATAGCTTTGGACCAAAAGTCCTGGGTTGGAGGTCTGACCCTACCTTGGTCAAGTCTCTAAACATCTCTGAACCTCTGTTTCCTTGTCTATCTGTAGAATGAGAAAAATAATAGCCATATCCTCTCATTCCCAGGGTTACAGTGAGATGAGATGTGCAAAACTTCAATATAAATGCAAGATGGTTTTATAATTACCTGCTCCTGCCCCTTCATTTTATAGATGAGGAAACTGAGACCCAGAGAAACTAAATGACTTATCAAACAATTAGTCAGTGATGAAGGAGATTATAATACAACTGTCAGACAAACAAAAAGAGGATAGAGTTTTAGAGAATATACTCCTATACATCTTTATTAAATAAATATTTTAAAATTAAGTAACAAATATGTCCTAGAATATGTAGGTCCTCTCTCTGTGTGTTCTTTCTAGCTCAACTATTCCAAGACTTTTTTTTAATGGCAGCACAAAGATCTCAAGGGGGAGTAACAAAAGATTGGATACTTGACACAAATGACCCAAAGGACTATTTGCCAAGTGGTCTTGGCATCATAAAAATTGCCTGACCTTCTCTGAAAAGCTAGTCTGACCTTTAGAAGTTCCTAGTAAATGGTTTTTTTCTTCCTCTTTGAAACTTGCCCAAGTACCTCATTTACAAGTTCTTGATTTGGGAGCCAAGTGTTAATGAAATATGAAAGAATAATTATCAGTCAGGAGATAGACTGCACCAGTAAACTGTCATTCATTTCAGTCAAGCTATTCCCCTCCCCCCCAAAAAAAATGGGAAAGAAATGCATTTTTAAGTACAAGCACCAGAAGACTCCTTGCCATCTTTTCAGACTGTTAACTATAGCACTATTTTCACCTTCACAGCCATCTTGATCAATTAAGATTCTCATCCTAAGAACATTTCCAAAGGAATTACATGTTATTCTCAAATGTAAAGGATATCAGTGTGAAAACTGCAATGAACAAATAGACATATTTGTATGGGTGGAGTAAAATGGAAATCACGCAGAAAGGTAGAAACTAATTCCTATCTGATTCATATTGGTGACTTCAGTGACAAGATATGCACAGTACCATACTCTTGGTTTGGAAACTGCCCCTTCCTAGTTCAGGTTAATTACATCCTCCAGAAGAGTCAAATCAAGGATGATGTGGGGAAAAGGGAGAAAAAAAGAAATGTCCAAACAGGAACACACATTTATAGTGCTTTGGGAGTAGGTTGGGAAGATGTGCTGTATCATTTAGCATTACTGCTAACTAATTGTATTCATTTTATATTTACATATTTACATGTTATTTTTCCCCCATCCTACCCCCAAGAACAAAAAGAGAAAGCTCCTTGAGGGCAGGGATGGTTTTGGATTTTGTCTGTGTATCTACAGTGCCCAGCATTGTAGTAAGTAGCACTTTATAAATACTTGTTGAATTGAACTGAACTTAACAGATGAAGAGAGTAAGGTTTAGAAAGACTGAAGGACTAGTCCATGACCACTCAGTTAATTAGAGTCTGAGCCAGGACGCATGATTCAAATGTTGTTTTTCCCCTACTGTTTGAAAGTTAATACCTATTTAATTTTAATAAGATAAAAACTTTTCAATCAGATAAGTGACCTGCAAATAGCTACCACACAGAACAAGGGTGATGATAGTGAATTTAAGAGAAAATCACAAACAAAACCAATACCATGGAAGGGCATTTTGACTAGAAAATAAATTCCAAATGATAGGATTTAAGTTGTACAGTTGAAACTAACATATGATCTGGAATTCGTTTATTGCAAGATATGCAACCAATAAAAGCCTAAATCATCTTGAGTTATCTATCAGCTTTTTCTCCAGGGAATGGTTTACTAACGGGGGTCTCATTTCTCACAGGGACTCTAGTCACTGATGGTATGACCAAAATTAAGATAAAGGGCAAAACATCTCTAGGACAGGGGTCCTTCAAGTATTGTGCCTCATAACCCTATTTGGCAGGAGGGTAAAGCCTATATACCCCTTCTCATAAAAAAATTTCTAAATGCATAAAATTGAATACGTATGGTTACAAAGGAAAGCAAAAAATAGTAAATAAAAAAAATATAGTTGTAATTTTTCCCATCCAAGGGTTTATGGAATCCATGGAATATTTTGAGAGAGCCCTTTGGTAGTCTATGAATCTCAGGTGAAGAGCATGTTTGTAGGGAATCAAATTTATAGCCACTTACCATGATTCAACCTCACTCAGCACTGAAGAATGTGACACTTTAAAAAAAAATTTAAATGGCTAACATATCTGAGTAACAATCCTCCCTCTCTCCTAGACATGCCACGGTGTCTGCTCATCCCAACCCCACCAGGATCAGATTTTTGTAGCCCTGCAGCATTTCCCTTTCATGCATTCTCATGAAAGCATATCCACTACTGAGGGTAGATAAGCAACCAAAATTATAATAAAACATAAGTATTTATTTATAACACAACAAAAATGTATTTCTAAGATAAACTGACAGAAGTCTGTCACATTTAGAATGGTCAAATTTTGTCATAGGTTCCTTCAGTTTTTGTAGGCTCATACCATAAGGCCTATTGAATTGCAGGGCCTCAAGTCCTCTATCTTGGGCTAATAGGGGAATTCCTTCAAAAAAAGGAGGGGTCCTACTTCTTTCCCCCTCCTCCATATCCTTCAAGGACTAAGTTAATTACCATGAAGCCCTCCCTGGACTATCTTAACCTGTGTTCATTTTATTCTTCTAAATTTCTGCCATACTTGGAGTTACTATTGCACAGTTTAGCACTTAATTGTCCTCTCATTGCTTAACATGCATAGGTCTGCTCTCCCCAGTTACTAAATGAGTGGGGCCAGTGTATCTTTTGTATCCCACAAGGTACCTAGCACAGGGTTAGTACTATTGGCAGAGCCCCCATCATTCTGATTACTCAAGCTCAAAAACTAGGTACCACCCTTGATCCCTTCTCACTCCTTTTCTCCACATCATCAGTTACTAGGTCTAATCAATACTTCCTCTACGTTCTTTTTCAAACTTATTTCTTCTTTTCCAGCCCCACTGAAGCCATTCTTGTCCAAAATTTTATTTCTTCTCTCATACACTACATCCCCCTGCTACCAGTATCTATCATGCCATGTTAGTCTTACTAAAAATATCACTTATATATATATATATATGTATATATATACATATATATATCATTCCTTCCTCAAAAAACCTTCAATGGCTTCCTAGTGCTTGTAGAATAAAATATAAACTCATCAGCATTCAAGAACTTAGATGGTTTCTATGTACTCATACAATATTCAGTTTATTTTACTCATGTTACATTTTATACTCCCTCCTACTGTAGATTCCAACGAGACCATAAGTTCCTTGAAGGCAAAGTCTAGGTTTTATATACAGGATGCAGTACAGTGCCATATATATATATCAGATGCTCAATGAATTTAAATCGCACTTGGGCATTTGAAAGGGGAAGCATTTCTCCATTTGGAACATCTAATATGCTATAGAACCAGACCTTTCCCCCTCAACCCCCACCTCTATTTTTGGGTGCCATATAACAATTTCTTGGGTGCCATTAAATATTTCTTCTCCCAAAAGGCCATGTAAATTTTGATTTTTCATAGTGAGTACTCATTAATACTGATAGACTGATGTAGTTCCAGGCCCCATTTCCAGAGAATATTCAGTAAATGTCTCACTGATTGACAGCATTTTGAGTAATTCCTGTCTAATCAGGCACCATGCAAACAAGCACTTAGAGCTTAGTCAGAATGATGAGGACAACTATGAACCAAGGTGATGTTTTTCTAGAACAATGGAATGGCGCTCTGGCATCTTTCACAAGTCAAAATTACTTGGTATTGGATTAGAGAAAGAAGTAGAGAAGAAAGGATTTTGCAAGGGATTTTGGGAAGGGTAAAGGGGATCCGTCCCCTCTTCCTCCACCAGGTAGAAAGATGATGGGGATAGATGATTCTCTTATGGCCTAGATTGTTTGAAGCTCCTTCCACCCCATCAGAATTTAACAGGGATTGGAGGGGGGAAATATATTTTAGGAAATAGGACAATGAGAATATTAGCAGATAAGGATAGGGAAATTCATTGATCCAAAGAGCTCCAGAATTTTAAAAAAAGTCACTCTACCAATACAGGCTGGCACCTCCTCTGCAACCTCGAGTCTTAGAAAATTCCTAGAGCACTGAGAAGTTGAGCAATTTTCCCAGGATGCACAGCTAGTATGCATCAGTCAGGCCCCCAACCTAGGTTTTCCTGGCTCCAAAAGAAGTTCTCTAATCAAAGGAGGGAAAGTGCTTAACAGTTTACTCAAGGAGATCTGTGATCTTATTGCTCTGAATATTCTCTCCAATAACACAGATAGCAACCCAACCATTCCTGTGATTCATTCACAACTCTTGTTTTATGTTCCCCCATCAGTTCACAGGGGCTTCACCCAATGACGCACAAGACTTCCTCGCTTTCTTCTGACATTGCAAGAATATAAATGGCATCCCATGGGCTACTCATCAGTTGGAACTTCTTGCCACCTGACCCATCTATCTCTATTTTTCCCATATCTTTCTCTGTTTATAGCTTTATCAAAATGCCTTCTTTTTAATGTCTTTCAGCCTGCTCAGGCCTAACAGGGACCTTTCTCTGATCCATTGATCAACAGTACAGCAGATAAAGAAATCTTTGCAAACTTACCACCCTTCAGGAACCTCTAGCCCCTGGAGTTAGATATTATGTACTTGTGAGAAGGGTGTTTTTATCCCATTTATTTTTGTGTCCTCACTATAATTTAGCTTTTAAAAAATGATTAAGGTACTTCAAGCATTCTGAAGCTGTTAAATAAATTCTAAGCATGGCTATCATCTATTATCACCATTATTACTATATTATCATTAATGTACCCTGCTTAGGTGTGCTTGTTTTTTTAATGTCCTTATTAAGAAATATAGATGACTCACAATTTAAATCCCAAAGGTCTTAGGCCATCAATTCATCTGAGACTTGGAATATTCGGAGCCATTCTTCTTGCAATAACAGGAGACTTTCTTCTCTGTTTCTTCCAAAGTTCTCATTTTGATCAAGAATAAAATAATAAGTCGTGTTTATATAATATCCACTGTGTGCCAGGCACTCTGCCAGTCACTTTATAAATATTATATCATTTGATTCTCAAAACAAACTTGGGAGGTAAGTGCTATTATTATCCCTATTTTACAGTTAAGTAAACTGAGGCAGATGGAGGTTAAGTAACTTACCAAATTTACACAATTTGTTGTTATTTGAGGCTAGAATCCACTCCAGCACTTAGCTACCTAAGAGAAATACACTTTCAGCTGGGGCATGGGATTTGGTACCACTACAGTTGCAAGGATTTTACTGCATACATACCATTAAACTGCCTTCAAGTCCCACCATTAGTTAATAATTACTTTGGACTAAGTTGCCCTGAAGAGGAAAAATCTTCTGATCCTAGTTGCCAGTTGTTGTTGGGTTATTAGTGATAGTTTTAACTTGCCCCATTCTCTTAGAAGCTGAGCATATTTAAGCCCTAGAATGAGAACTTTCCCCAATAGGAGCGACTACTTTTCCCCTTTAGGAATCAGGTCAGCCTTCCTTCCAAAGACTCCTTCCACAAAACAAGCTATTAGTAATGTCATCCTTTGTACTGTATATAGGGCATTGCACTTGAGGACCTAAATGGGCTTCGGGGAAAAAATATACACACCTAGTGGCTCCAACATCCCATAACTGAAAACCTCATTTCTTCCTCCCCACTATTTCCCATCCCACCTCTTGATTATAACCTTCCACCAGTCAATTCCAGAAAAGTCTAACCTAGATCTGAAATGAGCCATCCCTCTCCCTGCTTGTCACTGTGACAAGCTGAAACCAAACTTCAACTTAAAGTTTTCTTATCAAAATGATCCATCCCTCCCCTCTTAAAGTGAACTGGGCTTTTTGTTATGGCAAACCTCAAATTATGGTTTGGTTTGGTCTTTCTGGTGTTTGCATTACCTCATTAAAAGCTGACAGAAACCTTTTGAACATTCTGAATGGTGAGTGGTTTTACAAGCCATATCAAATATTAAGTTCCCCTGATGGCATTTTTATTCTTGGCCAACCAAGGAAGACTTGAGGTGCCGTGCCGGGGTATGATAACAATCCATCAATTTCCAAATATCAAAACCATTTCATAGAAAGAAACCAAATAACCCAAAGGAGAACCCAGAGCTGAAAAAAGTTGAAGGGAAAATAAAGCAACAACTGGCTCAGGTGCCAAAGGACATGTTTGACAATTCCTAGGGATGCTACAACCAAGCAAGAAGTTCTCTTCTAGTCTCGTGATGTTTCCAGAAGAAAATCAATCCTGTACTGCCTGATAGACTGGTTTTAAGACTAGATGCTTCTAGGGAGGAGATTCTAATGCAACACATGATCCACTCACCTCAGCCCAAAGAAACAGGGAGTGATGGTGTTGCACACTAGAGTTAAAAGAGAGAGCAGTTTTTTTATTGTAGAACATTCCTACCCTGAAGAAGGCATTTTCCATAGCACCAACTCAGAACCACAAGCTCTAAAGATGGGGTCTTCATCTAACATGCTTTATAAATAGGAATTGGGGGAAAGGCAGGAGGGAAAATATTTCATTTACTGCTTCAAAAAAAAGTTACTACCTCAAAAGAAAGTTAGAGCAAGGAGAAAATAAGGAGCTGTCTCCTTGTTTCTTTAAATGACACAAAACAAGGCCATTAATTATAAATGCAGCAGTGAGGTTCCACACTTCAGTACTTTAAAGTAAGGGTGAATACCAAGGATTCACATTCTTCTAGTAGTGTTAACCTTGCCCCTGCATGTCCTCCAAAAGGTTAGCAATGGAACATAAAGGTCATTTAATTCATGAGCTAGGTAGGGCTGCTGAGGAACCTCACTTGTTTTAATTACTGCCTTTGATATTTAAGTGAACAGCTTGGCCAGAGACCTGACATACATCTTTTTTTTTTTTTTGGTCACATTTTCTCCATCCTTCAACAAACTCTGTTTTCATAGAGTTTCCAAGCAACACTGAAAAGGACTGTTTTCTGAAGTTTCCTAACCCTCTTATCAGCTTGGATGAAAAAACAAATCCAGCTGGACCCACATTTCTGAAAGTCATTTAGACTAATATGAAAACAAGTGCCAGGTGTTTTTTATGTGGCAGAGAGGGCTATCTGCCATGAATTCAACCAGTTGCTTTCTCTGGGAAATAGAACATCTTGTCAGAAAAGATAAGACAGGTGCTTATTTAGCTAAATTTTACATTGCCTTCATCTACTATTGCATCTGAATGAAAACCTCAGTGTTAAATTCCCAAATTCTTTCTCATCTCTCCACATACAGAGGCTTCTATCTTTAAGTCCAGGAGACTTCAAAGTACTGGAGATATTCCCCTACCTAGAGCAAAGAACTACTTTAAATATTTGTTTACAATCCAAAGCAAGGTGTTTTGTCTTTGTTGTTATAAGGGCCAGGGAAAGCTTCTAGCACTGTCTTTACAGAAACAATTTTGTAAGGTATAAATTACACACTGATAGAAACAGAGAAAAGAAACCCCATTTTCCCCTTTCCTCACCCCTACCTCCTTGACTTCTATAAATCCCAAATAAAGCACCTGCAGTCATCAGCGAAACAGAGTTCTGACAAAAAATCAACCCATGCACCAGAAAAATAATGTTCCTGTAAAGTGGTTGCCAAAATAAGCATCTATTGCTTCAGGTCTGTTTTAAGAGCCAATGGGAATAGACAACTTTGATTATGTAAAATCAAAAACCTGCTCCCTGGAAAAAAATCAATGCAACTAGAATAAAGAGAGAAATTTCTTATTTGGAGGGAAAAAAGAAAATATCTCTGATAAAAGTTTTATATCTAAGACAAAAAAAAGGAATTGACACAAATATAGAAAGCCAAGAGCTATTTTTCCAAGAGATAATGACAATGATAATTATGATACTGATAAGTTGTCAACATGTATGAACAGTTTCCCAAGAAGAATCACACATTTCAACCATATGGAAAAATGCTCTAAATCACAAAGAAAGATAAAAAATGAAGCAACCCTAAGGATGTACCTCACACCCAAAATGGTAAAGAAACTAAAAGACAGAAATAGTCAATGCAAGATCAACTTCATAAGAGAGGCACACTAGTACAATGTTAGTAGAGCTGTGGATTGGTCCAACCATTCTAATGTTGAGAATTTGTTGTTTTCCTGAAATCCCATTATTGGACAATGTACCCTCCCAGAGACTGAAGACAGACACTAAAGCCAAAACATTTATATCAGCACTTTACAGGGTAGCAAAAAAAAGTCTGAAAATTATGTGGATATGTACTAATTGGGAACTGGATGAACTAATTGTGGTATGTGGATGTAATGAAGCTATTGTGCAGTAAAAATTTACAAATATGCCAAATTCAGAAAAACATGAGACTTTGATGAACCAATACATAGTAAAATAAATAGAATCAAAATATAACATGCTTAACAATTACAATATAAACCAAAAACCCCCTAAAAGGCACAAAAACTCAATTTAAACATCATAACCAATTTCAATCCCAGAAAACAGATAATGAAACATGCCTACCTCCCTGCTTCCAAAAGAAAGAGGAGTGGTTGAATGAACCATGAGATGCAGTTGATGTTTAGGGCTGGTTTTGCTTAACTGTTTTTCTTTGTAATAAGGGAGAGTTCAACAAGTAGGAATATATCTTCCTACAGTCTAAAAACAAAATATATCAGTGGAATTTTGAAAAGCCTTTATTCATTTCACCTGAAGTACTTTTTCCTTTCTTTCTTTCTTTAACTATTTCAACTAAACCTTAGTTTTGTAACTCATTTTTTTCACACCTCTCTGAGGTTGTCGCAGACAGATTAGTACATATGCATTAAATGTATCACTGAAACAGTCATCTTAATTGGGCCCAACACAAGAAAGAAAGAAAGAAAGAAAGAAAGAAAGAAAGAAAGAAAGAAAGAAAGAAAGAAAGAAAGAAAGAAAGAAAGAAAGAAAGAAAGAAAGGAAGAAAGGAAGGAAGGAAGGAAGGAAGGAAGGAAGGAAGGAAGGAAGGAAGGAAGGAAGGAAGGAAGGAAGGAAAGAAGGAGGAAGAAAGGAAGGAAGGGAGAGAAAAAAAGAAAATGAAAGAAATGAGTGCATAGACTCTCCAGAAAAATGAAGTTTATGACAACCCAAATGATTCAGTTGTGGACAGGACTGCTCATAAACCAAGTCAAATCAGTTTAAATGTTAAAAAAATATATTTAGGATGTTTATATATGTGGTAAAGAGAGTTATTAGTGAAAGGAAGTCATTAAAAACAAACCTCTTCAACTCACTGCAATGTACTTTTGGTTGATACATTTAACTTTCAAACTTGTTCATAGGAAACTTATTCATAAACATGCCATCAACACCCTAGAATCCCATTAAGTGCATGTGATTTCATAGCCAGCTGCTTTACTCTAAAACCTCCTCCCCATAGCACAGAATTTCTTACTTAAACCAAGAACTAGGTTAGCCTTGCCCCTCAAAATGGGAACATCCACCACCTGAGGAAGATGATTCCTGTGGAGTAGAAGGAAAAGGACAGAAATGCAGCAGGCACAGAATCACTGGAATATACTCAGAGACATGTGAATAAGGCATTTAGTGGCTTATTGCCTGCCCCCCTTATGTTGGCCTCCTTTCAGCAGGACTAGAAGAAAAGATTACAAACTAGTCCAGTGTCAGAGCTGCAAGAAGCAAAGATGGGTTCTTTCTACCTTATTACCTGAAAGGATTTCTAAAAAGTGTGATTTTAAAATAATTAACCATGCCACCCAGTCCAAAAAAACAAAATCGACTCACTTCTAGCTGAATCACACCCTGGCTCTAGGCTCCATGAATTCATTACTGGAGAGAAAATGTGCATAAGGAGATGAGAAGAAAAAGAAAAATAAGCTACAGCTCTTTACCCCAGGTGCACCAGCTAAATTTGGACAGAGGGAAAGTATGGCAAAGGTAAGGAAGAACTAGAGAAAGAATAAAAGGTAGAGTGTCTAGGTGGTGCAGTGAGTAAAGTACCAGCCCCAGAGTCAGGAGGACCTGAGTTCAGATCTGACCCCAGACACTTAACACACACACACACACACACACACACACACACACACACACACACAAACACACGCACACACACACACACACACACACACACACACACAACTGCTGTGTGACCTTGGGCAAGTTACTTAACCCCAACTGCCCTCCAAAAAGAAAAAAAAAAGAAAGAATAAAAGGTAAATTGTTGTTATTCAGTCATGTCACCCTCTTTGTGACTACCATTTCCTTCTCCATCCATCCACCTGAACCCAAAGAAACAAGGAGTATTGCACACTAGAGTTAAGAGAGATAGCAGTATTTATTGTAGAAGACTCCTACCCTGAAGAAGGTATTTTTCATAGCACCTACTCAGAAACATAAGCTCCTAAGATGGGGCTCTACATGAAAAAAAAAAAAGGAAAGAAAAGTAAAAAGAAAATATGAGGAAACTAAGGCAAACAGCGTTAAGTGACTTGTCCAGAGTTACACAGCTAGTGAGTGTATAAGGTGGGCAGCTAGGTGGCCCAATGAATAAAGCATCCACCATAGAATCAGGAGGACCTGAGTTGAAATCCAGCCTCTGACACTTAACACTTACTAGCTGTGTGACCTTGGGCAAGTCACTTAATCCCAAATGCCCTGCTTTACCCCTCCAAAAAAGCAAAGAATACAAAATAAAAAGTAAGTGTAAGAGACCAGATTTGAACTCAGCAAGAAGAGTCTGTCTGACTCCAGGCCTGGCACTCTATCCACTGCATCACTTAAGGACCACTAAAAGACAAATAGGATTGACGCAAGTGCAAATAGAATGGCCCAAGGCACTGGTCTTTAGAGAATAAGCAAAACAATAGCATGTTATAGAAAAGAAATCATGCATTCTTTCTATTCTGTTATAATAAGGAGGTTAGTGAGAGTGGGATACCGTATTCCTTAAAGGAGACTTAGGTATTAGAGACATGCAGACAAATTAGGCTGTGTCCTGAGAGAAGAGGTTCAAATAACTAGAAGAGAAGGAAAAATGGCTGACAAAAAATTGAAGGAATAAAAGTAGCACATGTGTGGGACAGCTCGGTGGTGCAGTGAATAGAGCACCGGCCCTGGAGTCAGGAGGACCTGGGTTCGGATCCGGCCTCAGACACTTAACACAAAAACTAGCCATGTGACCTCAGGCAAGTCACTTAACCCCAATCACCCTCCAAAAAAGCAAAAAAAAAAAATTAAAAATTAAAAAGTAGGACATGTGGTTGACCAACAGTCAACCAAAGTAAATATGAGTACAAACAAAGCAAACGGACTACAATATACGTACTTAGGAGAAAGGATTTAACACATCCTACAAGGAAACATCTCAATGATGAAATCTGTATATCCACATATTATTGACACTGAGGATATGAATAGTTTCTCCCTGTCTAAAATGTGAGTCTGCACTTAGATATGGACGATGACAAATCAGTGCATGCTACAAAGAATAGAATGGTAGTTTTTAGTCATCTTTAGAATCTACTTGTCATCTCCAAGGACCCTTGATGTGAAATAACATGAAGTATTGACTCCCCTGGTTGTATATTTCATACCTCCTATCCTGAAGATACCATTAAAAACAAGAAAAACAGAACTGGGCCAAAAGAGAGGCTTAAAGCCCCCATAGTCATTATTGGCTGTTTGTCTTGATTAGGAGCATTGTATATTGTCTGATCATTGTCAAACAAGACACAAATTCTGCATGTGTATGTATGTACAGGTGTAGGTTTAGATGTAGATGAGTACTTGTAAGGAAAATCAATACATTTGTCTTAAGAAGGAAAGAATGATGTGTCTTAGGACATTGTTAAATAGATCTCTATGTGGCTATGAATGCTTAAGGAATGAGGAGCAACACCAGCAGTGTGAGTCAGGTAAAATGTGAAGGGGTACATGCTATCCTCTTAACCTCATAAGTAGGACACACAGTAGACTCCAGCCATCTCTAAGTTGAACACCCAGGAAAGGACACTGGATTCACTCCTTATAGACATATCTCAGTCTATGTCAGAAATGCAAGAAATATGGCAGTTCCCTAGCCTCAGGACAATAAAGTTAACATTATAGGCACTATCCAAAGTCAACTGAAAAAGAAAGCCATATCTGAACACCCTGAACCCACAAAAAAAGAAACATATAAGAAGCTATGGCCTCCTCTGTGGCCAATGAAAGAAAATCCAACTAGAAAAGATGGAGGTCAAGCACCAGCTTCCACCAGGGATACCTGACCCACAGCAAAAGATTGTCATCCAAACTAAAGGACTTAAAGCTATCACTGACATCTACTACTTCAGAGGAGCACTTATAAATCAAATACTGATGGGCAAAGGGGAAAAACACTTCATGAAAGAATAGGAGTCTTTTCGTAATAGAGGATGTGAGTCATCCTTTGAGCAGGGAGTTGAATTAGATGACTATCAGGTCTCCTTCTAGCCCTAGCATATGATCAGCCCTTTGCTCCAGAATAACATAAAGGTCCTATCCAACATCTTTTGTTTCTGGAAGACTTGTACCTGCCAAAAATGACATCCAACTACCTGTGGAATATTTCCATGTTTCATGCAAGATTGCATGTCTCACCAGGATACCAAGTATCATTATGATTTAGAACTGTAAGGAATCTTAGAGAACATCTCATAATTCTAAGTCTCAAGAATATTGCCCCCAAATGGCTCCCATGTCTGTGGCTACTGAAAGTCCCTTCCATAGTGGATATATATTCCAGACACAATTTGCCCTCAGGGTGTTTTATATTCATTGGGCCTCCCCATATCAGTCAACTTTTCTTTCTGGCTTTCTTTTTACAGATGAAAAAACTGGGGCACACAGAGGTGGTAATTTGCTGCAGTGCACAGGTCAAGGTCATAGGTATTAAGTAGCAAAGCCAAAATTCACATTCCAGGTCCTCTGATTCCAAATCCAGCGTTTCTCTCATCTAGCACACTGATTCTCCCCACTCCACCCCAGGACGTAGGTTAGGAAGCTGATATCATCGCTGTCCTTTACCTGTGATGGGTGATGAGCATGGCTAAGAAGAGTGGGAGAAGAGAAGTAATGAGTCAAACAATATGAAGAAAGCTAGCTGCAAGTAAGGGAAGAACCTACCAAGAGAGAACTTCAAGCTAATAGCAAGCACATGTACTGCTTAAAGCCACAGCAACCAAACATCCTCTCTTCTAAATGCTACTAAACAATCCTACCAGCATCATCATGCCCAGAAGGCCAAGAGACAGATCCAAAAAGAGATGACTTTCCAACTGTATCACAAACTTCTACGTCCCCATAAAGGGACTTCTAAGTCCCAAAAAAATATTGGTGACCCAATAAAAAAGAAACATTCTAAGAGCAGACTGTACATGAAATGTATATCCAGTATGGAAGAGGCTTTCAGAAGTCACACACTTGGCAGCTATTTGGGGCAATAAAAGCATTTAGGACTTCTAGACTCCAATGATTTTGCATTCCCTTCTTCATTTTACCACTTATTTATTTCATAGTCTTAAGTCAATATGAATGGTTCAGTTAGTCCATCTGTGTAATGGGACTAATCCATATAAGCACCCTTAAAAGGGCTCAAGCTGAAGTTGCAACACGTATATCCCATTATTCAGATTACAAGTATGCAGAAAGACTATTTGGTTCCAGACCTGCCTCTGACACATGCTAACCATGAGACCCTAGGTAAGTCATTTAAGCTTTTAGTAGTTCAAGCACCTCCCTCAGATTCTAGATTGTAGACAAGTTCCCACTCTGTATCAGTGAAAGGCATTTCTACATGAGATAGTGTTTCACACTGATGAAATTACAGTTACAGGCACCAAAAAAAATTGAACATATACTCATATATTTATATATTCAAAGTATAGTTATAATTCTACAACAGCAACAGCCTATTTTCACAGTTTTTGCTAATATTAATTCAACCTTACTCTACATAAGTCCAAGCTAAATCATGTGATCCCTTTGGAGGACCTGGAAAGAACACCAGGAAAAGTAGATGCCCAAATTCTAAGGGTTGGGGTGGAAGATAAGTGAGGAAAGAGATGACTCCAAACAAAGGGAAAGAATATTGGAGTGGGAGTCAGGAAAACTGGGTTCTGGATCTGGTTCTGTCCCTGGTTTGCTGAATGATTCAAGCTGGCACCAGTCTAGAGCTTAGTCTCCTCATTTTTAAAATGAAGCAGTTAGACTAGTATGATCTCCATGGCCTTCTCTAAGATGCTCTGAAACTCCGAGTTCTATGAAATTGGCATTAGCATCTTTGAACTTGAAGGCTAATAAGATATGTCTACCTCAGGAACTCTGGCTCACACTAATCTAGAAGTGTATGAAGCAAAGGGATCTCCTTCATGATAGGAGGATCTCTTTCACTGACTTGGTGCCACAAGGTAGCCAGGCCTGAATATGTGTAAGTAGAGGAGGGAAGGCAATGGAGACATTCAGCAGGAACTTGGCACAGTGTTGGCCCACATTTCAGGGAAGAATATGAGAAACTACCTCACTTTTTAAATTTTCATTTCTTTGGGACTTAGAAGTTTGTGATACAGTTGGAAACAGGAAGCAGGAAGGACATGAGACTGTTTTACAAACATCTCTGGAGGGAAAATTTGTTAGCAGTGTAGAAGAGAATATCTTTAGTTCCTGGCTTTCAGGTTAAAAGCTTCTTCATAATAGTTGATAATGCTTTCTGCAATACTGACTCCCATACTGAGCTGGGGGGGGGGGTGGAACCTCAAACCCTTTCCAAATACAGAGAGATGCTCCTATTCATTTAAGATGTCAACATTTAAATTTTAATATTTCTCACCAGGGAAGCACGTATGAAAAGCACCGACTTTATTTTAAATGCCTAAAACCTTTTTAACAAATAAAATAGGGGAATAAGAGCAGAAGGCAGATTGTTGTTGGGTTAAAAAAAATCACCACAAAATCAAATGTATTTCAAGGAGAAGGCTAATTTTTCTCTAAGGCTTTACTATTTTATTATCCTTCCCTTCTCAACAAGCCCTTCACCGTTTCTTTTCCCCTTCTTTTTCTTTCCTGGGAAGGTGTCGGCAGAAACCTGGGTGAGAATCTTCGAAGAGGTGTGGTTTTGCTTTAACAAAGTGCCCACTCAGCATCATTTTGTGGTAGTGCAGGTTTGGGGGTACGAGATTGAGACCAGGATGTGGAAGAGGAGGGGAGAAATGGCAACCCATAGATCCACTGCTCTCCACCCAATAGCTGAAAATCTCATTCAGGCACTTTCTCCCCAAAAGGCATACATTCTTCAATACACATGAACACACACACACACGCAAAACATGCACCCGATATAGAAATACTTGATAAAGAGTAAATACAATATATACACACACAGGAAAAGGAAAGAGGATGCAAACATTCACCTTCTCACAAATAAGGGACTTTGGTGTTCGCGGTGGGGATGAGCTGTTTCAGTGGAGCTCTGAACTAAGGGTGAGAGGAAAGATTTTTATCTTGCAGTCTGTGATGAGAGAGAAGGGTGGGATCAATAGCAAGACAGCTGAGCTTTGAAAGGTGGGGCTCAGAGGAAGAGACCTATATAGAAGATATGCGGATAATTTGGAGAACTGACCCCGAGAAAAGACAGCGCGGCTGTGTTGGAAGGTCTGGAGGGGGAGAGGGAGCTGCAAGGTTGCCCAGTTTCTGGTGCTACCACTGAGGGACAGAGCAGGTGACAGTGGAAGGAAACTGAGTCAATTGAGGAGACCGTGCTTTGAGGAGAAGTGTCTGGGAGGAAGCACCTTGCAGAGGGTTTGAGAGGTGGGAGCAGGGCAATCTCCCCGGCCCTTCGCCGTTGCCCTTTGCTCTGCTCCTACTGCACCTGTAACTACCTAGTTCCCTCCGCTGGGTACAGCCCGATCGGCTCCATGCTGCTACCACGGCTGCCACCGCCTTAATCTCCTCCTCCTCCTCCTTCTCCTCCTCCTTCCGCAGCTCCTCCTCTAGAAACTGCCAGTCTCCAGTCCCGCACCTCCCCATCCCTTGCAGCCGAGGTCTCCCACCTCGAGCTCACCTCGCCCCGCACCCGTCCCCCCCACCCCCACCCCGCCTCCCTCCAGCTGGCCGCCCCGCGCTCACTCACCGAACCTCCCCGGGAGCGGGCGGCCGCGGGTGGCGGCGGCGGCGGCGGGCAAGGCTGGCAGGAGCAGCAACAGTAGCGACAGCAGCAGCGGCGGCGGCCGCGGCGCCGGGGCCACGGAGCGCGGCGGGGACCCCATCACGCCTGGCCCATCGCACACTGCCCTTCGCTGCGCCTCGCTCGCTCTTTCGTTCAGTCTCTCTGGCCTGGGGCGATCACTCCATGTCTGCAGCTGGCACCGAGGAAAGCTGGAAGGGATGGTGAGGGCTGGATGACCCGACGACGGACTGAGGGAGAAAGAGAGGGATGGACTGACGCGTGGAGGAGGTGGAGGAAAGCTGCAGGAGAGGGAGCAAGAGGAAGAGGAGCAGAAGGGCTGGGCCGGAGCGGGGAAAGGGACGCCGAGGCAGGAGCAGCAACAGCGGCGGCGGCTGCTACCCGGCCGGCCTCCCTCGCTCTTGCTCAGCGCTCCTGCAGCACCGCTTAAGACCTCGCAGGCTTCAACACCCAGGACAGCGCCTAGCGCCGCCTGCCCGCCCCCTTGGCCACGCCTCCCTCCCCTCCCTCCCCTCTTCGCCTCCCATCTCCCCGCCTCCTGCCCCCTCCCTCCAATAGTACCCCCCCACACACACTCCCCACCCTCCTCCTTTTTTTCTGGTCTTGGGTGCTGCAGAAGCACGACCATCGGCCACTTCTTCCTCTAGCTCGAACCCATGCCCTGCCTGCACCCACCTGGTCCCAGCGATAGGTCTCCTATTCTGCATGCTCCTCTGCTCTCGCACGGGTAGGTGTGTGGTTGCTGTTTCTCAGCTATACCCCAGCCTGGTTGCTCTTCCTGCTGGGGGGCAAGAGGGAAGTAGAAAAAGGAAAATCTGGCACCCCAGTTTAGAGACGTTCTGAGTCTCTAATCTAAAGGTAGAATCAGGGTTTACATTTTGAATCTCCTCACTTTGGGGCCTCAGATTCTGGAATTTCAACTTAAAGTCTGATTCCACCACTACCACCAATCTATTTAAAAAAAAAAAAAAGTCCGAAGGGGAAGGTCACTGACCCCATCCCTCCTCCAGCTATTTTTGGGTTTTGTTTTTTTCTAGTAGCACTATTGGTCTGCACTGAGCAATGTGGACCCTCTCATCCCTACCCTTGTGATCAAGGCAATAAATTAGATTTGGGGAAGAGGAGGGTTTTGTTTCTTCTGAGAAGCTAACTAGACTTTATAGAGATCCAACTCCTTGTCTTGGCCTCTTTAACTAAGGGCTTTGGAAAATTATGACAACTGATTCAGACTCTGTCATTGTTACCCGTTGTCTTTAAATTATAATTCAGCATACATTTACCACCTCTTTAATAAAAGTGGTAAAGAAAGCTTAGCAAGACAGAATCTGGAATTTTCTTATTGTTGTGTTATCATAACAAAATGTTAACAGATGATCTACAGCATATTGACTTGGGCAGAGGGGATAGCTACCTGGGCTCCTGCTGAAGGAGAGGCCTCAAGCCATCAACTTTCCTAGTTCCACTCCTGAGCCTACCCTCAGAGGAATCTAAGATATTCATAGAGACCAAGAAAGAACCTTGAACAAAATTGGACTCTGTCATGTTCCCATATCTCTAAGTATCCTTTCTCTTTATGGGAGGGGGCTAGTGCCCCCCATTATGCCTCCTTTATGCCTAAATGCAATCTGATACTCCAGACCCATCCTTCTAATCATCCATCAAACTTAACCATCCTGCATCCCATTCTCTCTGTTCACTGCTCAGTGCTAGTGCATTAAGGTAAAGGGTTACCCTCATAGGGACTGTATCATAATAATGATAGTTTACATTTATATCATTTATATTGAACCTACTACATGCCAAGAACTGTGCTAAGCACTTTACAACTATATCTCATCTGAGCCCTGGAAGATAGGGCTATTATTATCTACATTTTACAGAGGAAGGAAACTGAGGCAAAACAGAGTTTCAAGTGACTTGCCCAGGATCATGCAGCTAGTTTCTAAGGCTGGAATTGAAGTCTTCCTCACTCTAATTGAAGTCTAACCCTCTATGATCTGTGTCACCTGGCTGTTTATTATATAATCATAGATTTTAGAGCTGGAAGGAAATTGGAAGTGATCTACCCCGGTGCCCTCATTAAACAGATGAAGAAACTGAGGCTTAGACACATGGAGAAGCTTCCAAAATGCCGTTACCCATCAAAAGGTAGAATTTCAAACATTATTGGAGCGGGGAGTCAGGAGCATGGAAGCAAGGATTTCTTTCTGTAAACTGGCATCTACAACCCCCCACCTTTGCCTTTAAATTCCCTGGCCTCATTCAAGATTCGGCTCAACTCCCACTTTTTGCAGGAGACATTGTGCAGAGCACATCATGTAAAATGCCAGACTGGACGAATCAAAAGACAGAATTAAGGTTGCCAGGAGAAATATCAATAATCTCAGATGATGCCACTCTGATGACAGAAAGTGAAGAAGAAGGAAGAAGCTTCTCAAGGAGAGCAAAGAAGGGAGGGTAAAAGCTGGCTTGAAGCTTAACATTAAAAAAAACTAAGATTTTGGCAACTAGTCCCATCACTTTCTGGCAAATAGATGGAAAAGAAATGGAAGCAGTGTCTTATTTTATATTCTTGGGCTCAAAGATCACTGCAGACGGTCTGCAGACATGAAATTAAAAGCCATTTGCTCCTTGGAAGGAAAGCTATGGCAAATATGGACAGCATACTAAAAAGCAGAGACATTACCTTGCCGACAAAGGTCCAAGTAGTCAAAGCTATAGTTTTTCCAGAAGCAATATATGGTTGTTATAGTTGGACTATAAGGAAAGCAGAGTGCCGCAGAATCAATGCTTTCAAATTGTGGTGCTGGAGAAGACTTTGGAGAGTCCCTTGTTGGATGGCAAGATCAAATCAGTCAATACTTAAATAAATTAATTTAAGCTATTCATTGGAAGATCAAATACTGAAACTGAAGCTTAAATACTTTGGCCACATAATAAGAGGGCTCTCATTGGAAAAGACCCAGATGTTGGGAAAGATTGAAAACAAAAGGAAGACAGCAGAGAATGAGATGGATAGATGATGTTATAGAAGCAATGACCCTAAACTTGGACAGACTTTGAGCGATAGTGAAGGCTAGAAGGGTGTGGTGTGCTATGGCTCATGGGGTCATTAAAAGTCTGACCCACTGAACATTTTCCCTTCCCATCACCACCACCCCCTGCCCTAGCTATTAGTGTCTTTCCCTTTTATATTACCCTCATCTTCTCCATAACTATCTTGGGTAGTTATTTACTTGTATTCTCTCCTATGAGAATGTATGCCCCCTAACAGAAGGGACTGGTTTGGTTTCTTCTTGTATCCCCAGTGGTTAATACACAGGCCTGACACATAGTAAATGATTAATAAATACTTGTTAACTGACTGACTGGCCAAAGACACCCATTTCTCCAGTATAGATCCCTGCTTTAAAAGATTCCTTTTGTAAAAGGATTCAGTGAGTCAATCAACAATATTTATTGATTTCCCAATTTATGTGGACAACTACAATAGTCATCAGGAGAGGAGGGGAGACAGAAAGTGAGGTAAAAGGGTAGATGTGGTCCTCAAGGAACATCCAGCCTACTTGGAGAAACAGAACATACAGGTGGGAAAGGAACAAGAACACCAAAAAAAATAGCTCATGAATAAGTGTAAAGTAATGGAGTACAAAGGAACTCATAGGTGCTGAAAGAGCCATTGAACAATGAGTCAGTGGAGACTGTAAGAGAGAGTAGGGACGTTGCCCATGAGGATTTACAGAAATCAGAGACTGTCTGCAAACAGGCACCACAGACAGAGAGACTAGGGGGATTTGAGAAAAAGAAACATTCCAAGTACTCTGGAGCCATTCAGAATTCTGGGCCATGGAAGAATCTGCCAGACCAGGGGTAGGGAACCTGTGGCCTTGAGACCTACTAGGTCCTTGGGTGTAGAATTTTGACTGAGTCCAAGTTTTGCAGAACAAATACTTTTACTAAGGGGATATGTTCCGTGATGTTTGGATTCAGTCAAAGGGCTGCCCTTGAGGACCTACAGGGACACATATGGCCTCAAGGTCACAGGTTCCCATCTGTGCCAGACAGACCATTGGGGTCTGAATTATCCTTTTTTCCCAGAAAAGGCTGATTTCCTATCTCTTCCAAGCTGCTAGGGACAGGTCTGCTCAGTTTTATGAAATGTTGTTCCTCAGTCATGTCTGACTCTTGGCGAACCTAATGGGGGTTTTCTTGGTAAAGATACAGGAGTGGTTTGTCATTTCCTTCTTCAAGTCACTTGACAAATGAGAAATATGAGGCAAACAGGGTTTAGTGACTTGCCCAGAGTCACACAGCTAGTAAGTGTCTGAGGCCAGATTTGAAGTTAGGAAGATGAGTCTTCTTTTTTTTTTTTTAAAGCAATTGGGGTTAAGTAACTTGCTCAAGGTTACATGGCCAGTTATTTCTGGGTGTGGTGCTGAGTATCTGAGCCCAGATTTGATCCAGATCATCCCAGCACTGGAGCCAGTGCTCTTACTCGCTGAGCCACCTGGCCGCCCCTAAGCAATCGGGGTTAAGTAACTTGCTCAAGGTTACACAGCCAGTTATTTCTGGATGTGGTGCTAAGTATCTGAGCCTGGATTCGATCCCAGGTCTCTCTCTGGGGCCAGCGCTCTTACTCACTGCGCCACCTGGCCATCCTGAAGATAGTCTTCTTGACTCCAGGCTTAGCACCCCATCCACTCTACCAGCTGACTGCTCTATATTAAGAACTAGGTAAAATCTATCTTTGCACTCCACCATACTACTCTCTCAACCAATGGATTTACTCTTAATACCACTTCCATTTTCAGTTCCCCTTTCCTCCACTATAAATTCTTATACTGCTCAGGTCTTTCCTGTTGGGTAGGAAATTAATTTAAGAAATATGTCCAGGTTCCCTGATTTCATTAGTACTTGTACTTCTTCGACCAGTGCTGATCACAAGCCTTCTACATCTTAGTAGGCACTAATCATCAATGGCTGTTGATAAAAATATGAAAAATAATTAGCTCCAAAATGGTCCTCGGACACACACGCCATCAAAAAAAATTTATTCCTGCTTGGTAATGCCTCCCAGAGATTGTGTTCTGCTGGGGTGACCCAGGAAAAGCAAAGGTCAGGATCAAGTCAACAAGCATTTATTAAGCACCTGCTATATATGCTAAGTACTTAGTTAAGTACTAGGATTACAAAGAGAGGCAAAAAATAGCCTCCTTTCAAGGAGTTCACAATCTAATGGTGAAGACAGCATGAAAGCAACTATATATAAATAAGCTACAATAAGCCAGTAGTCTTTCAGAGTTGCTATGGACTTAATGTGTTAGCCCTTCCATACATACTTCCATTATAAAACAGGTTATAGGTAGAGAAAAAAAAAGAATTAGCACAAATGAATGAATGACTAGTGGTAAAATTCTAGGCATTTGTGGAAGGAATTAGAGGGGGGAAATAGGGTTTGAAGTTGCATCCTACCCTCTTTCAATCTTATTAATGTCCCTAGAGAAAGAAACCCCATCTTTCCATCTATGCATAAAGCTAGGAGAAGGGTGGGATGGTTAAGAAAATATTTGGTTGGGGGCGGCCAGGTAGCACAGCGAGTAAGAGCACCGGCTCCAGTGTTGGGATGACCTGGAGATCGAATCCTGGGCTCAGACACTTAGCACCCACCCAGAAACACCTGGCCATGTAACCTTGATCAAGTTACTTAACCCCAATTGCTTAGGGGCGGCCAGGTGGCTCAGCGAGTAAGAGCACCGGCTCCAGTGTTAGGATGACCTGGATCAAATCCAGGCTCAGATACTCAGCACCACACCCAGAAATAACTGGCCATGTAACCTTGAGCAAGTTACTTAACCCCGATTGCTTTAAAAAAAAAAGAAAATATTTGGTTGGTGAATCTCTTATACCTAAATTGCTAGGCTTTTAAAATACATATGCTTCAAAATTTCAAGGATCTATAATTTCATCTATGTCAGTATTCAAACCAATGATGTAGATCATAACTCCTCCATAATTTAATAAGCCATCAGTCTTCAGGAGTTCCTGTGACCAACCTGGTGTAAACCTCCCCAAACCTTCCCAAACTGTACCTCTGATAACAGGCCCACTCTCCAGTACTTTTCCCCATATTCAGAGCCTTTCCTTCTTTGTAGAATCTACAAAACTTATACTCCATGCTCCCAGAGCTCAGCATTATCTCTAGGATTTAATGGGGCATTGGAGCAGGACTTCACTGAAGAAGGGGAAAAACACTAAGAATTTCACATTTTCTATGATCAAATTTTAAGTAATGAACTCTGGGCAAAGAACCAATACTGCTGTTATGTCAGTGCAGAAAGAGAATCCACATAGTGGAAATTATCAATGGAATGATTCATGCATGGACAGATTTTGTCAAAGGATTATAAGAAAAGGAGTTACTCTTTAGCTTGAATAACAAGGAAAATGTGGCATGGGTATGAGTAGACTACATGTTCACCAAATTAAGTTTCCTACCTCCATAACTTTTCAAAGACTAGTTTCTAACTAAAATTTAGTACTTTTTTCAATAATTTAAGACTTTTTTAGGATTCCATAAGCTTCACCAAATATCCAAAGGAAATCCATGATACAAAAAAAGGTTAAGAAACCCTGCCCTGGTAGAATATAATCTCCCAGAGGGCAGAAATTATTTTGCAATTTCTCATTATACTTCCAGCACCCAACACTGTACCTTGTATCTAGCAGGTGCTTAATAAGTGCTTGTTGGATTAGATTACATTGTCTAGGAGTCAGGTAGTAGGAAAGAACGAACTTCAACTGCTTAGTACCCAGCACAGAGCCTTGCATACAGTAGATGCTCAATAAATATTTGTAGAACAAATGAATGACAATAGAGTCAAAAATTTGACTTGGGAAATTAGGCAATAGGGAGCAATATTTTTAAAAAGGACTCCAATATGTTAAGTATTCAGAGATAAATGAATACATTCTCAGGGGTCTGGCAAGCCATCTGGCAATAAATTCAGTGGCAGATCTAACATTAAAATTAAAAAATTGCATAGGAATAAGGAAGGTCATGCAGAAAGTAATCAAAATGAGAGGAGCAAGTGGAAGGTAAATGTAATTTATGATGAGATCATGATATCTTACAATGATGTTAGTGCAAGGCACTCATTTATTTCAATGAGATTACCTTGTGAGGACTGAGGGCTTGTTACCAAATACAATAAATTTCCATTCCTCCAGCATGCCGTAGGTGTTATGGTTATGGTTAATAGAGAATAACCATGTTTCAAATAATTAGAACATCAACTATCTGTAAATGTTAAAACTCTGCTGAATCTTTGATCATTCTATTCAATTAGATGAACATATATTGAGGGTGCACTACTTGCCAGGCAAACTTCAGGATCACAGACTCCCATCAACAAGAATTTATTGAGCACATGTTATGCATCCAGCACTGTGCTAGACATGATAGCAGATACAAAAAAAGTCTCAGACACAGTCCCATCTTCAAGGAGTTTGTAATCTAGTTGATTGCTTTTTATTTGGTTTGAAGCTGTCACAAATTCTTCAGGATGAGTATCACCTTTTTTATTTTGGCACCTTGGTGAACAGTGGTTTCCTTAACCATGGGAGTTTCACACTGTTGTTGCTTGTCCTTTGTTCTTGAGGAGGATCATGATGTCAGGAAGGAGATGCAAGGACTTGGAAGTGAATTGGATTTAAGTGAGACAGCTGTACAGTCACCAACCTCACTCTCTCCTCCAGAGTCATGTGGGTCCAGTGGCAAGATATAGATGAGAATGATTGGAGATGGATCCAATGCAGTGGGAGATAAGATGACACACTAAGAACTGAAAAGACCTGCAGAAAGATCATCTGGCCCCAACACCTTCATTTTATACATAAGGAATCAGAATGCCAGACAAGTAAAATAACTTGTTCATGGTTCCACTGGATCTAAGTGCTTAGCACAGTTCCTGGTACATAGTAGACCAGGAATGAATGAATGAATGACTAAATAGATAAATAAATAATTAGATAGATATTATTGTTGATGTTGTTCAGTTCTGTCTCATTCTCCCTGACTTCTTTTTGGGGTTTTCTGGACAAAGATCATATAGAGGTCTGGCATTTCCTTCTCCAGCTCATTTTACAGATGAGGAAACTGAGGCAAACAGGATTAAATGACTTGGCCAGGATCACACAGCTAGTAAGTGTCTGAGGCTAGATTTGAACTCTGAAGATGAGTCTTCCTTACTCCAGAACTGAAGCTCTATCTACTGCTTCACCTAGCTGTCCTCAGATAGATAGATAACAAGATAGATAAACAAACAAATGGGTACATATGGAATATATATGAATAGAATAAGTAAATAGTAAATGTTTATTGAATTGAAAGTGGCAAGGGAGGGGGTGGAGTCAAGATGGCAGAGTAGAAGCAGGACCTCCAAGCGGCTCCAGCTTCCACCTTCCCCAATCAATGTAAAAAGGGGACTCTGAACAAACTTTGGAGCTGCAGAATCCACAAAATGACACAGCAAAATTAAACTCCCACTGAGGACAGCCTGGCAGGCCGGCAGGAATCGGCCAGCGAAGCACTCTGGGACCCGAGGCCACACCTCATGAGGTTTTAGCCCCAGGGTGGGTCTGACCAGCGGCCTGCCAGAGAGACTCCAGATCAGCAGCAGCTGTGGCTGTTTCCAGAATTATCAACACTTAGATGCAAAGGACAAAGTGAGAGGTCAGTGAAGTCTGGACTTTGGGACCCAGTAAGTGGGAGTGCGTCAACTTTTGCCTGCTGAGACTCCCACACAGCCAGCCAGCAACAAGTGGCAGCTTCAGCTCCTGGCCTGCAGAGTGAGTGTAGGGGAACCAAGCACCAGTCTGAGGGGTAATCACTCTTGCTTTAACCTGCTTGGATCTGGATTGCAGTCTAGGGTGGAGGTCCTGGGCTGTCTGTCCAGCTTGCCAGAGCATGTGGAGGCCTCAGAGAGGGCACCCATCTAATACCTCCAGCAGCTGAGAAAACCCCAGCATTTGGGACAAAAGCCCCCCTGTCTGGTGGCAGAGTCCTACTGTGGCAAAAAGCCCAGGGGTCAAGTGACTGAGGGGCAACATGACCAGGCAAAGGAAACAAAGCAGACAGAAGAGTCCAATATTAGATTCCTATTTTGGGGACAAAAAGGAGCAAAGCATGGAACAGGAGGAAGACAGTTAAGTCAGAACTCCTGCACCAAAAGCTTCAAAGGAAAATACAAGCTGGTTACAGGCCATAAAGGACCTTAAGAAGCAAATAAGAGAAGTGGAGGAAAAAGTGGGAAGAGAAATGAGAACGATGCAAGAAAAATATGAAATGAGAGTCAACAGCCTGATTGAAGAAAATAGCTTAAAAAATAGACTAACTCAAATGGCAAAAGAGGCTCACAAAGGCAATGAGGAGAAGAATGCCTTAAAAAGCCAAATTTGCCAGATGGAAAAAGAATCTCAAAAGCTCACTGAGGAGAATCATTCCTTCAGAATTAGATTGGAGCAAATAGAAGCTAATGAGTTTATGAGAAATCAAGATGCTGTTAAACAGATCCAAACAAATGAAAGAATAGAAGGCAATGTGAAATATTTCATGGGAAAAAACCACTGATCTGGAAAATAGATCCAGCAGAGATAATTTAAAAATTATTGGACTACCTGAAAGCCATTATCAAAGTAAGAAATCATCCTCCAGGAAGTTCTCAAAGAAAACTGCCCTGATGTTTTAGAACCAGAGGGCAAAATAGAGGTTGAAATAATCCACTGATCACCTCCTGAAAAAGATCCCAAAAAGAAAACTCCTAGGAATATTATAGCCAGTTTCCAGAACTCCCAGATTAAGGAGAGAATATTACAAGCAGCCAGGAAGAAACAATTTGAATATTGTGGAAACACAATCAGGATAACCCAGGACCTGGCAGCTTCTACACTGAGGGATCAAAGGGCTTGGAATATGATATTCCAGAAGTCAAAGGAGCTGTGATTAAAACCAAGAGTCACCTACCCAGCAAAACCAAGTATCATGTTTCAGGGGAAAATATGATCATTCAATGGAATAGAGGACTTTCAAACATTATTGATGAAAAAAACAGAGTTGAATAGAAAATTTGACATTCAGATACAAGAATAAAGAGAAGCATGAGAAGGTAAACAGGGAAAAGAAATCATAAGGAACGTATCAAAGTTGAACTATTAACATTCCCACATGGAAAAACAATAATTGTAACTGATGAAACTTTTCTCAGTAGGAAAATAGTTGAAGGGAATAGAAATATATATATATATGTATGTGTGTGTGTGTACATATATATATGTCTATATATGAGGGTATATGGACATATGAATACATATGTGAATGTGTGTGTATATGTTTACAGGTATACATAGAGGGCACAGGGCCAATTTAATAGGAAGGGATGATACTTAAAAGGTGAAATTAAGAGGTGAGAGAGGAATATAATGAGAGGAGATGGGGAGAGACAGAATGGGGTAAACTATCTCATATAGAAGAGGCAAGGGAAAACTATTACAATGGAGGGGAAGAACAGAAAGAAAAAAGGGAATGGGTCAACCTTATTCTCATTTAATTTGTCTTGGAGAGGGAATGAAATAAACACTAAATAGGGTATCTCACCCTACAGGAGAGTAGGGGGGAAGGGGATGAGAGGGGGCATGGTGGAAGGTAGGACAGGCTTGGGCGGGAGGGAAGTTGGAAGCACTCATTTTTGAAAAGGGACGGGATCAAAGTAGAGAATAGGACAAGTGGGAGGTGGGATAGGAGGGAGGGAAATATAGTCAGTCTCTTACAATATATCTACTATGTTATTGTTTTGCATTAGCTACACGTGTACAACTTATACTGAACTGCTTAACTTCCCAGTAAGGGTGGGTGACAAGGGAGGAAGGGAATGAATCTGGAATTCAAAGTTTTAAAATCAATTGTTCATATATATACATATATATTATTATTAATGCTATTTTACATGTAATTGGGAAACAAGATATACAGGCACTGGGGCATAGAGATCCACCATACCCTACTGGAAAAGTCAAAAGGGGTATGGGAGAAAATGTGGGAGAGAGCAGATTGGAGGAGGGGATATTCTGTGGGACTGCTATTTTGGGGTGGTGGGTAGGGTAAAAACAGGGAGAAAATTTGTAACTCAAAATCTGGCGGAAATGAATGATGTAAATCAGAAGTTAATAAAGCATTTGAAAAATGGAAAAAAAAAGTGGCAAAGGACAGAGCTGGGATTCAAACACAGGTCCTATTGACTCTAAACCTTCCAGCTTCTTTGAACCACAGCTGTTTTTCTTGGTTACGAGGTGGGGACGGTGTATTAGGAAGGGTAGGAGGATGGTATCTGTTTCCAGACTTAGCTGTACTATCAAAACAAAACAAAAAATTGTTTTAAAGAAGATCACTTCCTCTCTCTGGGCATCCTACTCTCTAAAAGATACCTGGAGTAGATGACCTCTAAGATCCCTTCCACCTCTCAATCCCATGATCCCGTGACTTTAGGCTTGAAGATTAGAAGGCCTTCTTTGCCACTGAAAGCGATATCCCAAGTTCCAGATATCCACTAATTGAAGCACAATTGTCTTCCTTAAGGACAAGGATGTAATTAGCAGTTGGAAATTTTGAGTTCTTCCCTCCCTCACACTCCATCTATAATCTGCAGAGAATCTCTGGAAGGTCTCACTCTGGGCATGATCTGGGATACAGCTGTGTTGTCAATCAATAAGTATTTATTACACTCCTACTATGTGCTAGGCATGGGTGTGGAGGGAGGTGAATGATATAAAGGTTAAAACACTGTGGAGACATTTCCTGCCCTTAAAAGAAGGGCAGGGCAGACCATGTTGGGCACCTTACAAGATCCACTCTAGAAGAAATGCCTTGACTTTGGGCCTTCTCAGCACATCCCCACTACCATCCCGAGCTCACCTCTTCCTTGGCTATTTATTTGCACAGGGCTTCTCAATGCAGAGGTGAATTGTTCAAAAGTCACCTTGAGATCCTGATAAAGACCTGCCCTGTTGTATTTAGATGGCTCTGTGGGACTGATCAAAGTATTCACTCGCTACTTGCTGAGTCCCTTCTCATTAAGCATAGGGAACTCTGCTATCTGCCATAGTTGGAGAGTGGGTGTGTTCACACTAAGTGTACATCCAAGACACCTGTTTTATGTACACTTTCAGATACAGAAAAGAACTGGAAACATGTCAGAAGAGGGTGAAAGGAAAACTGTGGTAAGAAGAACCATGTGTGAGAAAGGAAGAATGAATTTTTTTTAAAACATGGGTAAATAAGCCCCAGGAATAAACCAAACAAAGAGGAAGTGGCCCCCTAATTCAGTAAGCTAAGAAATGTGAGGTACCCGGGTCTTCTTTATGGAATCCAGCACAGAGACTTTGTGGGTCTTGTTTCTTCATAAGTAAAATGAATGGTTTGAATTAGTTTTCCTCTCAAGTCCTCTGCAGTTTGATCCTATGAGTATGTAACTGTAATGGAAATGCAGATTTAAAGATCTTCCCTGCCCCTAGGCTAACGTGCACCTGGAGCCTGGGGTGGGAGGCTTGTTTTTCAGTAGATACTTTTTGATTGGCCAGTGGGTCAATGGGGTTGTTACATTCTCCGAGCCAGGAGAAGGCTATATAAGCCCTGATGTGTAGCTTTGTTTTGGGACTCACTTTGAGAAGTGTTCTGTGATTTGATCTGAATTCTGGGAAGCCGTTCTTGAGAGTCCCCCAGCTTTGAAAAACCCAGAATGTGGAAACCCAGATGTTGACTGGGTATGGATGTAATGGTTGGACAGTTTGGAAATCTGTCTACTTGATGTTTCTGTCTTGATAATTATGCCTGTATGCTTTGAGATTCGGGGTGCTGACCTTTTCTCCTGAATAAGGTAAATGATATATGTCTGACTGATTAAAGTAAGCTTGTTGACCCATTTTGAGTTGCTTTCCTTTAGCAAAGCAGATCCAAGAACCTGTGGTAGCTGCAAACCCTGAGGACGCTTGGGGTGCTTGCCGCTACAGTAACCTACATCTATGCAAGGGAAATAAGGCTTCAGTCAGTCTTGCAACCCAACATACAAGTGCCCTATCTCCTTAAATATATCAACCACATGCCACCTTAGCTGCTAGAAATAGCTACACAATTACTAGCAATGCAATCCTAATGTTCCAGGCTCTTATTATCCCTGGATCCTTGTGTTAAGTCATCTACTATGGCCTCTAAGTGATATAGAATTTCAGACTGGGTGGCAAGGAAGGCTCCAGGAGTCCTAGAGAGACTCAAGAAAAGGAAGTAATAAGAGGGGAAGTACTTAAGTACATGAAAGAGAGAAAGAAACTGAATGAGGAAGGGACATGGGAGAGCATGCCAAGTAAGCTGAAAACCAGAGCATAGAGTTGGGAATGAGCTTCAGTAAAACCGAGAAAAGTGGGAAATAAGGTAGGATGGATAGGGCAAAGTTTCATTACAAATAGCTTGGAAGTCATAAGTATTCAGACCTGATGTGATTTTTTTAAAAGAAAGAAAAATAAAAAACCACTAGAGGCCTTTCGAACAGAGTAGTGATGCTAAAAGTGCTGTACAAGGAAAATTAAAGTTTTCTTTTCAAGTATTCTGGCAGCAATATGCTTGATGGAAGGAAGGGGAGTGGGTCTGACAGATTAAACAGTAATCTCACGCACCAGAAAAGTAAAGGAAGATAGGTGGAGATCAGCTGCAATGATATTTCTACTTGTTCATTAGCCTCTGTTTGCTTCTAGCATTTGGTAATGTTAGGAGTGAGTTAAGTGCCAATTTAAGTCTGCTGACCAGATTTATTATACATTGCTCCCTTTCATGTATACTACAATCTAGACAACTGGAATTCTTACTGTTCTTCATCTCCCATCTCCTGTCTTTGTACTTCTGTACCGAATGTGTCACATTCTACCCCAAACCCAATTCCTGCAATGTACTTATATCCTTATATCCCTCTCTTAGAAACTCTAGTTTTCTTCAAGATTCAATTCTATCACCTTCTTTATGAAACTTTTCTTTATCCCCCACCAGGTATTAGTGCCTTCTGCCCCTACATTGTATATGTGTAGAGAAAGTGAACCCCACCTGTACTGATGAGCTCTGTCAAAGTGTGACCTGAAGAGAGGCAAAATAGACATTTCTAGCTCTCTTCTTTGATGCTTCTCTAAGGGAGAATTTCATTCCTGCCAGGAGGGAAAGCAGAAAACTGGAGCTAGAGGTTGCTCTCGTCTCCTCAGAGAGAGGGGGTACAAGGCTAAGATTCTATCTATCTTCTCCTTTAAATAATATTCGTGTAGGGAATATGATCAAGTTCCATATAACTTCTAAGTACTTTGTAATTTGGGGAGAAGGAGGAAGCCTGAACTCTATATCCAAGGATTAAGCCCATTCCCACCAAAAAACAGTTCCATAATCTAAATACAAAGAAAACAGCAAAGGAAACTATTTATCCAAATCATAGAAAAACAGAAACCAGAGAATAGTATACATAAGAAAATATATATACTAGACAATACAGAGTAAAGGAGCTCTACCACTATGGCAAGGTAACTCAGATCAACTAAGAGAGAATATCCTTGGTCTCACCCAATGGGAAACTCCCCAAAGTCTCTAGTGTGACAAGCTGGAGATAGGGACATGATGAAGACTTCCAGCTCCACTCAGGTCTTCCTGGAGTCTTGTCCTTCAGCAACCTAATGTAGGGGTGACCTCTCCCAACTTCCCTCTTGAAGTTGGAAACCAGAAGTAACCAAAGCAACTTAATGTTTAAAGACTCAAATTTTGAGGAGTCCTGAAAGGACTTGGCTCTGTAGAGTCCCAAAAGGAGACTGGCAAGAGCTGGAGCTCTCTTACTTCTCACCCACCACAGGCATTAGTCTCACCATAAAGAAGAGAGTCCTATACCAATGGGCTTTGGGACAAGGGTTATATTTATTTTGTATACTTGTATGTGCTATATATTTCCATGTGTTTTGCTTTGTGTTTTGCATAAACATATGTGTTATCTCTCTCAGCTAGATTGTAAGTACATCAAGGGCAGGGGCTATTTCACTTTTGTCTTTGTATTCCAGGGCCTGGAACATAATAGGCACTTAAAAAATATTTGTCAATTATGTATTGGTTAATTGTGTCATCTTATTTCCAGAAAATTAGTAAGATTGTACCAAATAAAATAAGGCTTGTGAAGAAATCCTAACAACTAAAACCCCTGTACAATGAACAAAGTCAACAATTACTCAAGATGGCTCCCTCCCAAAATGACAAAGGATTGTGGATTTCATTTCAAAACAACAACAACAATAATATTGTTACTCCCTCCCTGCTCAATAAACTCCAGTAACTTCCCATTGCCTCGAAGAGCAAATACAAAATGTTCTGTTTGGCATTCAAAACCCTTCATAACCTAGTCCCTCCTACCTTTCCAGTGTTCTTACATCTTACTCCCTGACACATACTCTTCAATCCAATTATACTGGCCTCCTAGTCTTTTCACAAACAAGATATTCCATCTCTTAGCAATGGGTGTTCTCTCTGACTGTCCTTCATGCCTGGAACTCTCTCCCTCCTCCATTTTGACTACTGAGCTCCCTGGCTCCCTTTTAGTCCCAACTTATATTCCACCTTCCCCAACAAAGCCTTCCCCAACACCTCTTAATTCCACTGTCTTCTCTCTTTTAATTATTTCCTGTTTATCTTGTGTATAGCTTGCTTAGTATATATTTATTTGCATATTGTCTCACATTAAATTCTAATCCCTAGTCTTTATCACAGTGCCTGGAACATTGTAGATGCTTAATAAATGTTTACTGATTGATTGATTGATTGATTGATTGATTGATTGATTGATTGAAAAAGCATGGAGGCTGGGGTGGCCAGGTAGCACAGCAAGTAAGAGCATCGACTCCAGTGTTGAGAAGACCTGGAGATCGAACCCTGGGCTCAGACACTTAGCACCCACCCAGAAACACCTGGCCATGTAACCTTGAGCAAGTTACTTAACCCCAATTGCTTAGGGGTGGCCAGGTGGCTCAGTGAGTAAGAGCACCGGTTCCAGTGTTGGGATGACCTGGATCAAATCCGGGCTCAGATACTCAGCACCACACCCAGAGATAACTGGCCCTGTAACCTTGAGCAAGTTACTTAACCCTGATTGCTTTAAAAAAAAAAAAAGCATGGAGGGCAAAGAGAATGCTTCAGTTACCTGCAGTTACCTATTTTTGTATTTCTGCCAGTACCACGTAGCAGCTATGTGTGAACAAGTACAGATTGCTCTCTGCAGCAGAGGAGAATGTGAAGGGGTAGAAAGAAAACAATTCTACTTTTCATGCTAACACTAACAATGAATTTCTCTGTGAAGAAATGAAAGAACTATTTTAAGGAGCAAGTGAAGAAAAAGAACATAAAGAGACAGATGATATTTCTATAGAAAGAAGGGAAGAAGGACCATTGAATATTTGGAGCTAAGCATTAGATTTTTCTTACAGAGGAAGTGGTCTGAACCATCTCAGAAGAAAGCAGTTTCCTGAGCTCTAAGGAATAATGGAGAGAATCCACAAGGAATATCTAATGAGAGAACCAGTAAAGGTAAATGAAGGGAGAAGAGTAGTGGGTTTTTATTATTTATTTATTTTAATTTTCAACATTCATTTCCATAAGATTTTGAGTTATAATTTTTCTCCCCATCTTTCCCCTACCCCCACCCCAAAACAAGCCCACTGAATACCCCTTCCCTCAATCTGTTCTCTCTTATATCCTCTCCCATCACCCCCCCCCAACTTTCTAGTAGGGAAAAATGGATCTCCATACCCCAGTGTCTGTATATCATATTTTCCAGTTGCATGTAAAAAAAAAAACAAATTTTTTAAATATTTGTTTTTAAAACTTTGAGTTCCATATTTTGCCCTTCTTCCCTCCTCATCCACCCCCACTGGGAAGATATGCAGTTCAATATAGGTTGCACATGTGTAGTTACCCAAATCATTTCTATAATAGTTATATTGGGGAAGACTAAATATATTTCCCTCCATCCTATCACACCCCCCACTTATTCTATTTTCTCCTTTGACCCTATCCCTTTTTGAAAATGTTTGAATCTAACTATCCTCTGCCCCAATCTACCCTCCCTTCTATGAGCTCCCTCTTATCCCCTGTAGGGGTAGGATAGGGTAAGATACCCAATTGAGTGTGTATGTTATTCCCTCCTTAAGCCAAATTCAATGAGAATAAGGTTGTCCCATTCTCTTTCACCTTCCTACTCTTCCCCTCCATTGTACCAGTTTTCTCTTGCCTCTTTTATATGAGATAATTTACCCTAATCTATCTCTCCCTTTCTCCTCCCAATAAATTCCTCTCTCACCTCTTAATTTTATTTTTTAGATATCATCCCTTCCTATTCAACTGATCCTGTGCCCTCTGTCTATGTATACATGTACACGCATATACACACACTCACATAATGTAGTTATACACACATATACCCTCCTATGCATACATATATGTATGTATACATATATATTACCTTCAACTATCCTCATACTGAGAAAAGTCTTATGAGTTACAATTATCATTTTTCTATGTAGGAATATAAATAGTTCAACTTAAATAAATTCCTTATGATTTCTTTTTCCTGTTTACCTTCTCATGTTTCTTGAATTTGAAAGTCAAATTTTCTGTTCAGCTCTAGTTTTTTCATCAAGAATGCTTGAAAATTCTCTATTTCATTGAATGACCATATTTTCCCCTGAAGGATTATACTCAGTTTTGCTGGGTAGGTGATTCTTGGTTTTAGTCCTAGCTCCTTTATCCTGATTGTGTTTCCACAATATTCAAATTGTATCTTCATGACTGCTTACAGTATTTTCTCCTTGACCTGGGAACTCTGGAATTTGACTATAATATTCTTAGGAGTTTTCTTTTGGGGATCTTTTTCAAGAGGCAATTGATGAATTTTTCAATTTCTATTTTGCCCTCTGGTTCTAGAATATCAGGGCAATTTTCCTTGATAATTTCTTGAATAATGTTGTCCAGGCTCTCTTTTTATCATGGCTTTCAGGTAGCCCAATAACTTTAAAATTATCTCTTCTGGATCTGTTTTCCAGGTAAGTGGTTTTTTCCAATGAAATATTTCACATTGCCTTCTATTTTTTCATTTGTTTGGATTTGTTTTATGGTATCTTGATTTCTCATAGAGTCATTAGCTTCCAATTGCTCCATTCTAATTTTAAAGGAGTTATTCTCTTCAGTGAGTTTTTGAAATTCCTTTTCCATCTGGCAAATTTGGCTTTTTAAGGCATTCTTCTCCTCACTGGCTTTTTGTGCCTCTTTTGCCATTTGAGTTAGTCTATTTTTAAAGGTGTTATTTTCTTCAGTGTATTTTTGGGTCTCCTTTAGCAGGCTAAAATGAAATGATGAAAATCACTTTCGATGATTTTCTTGCATCATTCTCATTTCTCTTCCCAATTTTTCCTCCACTTCTCTTAATTTTCAAAATCCTTCTTGAGCTCCTCCATGGCCTGTAACCAGTTTATATTTTTCTTGGAGGCTTTTGATACAGGAGTTCTGACTTCTCTGTCTTCCTTCTGCTACATGCCTTGATCCTTTTTGTCCCCAGAAAAGGATTCAATGGTTTGTTTGTGCTTCCTCTGCTTGCTCATCTTACCAGACAATTACTTGACTTTTGAGCTCTTTGTCATTTTAGAACTCTGCTTCCAGAATGGAGAGAGCTATGTCCCAAATGGCTGGGGTTTTCACAGGTGCTGGAGCTATTAGGAGGGTACCCTCTCTACAGCCCCCACAATCTCTGGCTCACTGGCCACACACCCCAGTACCACCACCTAAAACCATGATCCAGATCCAAGCAAGTTAAAACAAGAGTGATTACCCTCTGAATGGTCGCTTGGTCCTTCTATGATGTGCAGACCAGGAACTCCTGAGGCAGCCATACAGCACAGCCACTGACCCTCCACTGCTTCTTGCCCCAGGGGCAGGGGCTGGACAATGCTCTTCTGTCTACCCCTGCTCCAACAGAGTTCCCTACTGACCTTTTACTTTGTCTTTGGTGTTTATGGGTTGAGAAGTCTAGAAACTGCCACAGCTGCTGGTGATTCACTGAAGTCTGCTCTGGCCACTGCTGTTCGGGGCCACCCTGGGGCGGGAAGCAAGGCTCATGCAGGACTGCACTCAGATCTCAGCTCAGTGTGATAGACCTTTCCTATTGGCCTTCCAGTCTGCTTTTAGTGAGAGATTGGTTTCTCTCTGTCACTTTGCAGGTTCTGTAGCTCTAAAGTTTGTTTAGAGTCATTTTTTTACAAGTATTGGAAGTGATTGGAGTGGGAACTCATGCCAAGTCTGTGCTTCTACTCTGCCATCTTGAAGTAGTGGTTTTTTTTACACTAACAAGGTGGCCAGTTGTCAGTTTGATCTAAATCCATGCAAATTGTCTGTATTCAAGGTGAATATACCCAGGATGTAATGTAATAAACTTCTTAAGACCAGTCAAGTCTTATCACCACCACCTATGATTCATGTGGGGACAAACAGCAAAAAGGAACCTAGAAATCATTGCTAAAGATTACAGAAATGCTGACAAGAAAACCCAAAGACATTAGGGAAAAAATAGGTACTTCCATCACTCCTACCAACTGAAGGTATGGAGTTCAGAAAAGAAAGGCAGACTGGGAAGTGACTAGGCAATAATGAATAGCTAAGATTGTACCTTAGAACAGGATTTCAATTTCTGGATTTAAAAATAGAGTTCTTAGATTGAAAATAGGTATAAAATAGATTTAAAATAGAGTATAGAGGCTCTTAGAGTATACTGAGAAGTCATAACACATTTGAGTTATTACAAGTATGATCTGAGTCTTACAAGTATGATCAAGAAGGCTTTTATCTAAGAAGGTAAGGTAAGGGAAAATTGGCCACATAGATTTAACAGGTTTTGTACTCTCCAGCAGATACAAACAAGGAAAACATAAGAAGCTGAATTGGACCAGTACTTCATTGGAGAAAGAAGAGAGACAGTAGTAAAACCCATGACTTCAGATTCAAATGCACACAGTAGAAATAATAAACAGAGTGAATTAATGATACTCATGCAAGGAAGAAAATTCATCCTCCCAGGTGTGGGAGCATACTGAAACCATCCTTCGTCCCTTCGTTATACTACAAAATAATATTAGGACAATACTTTGGTCTGAAATCCTTGACTTTATATGAATGAGAAACCCTTATCAGTTTTTCCAAAACAATGTCTTATGCTGAAATCCTTTAAAAATCATTCTTATTGAAGGCCTAACCAGATCAACTAGGAGAGATTCCCCGAATTTTTTAGTCATAACCTTCATTAGTTCAGGTAACAGAAGTATCTCTTGAATTTAACTTTGACCAGGCTAAAATAATGTTCAGAGGGACTAGTGAAAGAAGATTTGAACAGTTTTAGAATACTTTTCCAGGGTACCATCAAAAGTTGTGTTTATTGTTTGGCTGGATGAATCACAACTCCTAAATGAATTTTCACTTGAACTCTATAGCTGTGTTTTATTGTGGAAACTGTCTTTTGTTTGGAAATACTATAAATTATGAGTAGAAAGGTTTGTGTGAGAGAAATTTACAGAATTATGGGCAAAATCTTTCCCTTTTGGATTTTTCTCTCTCTAAAAAGAGATGCTTAGAATTGCATGATTTAAATAATAAATAAATGTGTCTCTGGCAAATTTGTGCCCCAAACTCAGAATACTGAATATTTTCTTCCATACATATATCATTATAACTTGTGATTAAATTTCTGACTACAATTGCACTATGGAAAGATATGCCTTATTGAAAAGAGGAGATTAGAAAAAATGGAGGGGAAAAGATAGAGTATATTAGAAGATATACAAGTAAATACAGGAAACAGAGGAGAAAAACAGTGGAAAGCATTTCAGTGAAGATCAAAGGAGGAAGAATAGAAGTCATATTGTGCTATTTACCATCAGTGTGACCTTTGGTATATCACTTAACTTCCCTGGGACTCATTCTCTCAAGTGTAAAATGAGGGAGTAGAATGAAATGCCCTCAGAGGCCCCTTATTTCTCTACATCTATGATCTGTGATCATATAGATTCCATAGGCTCTCTGGATAGAAGAAAAAAATTAGAGTTTAAAAAAACAATCACAAACCTGACACAATATCACAATACTACAGTGATGGGAAGTTTCAACCATACAGATGTTGCCTGTAGTTGTCACTTTGTCGAAAGTAAACCAGCTAATAAATTCGTCAATTGTATTAATGATAATTTCATACTTCAATAGGTAAGAAAAACAACAAAGAAAACTACTGGACTTGAATCTGTCCAAAAAAAGAAAAACAAGGCACCAAAATAGAAATGGTGGTACCTCAGGAACAAACACTCCATTATGGATTTCATGATAAAGAAGGAAAGGATAGCTGGGATATAGCTGAATAACTGATATAAACCTCAGATTTTTTTTGAAGATATATTTCAAATGGCTCAGATAATATATAGATAGGATCCAAAGGCCAAACATTTTTCAGAGGAAATTAGTCTAAGAGAGATGGGGAACTGTCAAGAACAAAATTCTGAAAGCGTAAGCTGAAATTATTCCAATGAAAAAAAAAGTGAAGGGAACAGCCTAAAGCCAATAAAGTGGCTGCTCAGATTTGAACCATATCAGATTTTTGAAAGACATGTATAATAAAATACAACACTCATTCCTATTAAAAGATTTGAAAGCATACTTATAAATGGATTTTTCCTTAAAATAATAAGAAATATCTACCCAAAACAATCAGCAAGCATTATTTTAATAAGGACAAGCTGGAAACCTTCCCAATGAGATCAGAAAAGAAACAAGTATGCCCACTGTCACCAATATTATTCAATATTGTATGAGAAACACTAGCAATAACAGTAAGAGGGGAAAAAATGAAGGAATCAAAATGGGCAATGAGGTAATAAAATTATCTCTTTTTGCAAATGATATGATGATATACTTGGAAAATTTTAGAGATTCAACTAAAAAGTTAGTTGAAACAGTTAATAATTTTAGCAAAGTAGCAGGATGTAAAATAAACCTTCATAAATCATCAACATTTCTCTTTGTCACCAGCAAACAATTTCAAGAAGAGATAGTAAAAGATACCCCATTTAAAATAACTCTAGAGAGTATAAAATGCTCAGGAGTATATCTGCCAAAACAAACCTAGGAACTATAAAAACACAATTATAAAACCCTTTTTATATGTCAGTTTTAAATAACTGGAGAAATATTAACAAGCTCTTGGAGAATGTTGTCCAGGCTCATTTTTTAATCATAATTTTCTGGTAGGCCTATGATTCTCAGATTATCTGTCCTGAATCTGTTTTCCAGGTCAGTTATTTTTTCTTTGAGGTATTTTACCTCTTTTTCTAATTTTTCATTCTTGTTGTTTTGCTTGACTAATTCTTGGTTCCTCATAGAGTTATTTGTTTCCACTTGGTTAATTCTAGTTTTTAGCAAATCATTTTCCTTGGTTAATTTTTGGAGCTCCTTTTCCATATCATACACTTTTCTTTTTAGAGAGATGTTTTCCTCATTATGTTTTTCTAATTCTGCTATTTTGGTTTTGAGAGAATTATTCATTTTGTCTTCTATCTCTCTCATTTTGTTTTCAAAGTTCCTTTTGATCTCATCTAGGAAAGCCTTCTGTGCTTGGGACCCATTCCCTATTGAAGTTTCAGCTTTGGGTGTGGAGTCCACATTGTCTCTCTCTGAGGTTGGTTCCTCCCTCTGAGGATAGTAGGACTCCAGAGTCTTTGTCTTGGTAGTCTGCTTTCTACCCATTTTGAGGCAGGGTCCTAGCCACGCCCTTCCTCTAGGATCCCAAGCCTTTACTGTAGAGGGTTTTGCCCTGGGGCAAGAGTTACTATGTTTTCAGGGTCAGAGGGGGGGGTTTGGAGCAAGTGAGGTTCACTCTGTCATCCTGGACTTTGGAGGTCCTGAAAGGGCCTTTTTTTTTTTTAATTTCTGGGCTATGAAGTGGTAGCCCCAGGAGTGTTTGCTGTCTAGGACAGGGGCCCCTGTATTTGCTTCTTACCTTGCTCTTTCCAGTTCCAGCCCTTTGGTGATAGGCCTGGTAGTGGACCTTGTGGTTGGTGGGAAGACTTGCCCTAGGAGTTGATCAGGCGCCTTCCCAACCTGCCTTTCCGGCCTGCCCCTGCATCTGCCAGACGTGCCACACCTTCCCGGCTTGCCCCTGTGTCTCCCTAGAGAACAATCTTGCAGAAATTAGGCATAGACCAATATCTTACATCATTTACCAAGCAAGATAAGGTCAAAATGGATGCATGACTTAGGTATAAAGGAAGATATCACAAGAAAATTAGAATATGAAATATATTGCCTACCAGACTTATAGATAGAACAATTTATGAATAAATAAGAGTTAGAGAGCATTGTGATATCTAAAATGTATTTTCAAGTAAATTAAATTAAAAAGGGCTTGTACAAATAAAGTCAATGTAACCAAGATTACAAGGAAAACAGAAAATTGGGGGTAATTTTTTATAAACAATTTCTCATATAAAGGTCTCATGTCTAAAGTATATAAAGAACTTTGTCATATCTGTAAGACTAGGAGTCATTCCCCAATTAATAAATGGACAAAGGATGTGAAGGGACATTTTTTAATGAAGTCAGAACTATATATAGTCATATGAAAAATGCTCTAAACCATTATTGATTACAGATATGCAAATTAAAACAACCTTGAGATATCATCTTACACTTATCATATTGGTTAAAAATGATAGGAGGGGAAAATAACAAATATTGGAGGGTATATGGAAAAATTGGGACATTAATACAATACTAGGGGAACTGTGAACTGATCCAACCATTTTGGAGAGCAATCTGGAATTATGACCAAAGAGTTATAAAACTGTATACCCTTTGACCCAGCAATATCCTATTAGGTCTGTTTCCCAAGCTGATTAGGGAAAAAGGAAAAGAACATTTACATTCTAAAATATTTATAGCAGCTTTTGTTGTGGTGGCAAAGGACTGGAAATTGTGGTAATGCCCATCACCTGGGGAATGGCTAAACAAGTTGTAATAAGTTGTATATAGATGTATGTATATGGAATTATGTATGGAATAGCATTGTGCTATAAGAAATGATGAACTGGTGGATTTTAGAAAAAAAACATGGGAAGACTTTCATGAAATAATGAAGAGTGAAATAAGCAGAATCAAGAGAATGTTGTATACAGTAACAGCAATATTGTTTGAATAATAATTGTGAAAAACCAAGTTATTCTGAGTATTATGAATATGCAAACCAACTAAAAAGGATATATGGAGGAAGATGTTATCCATATCCAGAGAAAGAACTAATAAACAGAAGTACCTACAGTTTGGTTTTAGATGAATATAGATAGATAGATAGATAGATAGATAGATAGACAGACAGACAGACAGACAGACAGGCAGGCAGGCAGGCAAACACATAGGTACAAATACACACATAATTGAGTCTAATGGTGGCCTTCTCTAGAGTGAAACAGGGAAGGAGGAAGAAAAAAAATAAAAAATACACAGGAGAGAACAAAAGAAAACTTAGAAGCATAAAAAAGCAATGTAGCTTTGAACATGATGTGTGGTACATATTAGATAGTTTTAAAGAAAAAAAAAGGAAACAGTATGGAATAGAAATCTATGGTTTTATATTGTTTTTATGTTGTGCTATGTACATGGAAATTGGGGGGGGGACTTTCGTATTCAAGTTCAAAATGAATTTTAAAAAATTTAAAAGACATGTATAGGAAATAAAAGCAAGAGCAAATAAATGAGGATGACGACAAAGGGTTATAAAGTGCTAGAAGAATAGAGTTAAGAGTATTAAAACCAGCAATGAGTTTATCCTTTAAATCAGACCTGCACAACTTGGCAGTAGGTAGGGGCCAAAATTAAAACAGGATAAACTTCTTTGGGCAGCAGATAGGTTAGACTGGAGACAGACTGACAGTGGTTGGTTGCCGTGGGTCACGTGACAAACAGGAGAGAGTGCAGTGGCAACCCTATGTTAGGCCTGCTATAAATGAATGTTAAGTGCGATATAAATATTTTGGGGTTTGGGGCTATGCTGGGAACAAGAGGAATAATAACCTAAGAGAAGAGATGATGATAATGGCTGACAGTAAGAATGATGAATGACTCAACTCTTCTTTTGCTTCTGTTTTCTCTTCCAAGGAGAACAATCAATGGAAAATAAAGGAAACAAACATTTCAAGATGGAATGGATTACGGACAACATTAATGTGGACAACATAATAAATGGACAACAACAGAGATGTTAAAAAGAAAGGCAGAGGAAAGGCCGTTGTATCAGACATGAAGTAAATCAGTGATGACCTAGAAGAGTAGCTACAGTAGAAAGGTGAGCATTCAAGTCAAATTTGGAGAGGATATAAGGAGAGAATCTCTGCGAAACCAATGTCAAGTATACTACAGATTCATGGCTCACATCAAATACCTGTTCTAAATTAAGCTGAAATGTTTTTTTAATGCTCCTGCTGTCCTCTCTGTACTTCATGCCACCTTCTGTTTCTCTTTCTTTCTCCAATCCCGACTCAATGCTCTCATGCCACCAGAAGTTGTCCTGCTATGATACTCCTTGTAGGTTTGTACTACTGGAAAACATTCCACAAGAGACTTTTAATGACTCTCACTTCCATGTCACTTCCATTTAAATAAAAAAAACTTACCTGATGTATGTGTCCTCTCCCACACTCTGCAATACAGCTAAAATGCAAATTAAGTGGAGAAAAGTAACGTAATTAATTTTGGCACAAACTATTGCTTTTTGCATCTTTAAATTTTTTCTAATAAGCAGTATGCCCTCATTTTCCTGAAGTCACTTATTTTTCACAATTTGGCATTGAATTCACAAGATTTTAACATATATTCTTTAATTCTTCATCAATAAATTACACCTATCACATTGGATCTTTGACAAACAGTCCATTTTTTAGAAAGTATAAACCAAAATCAACATAATAAAAAAATAGAAGAAAACGTGAAATATCTCATTGAAAAAAAGGACTGACCTGAAAAACAGACTGAGGAGAGACACTTTAAGAATTATTGGATTGGGGCGGCCAGGTAGCACAGCAAGTAAGAGCACCGGTTCCAGTGTTGAGAAGACCTGGAGATCGAATCCCGGGCTCAGACACTTAGCACCCACCCAGAAACACCTGGCCGTGTAACCTTGAGCAAGTTACTTAACCCCAATTGCTTAGGGGCAGCCAGGTGGCTCAGCGAGTAAGAGCACTGGCTCCAGTGTCGGGATGACCTGGATCAAATCCGGGCTCAGATACTCAGCACCACACCCAGAAATAACTGGCCATGTAACCTTGAGCAAGTTACTTAACCCCTATTGCTTAAAAAAAAAAAAAGAATTATTGGATTACCTGAAAGCCATGATCAAAAAAAGCTTTGGACATAATATTTCAATAAATTATTAAGGAAAACTGCCCTGATATCCTAGAACCAGAGGGTAAAATAGAAATTGAAACAATTCACCAATCACTTCCTAAAAGTCATCCCCAAATGAAAACTCCCAGGAATATCACAACCAAATGCCACAGCTTCCAGATCAAGGAGAAAATATTGCAAGTAGCCAGAAAGAAACAATTCAAATATTATAGATCCATGGTCAGGATAACACAAAATTTAGCAGCTTCTATATTAAAGGATCAGGGAGGCTTAGAATACAAAATTCTGCAAGAGAAAGGAACTAGGATTACAACCAAGAATAACCTACCAAAAAAAAAAAAAGTTGCTCATGGGTAGGCTGAGTCAATAGGAAATTAGTAAATATTATAATTAATTAATAATAAATAAGTAAATAGTAAATATTATAAAATAATAAAAAATGACAATTCTACTTAAATCAGTTTACTTATTCAGTGCCATACCAATCAATCTATAAAAAAAAAATCATTGTGTAGTGCTAGAAAAAAATAATAACAAAAATCATCTGGAAAAACAAAAGATCAAGAGAATTAATGAAAAAAATGTGGAGGTGGCTTAGCCAAACCAGATAACAAACTGTATTATAAAGTGGTAATCATCAAAACAAAAGATCAATGGGATATATTGTGTACACAATGAACATAGGTAATGAACATAGTAATCTAGTGTTACGTAAATATAAAGATCCCAGCTTTGGGGTTAAATACTCACCATTTGACAAAACCTAGTGGGAAAACTGGAAAGCAGTTTGTCAGAAACTAGGTATAAACCAATATCTCACACTATATACCAAGATAAGGTAAAAATGATTACATAAAGGGTGATACCATAAGTAAATCAGTTGAGTATAGAATAGTTTACCTGCTAGATCTATGGATATGGGAAGAATTTCTGACCAAACAAGGGATAGAGAGCATTACAGAAATTAAAATGGATAATTTTCATGATATTAAATTTAAAAGGTTTTGCATACACAAAACCAAAGCAGCCAAGATTAGAAGGAAAGCAGAAATTTGAAGGCAGAGTGGAGGTTACAGAGTGGATTTACACCAACTTTCTCTGAAAAGGTTCCATTTCTCAAATATATAAAGAACTAAGTCAAACTTATAAGAATATGAGTCATTCCCCAATTGATAGTCAAAGGACTGGGCAAGTTTCAGATGAGGAAATCAAAGTTATCTATAGTCATATGGAAAAGTGCTCTAAATCACTGTTGATTGTTGTTGTTGAATTGTTTCAGTTGTGTCCAACTCTTTGTGACCCTGGGGTTTCCTTGGCAAAGATACTGGAATGCTTTGTCACTTCCTTCTCTGGCTCATTTTACAGATAAAAAACTGAGGCAAACAGGGTTAAGTGACTTGCCCAGGGTCACACAGCTAGTAAGTATCTGAAGCCAGATTTGAACTCTTGAAGACAAATCTTTCTGATTACAAGCTCTATTCACTGTGTTACCTAGCTGCCCCTATATTAGAGAATACAAATTAAAATAATTCTGAGGTACCACCACATAATTATTAGATTAGCTAATATGATAGAAAAGGAAAATGTCAAATGTTGAGAGGATATGGGAAAATTGGGACACTAATGTACTATTGGTGGAGCTGTGAACTAATCTATCCTCTGGAGAGCAATTTGGAACTATGCCCAAAGGGTTATAAAATTGTGCATGCCCTTTGACCCAGCAGTACCTTTACTTTGACCCAGCAATCCCAAAGAGATTTTTTTAAAAGGAAGAGGACCTAAATGTACAGAAATATTTGTAGCAGTTCTTTTTGTGGTGGCAAAGAATTAGAAATTGAAGAGACACCCAGTAGTTGGGGAATGGCTGAACAAGTTGCAGTATATGATTGTGGTGGAATTATATTGTTTTATAAGATGTGATGAGCAAGATATTCTCAAAAAAAAAACCTGGAAAGACAACATGAACTGATGTAAAGTGAAGTGAGCAGAAACAGAAAACATTGTACACAGTAACAGCAATATTGTAAGATGATCAACTGTGAATGACTTAGCTATTCTCAGCAATACAGAGATCCAAGACAACTCCAAAGGATTTGTGATAAAAAAAATTCTATCCATTTCCAGAGAAAGAATTGATGGAGTCTGAATTCAGATTAAAGCATACTATTTTTTTTCTTATTGAGTTTGTTTTTAGTCTGTGTTTTCTTTCAGAGCATAACTAATAAGGAAATAGGTTTTGCATGATTGTACATGTATAACCTATACCAAAGCATTTGCCCTTTAAGGGAAGGGGAAGAGAGAAGAGAGGAGAGAATTTGGAACTCAAAATTTTAAAAAGTGAATGTTAGCTTGTGGAACTGAATATTGCAAACAAAAAATAGATAAATATTTTTTAAAGTGAATGTTAAAAATTGTTTTTTACATGTAATTGGAAAAAATATTGAAAGAAATATTTTTAATTAATTAGTGGGGGAGGGACCAGTAGGTGGGAGATCAGAAGATTTCATATATAGAAGGTAGCATTCAAAGTCAGTTTTGAAGAAAATAAGTTAGATATGAGGAGGGAGTGTACTTCAGGATTGAGGGACAACTCAAAGACAAGGAGAAGGAAGATGGAATGTCATGTTCAGACTGGAGGAAGTAGGTCACTATTTCTAAAATGCAGAGTGCAGGAAAGGAAATAATGTGTGTACGACAAGGTTAGAAAGGTTGGAGCCAGGTTTTGAAATCCATGCAGAGAAGCCCTATATTTTGTCAGAAAGGCAAGAGGGAGTCATTAAAATTCATTGAGTAATAGAGTAACATGGTAAGAGGCTACATTTTAAGAAAAATCATTTTATAGGAAAAGTAACTATGTGAAGGATGTATTGGAATAGGAAGAGACTTGAGGTAGTTAGGGGTTTATTGCAGCAGTATGGTCATGAGCTGATGGAGTAGTAACTATATGAGCAGAGAGAACGATGTAGGTACAAGAGATGTGGAGGAAGAATTGACAAGAAATGGACACTGATCAGATATGTGGAGTGAGGAAAAGTGAAGAGTCAAAGATGGTGCCCAGGTTGTGAACCTAGGTGATGAGAAGGATTATGGCGCCTTTAATAGGAATAAAGAAGACTGTTTTGCATCTGTATGTGCAAGACTGCATATAACGTCGGAGACTTTACTGTATGACACTGGGGAAACAAGTGATTGGACATTCTTTATGCCTATTCAAAGATAATGGAATACTCTTCTGAATTTGGGATGAGGATGTGAGGGGAAAAAGGAAAAAATGCAACCCTGCCTATTTGCCCAGGATAGTAAATTCCCAAGCAAGGGGGGTGGGGGAGATATGTCACCCTAGATTCTCTAGGCATGCCCACTTCTAACATGGAGACACCATTGAGGAGCCATTTGAGCACACCCGGTTTGCCTAACATGGATCTTGTTTTGTCCCCTACCACATGGGTGAGGGGAATCTCCTTTGATTAGCTGCCTGCCTCTTTAAAACTGGCAAGACTGAGTCATTCACTCATTTCAGCCACTCTTTTCCACGACCCTCTTTTTGCTGCTCTCTTATCAGCTGCATCCAGAGAGTAAGAACCTCACAGTGAAGATTCCATGAACTAAACCAGCCTTCCCCTGCTCCCTCAGAATCCTCCCCTGGGTTCTGAAAAATGGTACAGAGAGTGTTTGTTTCTATTCTGCATTGCTTGTTCTACTCAGTTTCAGGTGCCAGATGTGATCTCCAAAGACCTTGGGAGTTTCAGACATGATGGTTTTGGAGCCAGGATTGCAAGTGGGATATAGTTCAGCCAGCCAGCCCAGCATTGGAGCCCTCCAAAGCCAGGGTGCTTGGGACTCAAGCTTAAAGGATCTTTTGGACTTGGAACTGGGGCTATGCTCTATGGCAACCAAGCTAAGTTATGAATTTATGCCCCTTCACCTCCACATAGATGAATGTGATACAAAGGGGGGGGGTTATGCTTTCCACATATTAGGGGAGTAAGTTTGTCTATCTGGGGTTCTCTTTTGAAGTTCATATTTCTTGATTAATAAGGGGGGATGTATATGGAAGGTTGAAGGGAGGAAGATTTGGTCTCCTTGTCCTATGGAGTAGATCTGGGTTCCAATTCGTATAGATCCAAGAATATCCAGGAAGGGGCTAAGGTATACTTGTTTTGCAGATCATTAAATTTACCTTCTCCCTCAGGAATCTACTATAGAACCTTAAAGCACATGTCAGCAGATCTGTGATATTTAAAAACCAGAGAAAAAAGTGGCAGTAACAGCCCACACAGCGATGAGATTACTGCAGGTCTTTCTTCCATGGAGCACAGCAACACCACTGAAGAATGATCTCTATGTAGCTTTCACAGATCCACCCAGTACTCCCCAAAGACCCTCCCCACAAGCCTTAGAACTCCATCTCCTCCTTATCAAACTAGTTTCTCTCCAATATAGCAAACATCTGGTACTATGGTACGAGCTAGAGTAGTGATCCTTCATCTTTTTTGTGTCTTGGACTCCTTTTGGAAGTCTAGTGAAGCCTATGGGCCCCTTCAGAGAATAATGTTTTAAAATGATTGAGGAAAATGCTAAATTTCAGTTAGAGGTCAGTGAAAATAACAACTTATTTTTTTCCTGTCCAAGTTTATGAGTCCCCTGAAATTTATCACTAGAATCCCTGGATGTCCATAGACCCAAATGAAGAATCCCTGCTCTAGAGAATGGCTCAGACCACTACTTTGTACTGGGTAGGGTCTAAGGAATGCAGGAGGTTAGTATAGACCAGAGGTGGGGAACCTGCCACCTTGAGGCCACATGTGGCCCTCTAAGTCCTTAAATGAAGCCCTCTGACTGAATCCAAACTTCATATGGACTATCTCTTTCCCTATCCCTCTACTCCCAGGATTTCTAAGTCTGACTCTTAATTACCTCATTTGGGGTTTTCTTCCCAGAGATATTGAAGTGGTTTGCCCTTTCCTTATCCAGCTCATTTTAAAGATGAGGAAACTGAGGCAAACAGGGTTAGGTGACTTGCCTAGGTATGTACCTAGTAAGTGTCTGAACTCAGAGTTGAAGTCAGGCCTTCCTGACTTCAGGCCCTGTGTTCCATCCACTGAACCACCTAGCTGTCCTAAGTCCTGAACTACCAAATTCACAAATTGTAAAATCTCCTGAGACGTTGTATCAAACAAGTGTCATAACCTGGTATTCAAACAGGCCATAGCTGGTCTGGAAAACTCTGTTCCATTTGTTAATTTTCCATATCTACACTGGATTGTATGTCCCCAGGAGATTCAATTTGGTGAATACCATCAACCCTTTCCATTTGGCTCATCAGGTTGAATGTCAAGGGCGATGAGACAGCAGTCTCAGATGGCAATGGCAGTTAAGGCTTTGTAGTTGTAGCAGAATCATAATCCCTCATTAATTTTTTTAGCTAGCACTAGGCTCCAGTAAGGGAGATAGAATACCAGAATGAAAATGAGCAAGGTAGTATGCACATCTACCTGTGTTCATTCATCATAGATTTGTGGAACCACTCCCTCCAAAAGGTGAGCAATCAGGACAAGGATGTTAGACACCAGTGCTTGACTTAAGATCTAGGAGAAGTCAACATGTTCTTCTGTGGTTACTTCCCTCCACTGGAGCCAGCATACCTATCTATTGAACCTAAGGAGAAAGGGGTATGTCAAAAGTCTCCTTGGGCTCCAGACCCCTTTGGTGGTCTGGTAAAGCCTATGGACCCCCTCTCAGAATAATGTTTTACAATGATTGAATGAAATACTAAATATATGTTAGAGGTCAGTGAAAATTATAATGTAATTTTCTTCTCATTCAAGTTCATGGGACCCCTGAAATCTATCCATAGAAACTTCATATCATCTCATATGTGGCTATATTCTGCTAAACAGAGATTGGCCCACTGACCAGCCTGACTGTCTAAGTGGGATGCAGTGAAGGGCACTATGGCCCAGGCCTGGGGAAATTTCCAGGTGAGGAGATCCCTAATGAACTTGGAGTACTGGAAGCTAGAGAGGGCATCCACCTGTCTAGTCAAGGTCTAGGGATCACCAGCGGCCTTCACATTGATTCATGAGTTTTCTGTAAGGTGGGAAATGTATCTCTGAGCATATCCAGGTACTCAAAGACTCTGATTGTAATTGCAGCCCTCTGGAGTCCTCTGCTGGAGGGTTGTAGTACAGCAAACATCTTGGCCCTAATCTGTTGCTTCTTTAAGGAAAAAAAGTATCAGACAATACTTTAACCTTAGAATGAATTAAAGGAAAAAGATAAATAGGGTCTAAATCAAAATACAAGGGAGCATAAATCTATCATTGGGAATTATTAGGAGCTAAGGTTTCTCAGTATTTCTAAAATCTAAGGGAATGAGAAGGAATTACTCAGCAAAGGGTAGGAGTAGAGATCCTGGAATCATGGATTTAGAACTGAAAGGGATTTTAGAGGTCATCAACCTAACTTCTGATTGTGCAGATGTGGAAATGGAGAAAAGTTAAGTAACTCTCTCAAGGGGAAAAAAGTAGCAATTAACAGACCCAGGACTCAAACCCAGACCCTGAAATCCAAATTTAACCTTATTCCCCAGATTTCACAGGTTAACAGAACCTCAGAGTCAGAATGGATATCATTAGTCATTTAGTCCAAACTAGAACCCGCCTAAAGAAAAAAAAGAATCCCCACCACAACATGTGTGAGAAGTATTTCAACCCATTGTGTTCCTTTTCTCCTCCTTGGGCTAGACCAGATTAGTTTTTCCAAAGAGAGAAAAGAAGGCAAGAAGGATTTATTAGGCACCTACTATGTGTCAGGCACTTTACAAGTATTATCTCATTTGATACTCACAGTAATCCTATGAGATAGGTGCTACTCTTACCCTCATTTTACACTTGAGGAAATGGAGGCAGACAGAGAGTAAGTGACTTGACCAGGGTACCACAGCTAGGAATTATCTGAGGCCAAATTTGAACTTAGGTCTTTCTAACTCCTGGCCCACTGCTCTGTGCACTTGGATGCTACCCAACTGCCTCAAAAATTCTGCAACAGAGACATCAATAGAATTTTTTTTTTTCATCCAGAGGTAAAAACAATTAGCAAGGTATGCAAGTAGGAAGAAGGATGGGCAATGGTGATACAAAGGATAAAAAAATCATAGGCATAGTAGGGTTGGTAGAGGAGTCAGTCCAGCCTTCGTTCCTGTAAGGATTAGGGGCAATTGAAAGGTGATTGGGCTGGACAGCAAGTTGGCTGCGAAGGAGAGCAGTCACTACAGAAAGGAAGGATGTCCACACAGATGCTGGAGCCCTGAAGTAAAGCCCCATGTTAGTTATGGCTCTGGTCTAGTCTTTGGGGAGAAACAAAATTCACACATGAAGAAAAGTAGTAAATGAGACCAGCTGCTATATAATTAAGTGTTAAATCACATGGCACAAAGTAGCCCCAGATTGTATGTGTATGCCCTATGAGTCCAAATTACATACAAAGTAATGTGGGAGTTTCAAGCCATGAGATGCCTTTCCCAGCACCTCTGATGCCTCTATCTGATTGGAACATGATATGATTTTAGGGGTCTTAAAATATCCCTTGTATTATGAAATATTACCGCAGAGTCATTCCTTTAGCAAAGATATTTAATAGTAATTAAATAAAATCTTCACATAATTAGAATGCCAGGATACCTAGAAGAGGCAATACATTAAACCTTTTTCAGATAGTAACACCTTAGATTATTTGTATTAACAGGCATTTTACCAATTACCAGGCAGGTACCAAGTACAGTGCTAAGAACACTCTGGCCTGCGAATTAAGTTCTGGGATTCACCTGGCTGAGTCTTGCTCAATTTCCCATGGCTCAGTTTCATGTTTAAAATGACTGGATGGAACTCAATATTCTGTAAGACTTTTTTCTAGCTTTAACATACTGTTCCTCTCCAGGCTGCCCTTCTAACTCTTCTGGTCTTTCTTCACAATGCCCCCAGAAACTTCTTCATAGGGAAGCTTACTTGTCCTCTAGACTTTACCCCTTCACACATTCAAAGTACCTTCCCCGTGGCCTCTCCCTCTATTTGGCTAATTCCTCCCAGAACTTTCATTTTTAAGGAGGACATGCAAGCCAACCTTGTTTTCATTCCTCTCTAGGCTGTAGTCCTGACTCCCAATGGACTTTGTATAAAACACTGGGGTGCTGAGTACTTTCTCTGTTTCCCCTTCTCTGCTTTTTAGATCCCTTTTATGTGTTATCTTCCCTACCACCCCCATTCAAATGTAAACTCCCGAAGGCAAGGGCTATCTTTCTTTCTACTTATGTTTATATTGCCAGAGCATAACACAATATCTGGCATGCAGTAAGATCTTAATAAATGTTTTTTGACTTGATTTGTGGTTTAATCATAAAGTTTGTCAGTTTTCCTTGTCTCCATGAACCCTTCCTGATTTCTGAAGTCAATTACTGCCCTTTTCTTCCCCAAAATTATTATAAATAATAATAGCTAGCATTTTTATAAAGCTTTAAGATTTATAAAATATTATTTATATATCATATACATACTATATAGTATTTATGTATACATATTTTTATATTTAATATATACACAATATACTATGCAAACATAATATATACTATACATAAATGCTTAGTGTTTATTTATAGTGCATATGTTACATGTAAATAGTAAATTATATATGATGTTTTATATAGTGTATGTTGTTATGTGTATATAGTACATTATGTATAGTGTTTGTATGTAGTATGTATTGTTATATGTATATAGTACATTGTGTATATATAATATATATGGGTTACATGTACATAGGGTATTATATACAGTATTTATATGTAGTCTGTATGTGTTATATGTATATAGAATATCATGTATAGTGTTTCTACATAGTGCGTCTGTGTGTGTGTGTGTGTGTGTGTGTGTGTGTGTGTGTGTGTAATTTGGTCTTCAGAAACACCTATGAGGTAGATGCTAGTATTATCCCCATTTTATCTGGTCAGGAAACTGAGACTAAGATTAAGTGACTTGCCCAGGGACACACAGCTATTAAATACCTAAGGCAGGATCTCAATTTAGGTCTTCCCTACTCCAATAAATCAATCAACAAACATTTATTAAGTTCTTATTGTATTCCAGGCATTGTGCTTAGAGCTCAAGCTACAAAGAAAGGCAAAAAAACAGTACCTGTGTTCAAAGAGTTTACATTTCAAGGAGAGAGACAACACATGAATAAGTGGGTCTATATATAAGATACATACAGAGTATGTATGAGGTAACCTAAAAGGAGAGGTGGTGTTTGAACTGAGTCAAAGCAAGTCAGAGATTCTAGAAGGGAGAGATGAGGAAGGAGAGCGTTCCAGGCATGAGCATCAGTCAGGACAAAAGCAAGAATCAGAAAATAGAGTGTTGTATGCCTAGAACAGCAAATTGGATTACATGGAGGAGCCAAGTTGTCATGAAGAATTTTAAATGTCAAACAAAGGACCTTGTATTGGATCCTGGGAGTTAAGAGGGAGACACTGGGGTTTACAGGGTAGATGACATAGTCAGACCTATGCTTTAGGAAAATTACTTTGGCAGTTTTGTGGAGGATGGATTAGAATAGGGAGAGAGTTGAAGCAGAGAGACCAATTAGAAAGCTACTGCAATAGTGCAGGTGAGAGGTGATGATGCCTGTACCAGGGTGGTGGCTCTGTGAGTGGAGAAAAGAACACACAGAGGAAGGATATTATGATCGCAGAAAGGACGAGGTTTAGTATCTAATTGAATATGTGGGATGAGTAAAACTGAGAAGCTAGAGATGAGCCTGAGATTGAGAACCTGGATGATTCAGAAGATGATGATGCCCTCAACAACAGTTGGAAAGTCTGGGCAAGGTAATGGTTTGGGGGAAAGATAATGACATATCCCGGACATGTACAGTTTGAGATGCCTATGGGACATCCAGATGGAAATATCTACTAGGCAGCTGGTGACAGGAGATTGAAGTTCAGGGGAAAGCCTGGCACTAGATAGATAGATCTGGGAATCAGCTGCATAGAGATGATAATTAAATTCTCAGAGCTCATGAGATGACCAAGTGAAAGTGTAAAGAGGAAAAAGAAGAAAGTTCAGAGTGGAGTAACAATGAGTGAAATTCAGGTTTGACATGCTCTCTACTATGTCAAATTACCTCTATATTACCTTATATTTATTATACAGTTATAGAGCTAGAGACAGAAGGGACTCTCTGCTCCAACCCCCACATTTTACAAATGAGGAAATCATGGCCCAGAGATGCTAAGTGACTTCCCCAATTCACACAAGCATTAAGTGTCAGAGTCAAGATTTCAACCCTTGGGACTCCAAGTTCAGTGCTCTTTATCTACCTGTTTATATGTGAAATTAAAAGAAAAATTTCTAGGGCAGCTAGGTGGGGCAGTGAATAGAGCACCGGCCCTGAAGTCATGAGGACCTGAGTTCAAATCCGGCCTCAGACACTTAACACAAAACTAGCCATGTGACCTTGGGCAAGTCATTTAATCCCAAAATTCCCTACCTTCCCCTTTCCAAAAAGCAAAAAAAAAAAATTTCTTGAGGGCAAAGTCTTTGTCCTCCAGCTCTTGATAGAACACTTTATACATATGAAGGGCTTTATAAATATTTGTGGACTTGACTTGAATTACCAACAATTCAGCTACATAAGATCAGGACAGCTATGTCATCTTCTAGTCCCCAGTATGAGATACTCCAAGGAAAGAGAGTCCCAGGTGGAACACAATAATTAGAAGCCCTTTAGAACTGGGAGAAATGTGAGGGCACTGGACTCCTAGTGACAGGCCTGGTAAAAGGTGACATGGTTCAGTGCATCAAAGGCAAATTCCATTGACTCACTTCACAGATGTTACCTGAGACCTCCTCTTTTCACAGTACGGAGCAAAGGGCCCCTGGCTTACTCCAAATGCAATTAAAAATAATGATGAAAAAAACCAGTGGATGATCTAGAAATCTGTGCTGTACTATATGCCTCTGGGAAGGAGAAATCTAACAGAGACCCAAATATACTTACACACATACACACAAATTGAGCTTAATTTAAGCTAATGGTTATCTCCTCTAGGCTATATAAATACATGTATCCAATAGGTATGGGAATAAATTATTCTAAAACTGGTAGAAACTAATGAGGCAGAATATGAAACACTCTGTGCCATTTTATTCTAAAAGATGAGCACCCTGAAAATTACCTAGAGAGAAAAATCTGCAGTTTGTGGCTTCACAGTCCAAGGTTTCTAATACTCTGGACATCCCATGTGTCCAGAATGCCTGGTTTTATACTGTACTAGCAACCTCTGCTTCTCAACCAAGTGTTTGCCACAGGAAACAGAGACAATACCCTGGTGGGTTTAACCCTTTCACCTCCGGAACTTCTACCCTGGGACCCCAACTGCCCAGCCTGGCCCTCTATAACAGATAAGCCTTAAAGTTATCTCATTTCCCTCCCTACTAAAGGGCCATCTTCTTGTCAACCAAATACCCTTCTGCTATATAAATACCCTCACTTCCTCACCCCTCCAATCCTCCATTTCTAGAACCACAATCAAAGGAAGTCACCCCTCCTGGAAGGGCCCTCCCCACTCATCATCCTTGAGCTTTCTGAACCAGTGCCCCACTCCAGTCACCACTCCCTATATGTATCATCTACCCTTATTAGATAGTAAGCACCTTGAGGGCTCTTGATTTTTCTATCCATATCTCAGGTCTTGGTAAATGCTTTTTTTTTAATCAACCCATTCACTTTTAGTAGCACCTTATGCTTTAATCTCTTACTGAGGACTTTTCTCTAGCTACCATGCCACTGTGAATGATAAAAATAAAAAAACAACATTCATATAGCACATCTTAGAATTTGTAGAGTGTCTTATATATTCATGAACCAGAGTGGTACAAGGGATATAACCTGTTGAAGCTGAAAGTCCTGCATTCAAATCCTGCCTGAGATACTATATTGGATAAGTCACTTGACCTACCTGGGTCTCAATTTCTTCATCTGTAAATTCAGGGGTTTGGTCTCTGAGATCCCTGCTAGCTCTAGATTTATGATTCTGTGATATTTTATCCCCCAGAGAATATAGAAAACAGTAAATGATTTTCAGTAACTCATTAAAAATGATACAATTCTCTTCCCTCTCTGGTAAATCCCACTTCTTGCCTTCTTCCCTGGAATGCATACAGTCTCCCATATGTGGTTTTGACATCCATCATAAGGGAAACAAATTCAAGGTTAATAGAGAGACAACCTCCTGGCCTTCACCTCTATCCCTTAGAATCCTTAACTTCATTTAAGGCTTAAGTGCCTTCTCCTGTAGAAAATCTTTCTTGATACTCTTAGTTGTTAATGCTTCCTCCCTCCTCAGATTAGATTGGATTTACTTATCTGAGTCAATGTTCCATCTCCAAAGTGCCTGGCACAATACCTTACACATAGTAGGCACTTAACAAACACTTCATGAATTGAATCAACCATTAAGACGCTAAATGGGCCATTGTTAATTTGGTATTTTTCATCATTTAGATACAGCCTGTGTTTCTGTTTTAATAGCAGACTTGGGTATTAATTAATCTAATTCTCCAGCATAAAGGTTGGAAAAAAAAGCTGTCAAAACCCTACTGAAAGAAACCTTCCTTTGGTTTTCCAGTCAGTCAGTCATTTGAATGACATTTATTGAGTACAACTATAGGCAAGAGCATGTACCTATGAAGGTAAAAGCCAATTAGCCCACACCTAGAAAAGTAAATAGATCATTCCATATATAATTCTCCTCTCATATATCTCAGAGAATTCTCTATAATATCCCCTTACTGTTGTATTGTTGCTACTCTTTCCTTCTCTTAATGATGAACAAAACCCTCTTATATCCTACTGTCCCCCAGGAAGTGAAGCCAAGATGGCGGCATAGAACTAGGAAAATTCCATATACCCCCTCCATAACCACCTCAAATACCTGTAAAAAATGACTCTAAACAAACTTTAGGGCTACAGAAACCACAAAGTGACAGAGAGCAATAAACCTCCTGCTGAAGACAGTCTGGTGGGCCAGCAGCAAGCGGCCAGCGCAGAGTGCTGGGAGCCAAGCCCATCCCCACCTGAATCCCTGGTTTTAGCCTCAGAGTGGCCTGACTAGCTGCCAGCTGGAGAGACTTTGGGAGAGTGGATCACCAGCAGTTGTGGCAGTTTCCAGAATTATCAACCCAGAAATTCCAAAGACAAAGTGAGAGGTCAGTGTGGACTTTGTGGGAACAGGGGGTCCAGGAGTGCAATCCAGCCTCTGCCCCCAAGGGAGAAGCAGCTGAGGCTGTCATGGGCAGCTGCCTCCCCATGGCTGGTTCACAGCTCCTGGCCTGCAGATTGTAGGGGGACTAAGCAACCATTCTGAGGGCAATTGCTCTTGCTTTAACCTGCTTGGATCTAGATTGCTGTCTAGGGTGGAGGTCCTAGGGTATGTGAACAGGTGCCAGAGCCAGTGGAGACTTTTGAGAGGGCACCCAACTAATAGCTCCAGCAGTTGTGAAAACCCCAGTGATTTGGGACAAAGCTCTCCTCAGAGTTCTACTGTGGTAAAAAGCTCAAAGGTCAAATAATTGAGTAGCAACATGAGCAAGCAAAGGAAGCAAAGCAAGAACAGCAATCCGACTTTGGATTCCTTTTTTGGGGACAAAAAGGATCAAAGCATGGAATGTCAGGAAGACAATGAAGTCAGAACTCCTGCACCAAAAGCTTCCAAGAAAAATATGAACTAGTTACAGGCCATAGAGGAGCTTAAGAAGGATTTTGAAAACCAAATAAGAGAAGTGGAGGAAAAATTGGGAAGAGAAATGAGAATGATGCAAGAAAATCATAAAAAGAGAGTCAACAACTTGACTGAAGAAAATAACACCTTAAAAATAGACTAACTCAAATGGCAAAAGAAGCTCAAAAAGGCAATGAGGAGAATAATGCCTTAAAAAGCCAAATTTGCCAGATGGAAAAAGAATCTCAAAAGCTCACTGAAGAGAATCATTCCTTCAGAATTAGACTGGAGCAAATGGAAGAAGCTAGTGGGTTTATGAGAAATCAAGATACTATTAAACAGATCCAAAAAAAGAAAAAAATATAAGGCAATATGAAATATCTCATTGGAAAAACCACTGACCTGGACAATAGATCCAGGAGAGATAATTTAAAAATTATTGGACTACCTGAAAGCCATGATCAAAAAAAGAACCTAGAAATCATCCATCAAGAAATATCCTACTCTCCCCTGGGTTATGTGTTTTTCAAAGTTAGGGGAATAAGTTTAGTCAGATATGCAACTTTAGGTTGAATGTGGGAAAAAGCACATCATTGCTTAGATTCTTCCAGTGATAAGGCAGAAAGCAAATTCCATTAGGGCAAGGATGATTCCAATTTTATGTTTGTATTCCCAGATCCTGGCCCAGTACCTTGCTGTATCTGCAGCTTCTTGCTGTTTCTTACACGTGACACTACATCCCCTTTCTCAGTGACTTCACACTGGCCATTCCCTATGACTGGAATGTATTCCCATCTCCCTCCATCTAATGGAATTCCTTACTTGGCCCAAGATCTGACTTAAGTACCACTGTCTACTTCCTGATCCCAACTATTAATGCCATTCTTCCTAACTACCTTGTAGGCAGGAGAATTCTCGAGCCAGCTTATACAAGCTCTCAGACTGTTAAATTTTGAATGTGAGCATTTATAACTCAAATATTGGCAATAACTAAAAATACCTTAGGTTCTGGACCAAGAATGATGGATCTGGCCTCTCCTTCATGACTTTGGAAGAGCAGAGTTTCTTTGTGGATAAAAGTGGTTGTGGAGGCACATGATGAACTGGTCAATTTGCCTGAATTTCATAGATCTGGAGCTGAAAGTGCCATCTGGTCCAACCCTCTAATTTCACAAACTGACCAAGAAATTGCATAGGTGCTATTTAGTCAGTCAGTCAACAAGCATTTATTAAGTGCCTACTAGATGCCAGGTATGGTGTAAAGCCCTAGGAATAGAAAGGCAAGACATTACCTTCCCTCAAACCCAAATCCTTTCACTACAGAACCAGAACTCTGTACACCATAGATGACAGATTTAGACATGAACAGATCCTTAGATATTTAACCTCCTACTCATCAAACGGGCCAAGATGAGAAAAAAAGGAAAATGGCTATTGTTGGAAGGGCTTCAGGAGATCAAGTACATCAAGGCATTGCTGGTAGACCTGAGGTTGGGAAGACTTAAGTTCAAATCTATTCTCAGACACTTACTAGCTGGGTGAATCTAGGCAAGTGGCTTAACAGCTGCTTGCCTCAGTTTCCCCATATGTAAATTGGGAATAATAATAGCACCTACCACCTATCAAAGAATATAATAATTATAAGGCCTGGTACATAATAAACACTACTTAAATGTTAGCTATTATTATTTGTTACAAGGGAAGAAGGGAGAGTCAAGAAGGAGAAAAAAGGTGATAAAAATAAGATAATAGAATATCAATAAAACATTAAAAAGAAAGAAGAGAGCAGAAGGAAACACATAAGCAGGGCAGTGTTGATACTATTATGCTAAATTTAATACAAGCTTTTCTAAAAAGTTGTACATAAGAAAGTCATGGTTTTATATAGTCTTTCTCATTTATATATTGAAATATTTATGTTTGTTTGTCAAAATCATAATAAAACAAAAAAAAAGAAAAATTATCACCTGTAATAAAAAAATAAGGAAGCAGAAGCCCAGAAAAGTTATGGTGTTTGAGCAAAGAGCTAAGATTTAAATCCGGTTCCTCTGATTCCAAAATCGGCTCTCTTAATAACATATCCTGCTGGGTGGCAAACACCACTAAAACCTGATCTCAGCTTACTTTGTAGACTCATATCTCATCATTTTCTGAGAGCTCCTATACCTAACAATAGAAGGAATAATGGGGGAAGCCACAGTTCCTTAACATGAAAAGAGAAGTGGATTTTATGATATTAAAAATTCCATAATTCAATGAGAAACTCTAAATACCAGTATCTCTAAAATTCTCCCCCAAATTCATCTTCAATTTATAATGGCAATGGAGAGAATAGAAGTATTGATAAGTGAGGGCAACATTCTTGGGTAAAGCAATCATCACATGAAAGAGGCTGGGAAGCCTTCTTCTGAAAAGACATGATGAGTTGTAACTGAAGGAAAATCCAGGAATGTTCTAGTCTGCTAACTAGGTAGTGAAGAAATGAACCTTTAGTTAGCTGTGGAGTTGGAACTTGGGTGCATTTAAAAGGCACTAACCAGCTTAAGAGAGTCTCTTATTTTCACTCTTTTCCTTCCTATGAGGAAAGAGAAGTTGCTATAGATCTCTGATGGGGAAAGGTCTCGGCTCTCACTCACCATTTGAGATCAACGTGTGGTGAGTGAACACAGGACTCTGTTCTTTGTCTCTGCATTTTGCTCTTTCTTACTTTTAAAAGAAAAAATATTGGAGATAGTTATTATTTTGTGAACTTCAAAAGGTCAAAATGGTTGGCTACTAGAGGTTAGAGAGTTAGCATCAATGCCAGGATTTGAAGCACCAAAGCCTGCGCCCATGCCAGATTTTGTGACCAGGACAAATGATGAGAATTAAAGTTGAAAGTGACCTGTTTGACCCAGCAAAAACTGAAGGCAAGCAAGAGAAAATACAGTTATTCATCTTCGGAAGTGAAGTTGGTGGGGCAAACACTATGCAAAAATTACTTTAATTTTGAGTCCACTCTCCCCAGGGACCAAGGTGGTATACATGTGCCCCAGGGTTTTGGAGAGAAGAGGTGTTTATCTTTCTGGGTCTGTATTTCTTCAAAATAAATATCCCCCTGTAAAAAAAATAAAAGGCACCTAGGTGGCAAAGTGGACAGAGTATGGGGCCGGGAGTGAGGAAGACTCATCTTCCTGAGTTCAAATTTGGCTTCAAACACTTATTAGCTGTGTGACCCTGGGCAAGTTACTTAATCCAATTTGCCTCAGTTTCCTCATCTGTAAAATGAGCTAGAGTAGGAAATGGAAAACCACTCCGGTATCTCTGCCAAGAAAACTCTAAACAGGGTCACAAAGAGTCAGACATGATGGAACAACAGCAAAATCCCTTTGTAAAAGCTAATTGATGTTAATTTGTTAAATGGAACAAGAGTGTTAATTGCTGGAGGTTAACAGTGGGAAGAAACACACTGGAATAGAGGATCAATTAGAAAAAGACACCTCCAACCCTAGAAGCCTGAGGGAGAGAGAGGGTGTAGAATCTCACAACAAGCCTAATAAATGGCACCATAGCTAAAACTTTAACTGCACTGGAAGGGGGCAAGAGTGGGGGTTATCCTTCATCTTACTAATACTAAATTGCACTTAAATAGTGCTTTAAGGTTTACAGGCATTTAACTCATTATTTTATTTGATCCTCACAATCAGTGCTTCAAGGAAAGTGGTACAGATATTTTCCTCATTTTTTAAATTAAGAAATTGAGGGTCATCGATCCCTAGTAAATAAGACTCAAACCTATATCTAAGGATTCCGAATCTGAAATCGAATTCTTGGAAACTTTCACATATTTCTCTTAGTTCTTCCTTCTAAGGCCAAGAAAAACATGTCTCATCATTCTTCCCCCTAATCATTCTGCAAATACTTGAACTTGCAATCATCCTCCCTCCCCTCTAAATTTTTGGCTCCAGTCTTGACATCCAGATTTTCTTCAACCAATCATCCTATATAAGGTAGCCTATATAAATTATGAGGAAATAGCTTAATTCCCACCCAAAGTACAAGTATTGGGTCCCGAAGCAAGGACACATCTCTCCCTCAGGGCTCTAGGGGTAACTCCTTGAGGATTCAGGTTTATTTTTCTAATGCCATCAGTTCAAGATGCCACCGGTGTGCTTCCCTCAGGCCCCCAAGATTCACACTTGAGAATCATTTCAGTCAGCCTTAATTAGCTTTTAGAAAGGCAACATAGGAAAAAGAGAAGATAGAAAACATTTCCTCCAAAAGCTGGCGACACACTCTCCTACAAATACGTGGAGGGTGCAGGGGAAAGTAGACTCAAGTCTAGAGAGCATATGTGGTAAAGGAGTAACTCATGACAAACGAGCGCCCACGTTGGCTGCGGCTCCTCCGCCGCCGCCGCCGGTCGTCCTCTGGCCCCTTGCTGCCGCCATGCCTGGAGGTCTGCTGCTCGGAGACGAGGCCCCCAATTTCGAGGCGGACACCACGATCAGCCGCATCCGTTTCCACGACTTCCTCGAAGACTCATGGGGCATTCTCTTCTCCCATCCTCGGGATTTTACTCCAGTGTGCGCAGCAGAACTGGGCCGTGCTGCAAAGCTGGCCCCAGAATTTGCAAAGCGGAATGTTAAGATGGTCACCCTTTCTATTGACTCTGTCCAAGACCATCTTGCCTGGAGTTAGGATATCAATGCATACAATGGAGAGGAGGCCACAGAGAAGCTTCCTTTCCCCATCATTGATGATCACAAACGGGATCTTGCTGTCAAGTTGGGCATGTTAGAGCCAGATGAACGGGAATGGGCAGGGCATGCCTCTGCCAGCTCGTGTGGTATTTATTTTTGGCCCAGATAAGAAGTTGAAGCTGCCTATCCTCTACCCAGCAACTGCTGGCAGGAATTTTGATGAGATCCTCAGTGATTGATTCCCTTCAGTTGACAGCATACAAGAAGGTTGCTACTCCTGTTGACTGGAAATGTGGGGACAGTGTCGTGGTTGTTCCAACTATCCCTGAAGAGGAGTCCAGAAAACTGTTTCCTCAAGGCTTCTTCACCAAAGAGCTCCCTTCAGGCAAGAAATACCTACGGTACACCCCTCAGCCATAGGTTACTCCAGCAAATCCATGCTGGGGTCTGGCTGGGGCTCCCTTGAAGATCTCTGCCAGAAGGGATACCAGCCTGCCAATCATGTCTTTCTACAGTAATTGATTTAAACATCTTGGGGTGATAAAAGTCAGGAGTCTTTGGGATGCTCTGTTAATGGCTTGTTAAATGAAAATGGCACTAAAAGTCAACCCATGATTCCCCTCCTTGTGCCTTTACCAGCATTTCACTTGGGTCATTGAACTCCCTTGTCGCTGTGCTGGCTATCTCTGGGGTGGCACTGTTTTGGACTTTAAATCCTTTTGAGATCTGTTGCAGTCTCCATCATCAGCCACCTAGTATGGTTGGCATTTAGAAAAGGACTATTTAGGAGCATTGCAGGAATAGGACTTCTTTAACTGACCTAATAAACAAATCATCTCTTTTTCTAATTATCTGTTTGAGGGAGGAGACAATTTAACATGTCTGATTTCGAGCTTCACCTCCCTAAGTTTATGACCAACAACTTGAAATATTTAGGTGTTTCAGATAGTGGGTTTTTTCTAAAACGTTGAGTTTTCTAACCACAGGAAAAACTTGGAGATTCATCTCTTTCCAGCAGATAAAGGGAAGCAGAATACAATCTTAAAATATTTTGATAGATTGGGCATAAGAGTTTTCTAATTATGTTACAGGTATGTGGTTGAGACTACAGAGAAGCTGTATAAGGCCTGCCAGTGATGTAGATAATGGTGGAGGGCCATAATTATGGGTGCCTTTTAAACAAGTCACATACCTAGACATGGAAAACTGCTCCAAATGTTCATAATAAGTTGAAAGCATGTATACTTAAGGAAATGAAGGGATAAAAACACTATTTCTTTACTATAAAATGTTATCTCTACAGTGGATTGTTTTCTGATATTTTTTGCCTTTAGGAAAGCCACAAATAAAAGCTTTTTGGAACTAGAAAAAAAAGGAGTAACTCATAACTGGAAGTCCTTTCCTCTCATTTACGTCATGTTCAAGAAGCTCCCCTTAGACAAACTAGGATACATTTTCTTTACTGGGATCCTTGTGGAGCTATGAATCTATAGCCAGTAGACACTGTTGTCAGCTGATCTGGGGAGGCTACTAGGACCTCAACATGAAGTCTAACATCTCCTGGCCTCAGAAGCTCATATGGTCCATAAAAGAATGGAGGTGGAAAGAGATCTGGGCCAAAGCTAAAGCTGAAGTTGAGACCTGGGTTTCTCCTCCTTGTCTCCAAGCAATTAATCTTAAGGAATTTTATTCCAACATTCTGATTCTAGACTAACTTAATAATATATATATGACCCATATGGTATGATCAAGTTTCCTAAGACTTTCCAAACAGGAATCCTTTTCCAAGAACTTTTCTCAAGCTTATTCTAAAGCCTATGATTGATTTAAACTAAAATCTATGACTGAGATTGATTGATGATTGTTTTCACCTGGTCAAGGTTCTAGGTACCCTTATCATTTACTGTAATTGGGGGTGGGGTGACTTGATTAGCAAAGTAACTCAACCAACCATACCCTTACATTAATATGATGCTCTTTCTCTGGGGGAACAAGAAATTCCTTTAGATCCAATTGCATCAGTAAAATTGGTTTTGCTTTGAGCTTTATAACAAATCTAACACTTGGATGCAGTTGGTAGCCAACCATCTGCAGTCTGAATGTGTCCAAAATGTTCAGCTCAAGCCTCCCTGGACTACTTCAACTTAGATCTGTGTAGCCATGTGAATTTTATAATTATGAGTCTCACATTAGGGAGATTTGTTGTGTTTATTTGGTAGTATATTAACTACCATTGTGTCTTTCAATTTGAGAATTAAAAGCACTTAACAAACCTTAATTAATTATGCTCATAACCCCTAAGGTATGCCTGTTCTATCGTTGACTAAATGGAATAGAACAGAGACGAATGGGATGACTGAGTAAAGGCCTAAGATGAAGTTCTAATGTCCATCACTGCAGAGCTAAGAGCCCCAAACATAACTTTGGATCTGAATCTGATTGTAATCCAGGATATGTAATATCAGAGAATTTACCCTTTTGGGGCATGGAAATAGAACAAAAAGCTTTCTGTTAAATTTCATGTCATCCTCTATTTTTCCCTTCTTTATTATTGTCTTATTACTTATTGTCAAGATTACAACATCTTTTCAATGATTAATTAATAAGCAGGGATTTATTGTGTACTATCACCAAGTTCACTACTGTGCTAAACACCATATGTTATGAAAAAATATAAAAAATATTCTCTTCTTTCCTGAACTTTCAAGTCCAGCTAGAGAGGCAGGAAAAACACATAAAGCAACAACAAACACCAGATTGGATAAATAGAATAGGCCTGAAATAACTGGTAGTTTAGAATAGATTAGGTAGAAAACAAGGATTTACATGAAGGTTATTGAGCAGAAGAAGAAAATAATTTTTAAATGATATTAAAAATATTAGTCTAGCAATAGTATGCAGAAGGAATTGAATAGGAAGAAAACTGGCATGCAAAAACCCAGTTATGGAATTGTTGAAGTAATCAAGGTGATAAGAGTCTAGGTTAGGCTAGTGGCAATGAAAAGAAGAGTTACAGATAAAAGATATCTAGTAGGAAACTGGTAGGATTTAATAAATGATTAAACATGGGATCAATAAAAACATTAAGTCAAACATGGCTTCAAGTTTTCTAAGTTGAATGAGCCAAGGTAGATACATTTTGATATCAATTTCCAGCAACATTTTAGATTGCCAAATTGATGGTTTGTGAATTTGTAGAAAAGAAAGCAATGATCAGGAGCTAGCATGAGAGTACTATGAATGAATTTTAAGTCTGAGAGAGCCTAGCACCCAAAGAAGTACCAAGAAGGAGATCACTAGCATGATGAAACAAGGTTAGGTGTACCTTTAATATTTGCGTTGCAAAGCTCAGATCTCACAAATAGTCATTTTTCAAGAGTTGGTAGCAACAAAGGTTAGACAAAAGAGCTACTAAAGAGAAGACAAAGGACTCTACAAAAGTTTGCAGGTAGCAAATGTAGGAAGTAAGAATTTAGTTATGAGTAGAAGTGTTCTATCTTTGTTTTCATATCAGTACCATATAATGATATAATGTCAATGAGTGTACGCAACTAAAAATTGCTTTGTTTTTTTTTTTTTTTTTAGAGAAGAGATTGAAAGGCCTGGAGGAACTTTTCTATTCCCTACATTGTCAAGGGCAGGTCAAAGAACAGCAATGATCAAAAGAAAACAAGGAAGAAAAGAAATGTGAAGAACAAAAGGGAATTCTTCCCATATTAGGAGGTTAAAAATGAAATCATGTGATTTGGAGAGGGAAGGGAAGAAAGACCACTGGAGATTTGAAGTTGAATCATATTTAGAATGATTTTGAATGATCTTTTTCCTTAGAAAAGAGGAGCTAGACCATCTCTAGGAGAAACAATTTCCTGTGCTCCTAGGAATTATGATGCAGCTATACAGGAGACATAAATTACACAAAGATACCTGCCAAAAATAGTAAGAGGATGAAGACAAGGGTACTGACAGTTGTTGTAGAGGGGTATTGAAGTAGTTTTTTGTTTATTTGTTTTGTTGGGTTGGGGGGGGGCATTGTTTGGTGATAGTTGTTTTGTTTTTGTTTTTTTACCCTAACAATAGAGAAATTTTTTATCTGACTGGGGTATCTATTCAGAATGTGATTGAGACCTTCCAGAGACTTGCTAAATCCCCTTCTGATGATTCATGGGGTCAAACAATAGCACCAAAAGGAACCTAGAAAGCTTTGCTAAAAAAATTAAAGTACAAGGCAAAATACTTAAGAAACTTGGGAAGGCAATAGGTATGCTCATTACTGCTGCTGATTGAAAATATGAAATTCGGTAAATTTCAGATTTGGGAAATGAAAAATGGTTATCAAGAACAAGACTTAGTTTTCTGGATCCTGGCTTACAAAACAAATAAGGATGAGCTTGGAGCAAATGATGGAAAATATATTTCCATGAAGGGAACGGGAAGGAGAGAATGAACCACATATATCTGAGAAGTCTAGCACCATAGCAAGTCAAATCTATTTATTTTATAGTTGAGGAAACTGAAGCCCATGCAGATTAAGAGACTTGCCCAAGATCACATAGGTAGTGAGTGTCAGGGAACTTCTGGTTAAGATACTGGTGTGAAAAATTGTACAGGAGTCCAGCTCTCCCAAATAAATATACTCTAGCATACACACAAAAAATTAAAGGGCACCAAACAAATAATCAAGAAACTCAAAGGGAAACAAGAGTAATCTCCCTCTTCCAGGAATGTTTGGGACTCTTTTTGCCAGAGGAACTATTGAAAATTCAGGTTAAAAAAATCTGAAAGTCTACCAGTGCCTTTAGAGTAAACACTCCTATGTCTGAAACCTATCGTTTCCAGCAGGCAAGAAGCTTGAAATGCAAAGATAAGGAAGCTTTAGAATAGCATGAAATCTGCAGCACCCTGACCATGAGAGGGGACCAGAAACCAACAGTTCTTTGAATAGGATGCCCCAGAAGGACTGGTAGTTCATAGCACTCTGAACTCAATCACTCCAGAGGACCCTTAAAACTACAGAGCTCTGTTGAGGAAGGACAGGGGAGAGAGAAACTCAGAGTACTATGATGAGGAAACTCCAGGAAGTTTGAACAATAATTGGCCTCTGACCACAGACTAAGGAGCAAAGCCTGACTGGGATAACACAGGAAAATTCTGGAGTCTATAGCACTCTGACTAAAGACACTCCAGTAGGCCCTAAAGAATTAAGCCCTCTAATTCTGTACAATAAATACATAGAAAATCTTATCTAAATAACAGACTCCTTGAAAATTTTAAACAAGTGAAACTATACTCTATGAAACAAAAATATTAGAACAAATCAAAGAAGATCAAGTCAATAGAAGAAAATATGAGGATATCTACTACCAAAAAACACTGACACAGAATAGGTTAAAAAGAGGCAATTTAAGAATCATAGGACTCCATGAAAAATAAGACCAATAAAAAAATCTTGCACATCATATTTCAAGAGATAAATAAAAATGGTCCAGATCTATTTGAACCAGAGAAGGAAATAGGGTGGGGAGAGGAACTCCCTATAAAAGTAATAGTCAAAATCCAGAGCTTCTAAGTAAAAATAAATAAATAAATAATGTTCCAAGTGGCCAGAAAGAAAGCGTTCAGGTATAAGCAATCACAGTATCACAAAAGACTTGTCATGGGCAGCTAGGTGGCACAGTGAATAGAGCACCCACCCTGGAGTCAGGAGGAGCTGAGTTCAAATCTGGCCTCAGACACTTAACACTTACTAGCTGTGTGACCTTGTGCAAATCACAACCCCAATTGCCCTGCCTTCCCCCCTCCAATAAGACAAAAATTCCAAAAAACAGAGATACAAAAACAAACAAAAAAAGACTTGTCAGCAACTAGTCGAAAAGAGAGAAAATCTTGGCTTATGATATTCCCAAAGGCAAAATATAGAGACATATCCAAGAATCACCTACCCTACAAGACTAAATATAATCCTCTTGGTGGGAGGTGGGAGTGGGAATGAGGAATAGGAATGGACCTTTAATGGAACAGAAGATTTTTTAAATATCCCTGTTAAAAGTTCCAGAGTGTTTAAATCTGGCCTCAGATACTTACCACCTGTGTGACCCTGTTTGCCTCAATTTCCTCATTTGTAAAGTGAGCCAGAGAAGGAAATGGCAAACCATTCTAGTATCTCTGCTAAGAAAACTCCAAATGGAGTCATAAGGAGTTGGACACAACTGAACACAAACACATACAGACACACACACACACAAAGGAAACAAGTGTATTAAGTATTTACTACATACTAGGCACTGTGCAAAGTGCTTTACATACACTAAATTCATTTGATCCTCATAACAACCCTGGTGGGAGGGGTGTTTCTATTATTGTTCTCATTTTATTTTTTTGCTTTTTTGGAGGGTAATTGGGGTTAAGTGACTTGCCCAAGGTCACACAGCTAGGTTTTTTTTTGAGTGTGTGTTAAGTGTCTGAGGCGGGATCTGAACCCAGGTCCTCCTGACTCCAGGGCTGGTGCTGTACTCACTGTGCCACCTAGCTGCCCCTATTATTCTCATTTTAAAGATGAGGAACACTGAATCAGACAATGGTAAAGTGACTTGCCCAGAGTCCCAAGCTAGTAAGTGTCTAAGATCTGAGTGTTACCACAAAATTCAAATGTTCAAGTTGTAAATTGTACATAAAGCCAAATCAGTTCTACCAAGCTCACCCACCCTTTAAGTTAACATTGTAATTCATTATTATTGATAATAGTGATAGTTCACAGGGCAACATGTAACTATTGAAAAAGTGCTAACAGAAAAGGAAACATAATATTAAAAAATTAGAGAAATGAAGGAAGTTATTTTCAGATCTAAATTTAGGGGGAGAATTCTTTACCAAGCAAGGCATAGAAAAAATCATCAAAGATAACAGATAAGTTTACCATAAAATTTAAAAGGTTTTATACAAATAAAATCAATGCAGGTAGGATTAGAGGACCATATCAATTGGAGAAGAGGTCTTTACCTCAAATATCTTTGATAAAAATCAGTTATCCAAGATACATGTGGAATTGGCAAAAATATTTAAGACTAAAAGCCACTCCCAAATGAATGAGTGGTCAAAAAATATGAACAGTTTTCAAAATGAATGCAAACTATTTACAAACATATGGAAAACTGTCCCAAATCACCAGTAAAAAGAGAAATTCAAATTAAAGCAACTTTGAGGTTTCACAAAATAACTATCAGATTGGCAAAAATTATTCTTAAAAAACAAAAATTGTCCATTTTAAGTGGTAAGACAAGCACACTAAGACACTGTTGGTCAGATTTTATCCAAATGTACTGGAAAACAATTTTATTAATTAATAGAATTATATGATAGATGTCACTCCATGGTTCCTTTTTTTTGAACTAGTGAAGAAACTCTTGACTATATAACCTAAGGAGGTCATGGCAGAAAAACAAGTCCCAAATATTTTTAAAATATTAACTTGTTGTTGTTCAGTCATTTCAGTCATGTCCAATTCTTTGTGACCCCATTCTTAGCAGAGATACTGGAGTGTTTTACCATTTCCTTCTCTAACCCATTTTAAAGATGAGGAAACTGAGGCAAACAGGGTGAAGAAACTTTCCCAGGGTCACACAGCTAGTAAGTGTCTGAGATCAGATATAAATTCAGGAAGATGAGTCTTCCTGACTCCAAGCAAGGTGCTCTCTCTACTTAGTCTATTCAGCTGCACAAAAATATTAATAGCCAATTTTTTTGTTGTTTTACTACCACAAAAATATTAATGGCAGAATTTTTGTGGTAGTAAAAAAACTCACAAAAACAAATGGGGGTGCAAATCAACTAAAGAATAAATGGAGGGAGGTGGAGTCAAGATGGCAGAGTAAGAACTCACCTGAACTCTCCCAAATTCACGTCCAAACAACTACAAAATAACACCTCAAATGGAGCAGCAGAACCAACAAAATGAAGTGATAGAACAATTTTCCAGCTCAAAAAAACTTAGAAAGTTGGCAGGAAAGATCTGTCTTACTTGAATAAAAGGATAGTACAGTCCAGTGTAAGCATCATCCAGGGAAGCCAGCAATAGGTCACATTCCAGCAAGTCAGCTGCAAGGCCCCAAACCCTGGCCAGTAAAGAGGTCCCACAATCCCCAGCATAATAGGACAGTGGTGAGGCTCTACACTCCTGATACTAGAAGCTTGGGACAGTACCTCATATACCCCAAGAACAGAGGTGAACTTTAAAATTCACAAAATAGGGTGGAAAATGAGCAAAAAAAAAGAGAGCACAATTATAGAAAGCTATAATGGTGACAGGAAAGATCAAATCATAAACTCAGAAGAGGACAACCATGTCAAAATGCCTATATGCAAAACCTCAATAAAAATGTGAATTGGTTTCAGGCCCCAAAAAGAACTGATGGAAGGGCTCAAAAATAATTTTTAAAACAAAATAATAGATGTAGAAGAAAAAATTTGGAAAAGAAATGAGAGTGATAAAAGAGAATAATGAAAAAAAAATGCCAAAAGTTTGATAAAGGACAAAAAAATTGGAAAAAAGAGGTACAAAAATTTATTGAAGAAAACAATGCCTTTTAAAGTAGATTTGGCCAAATGGAAAAGTAGGTACAAAAGCTCCCCGAAGAAAAAAAAAGAATCTTAAAAATTAGGATTGGGCAAGTGGAAGGTAATAACTTCATAAAACATCAATAAACAATAAAACAAAACAAAATGAAAAAAATGGAAGAAAATGTGAAATATTTCTTTGGAAAAACAACTCACCTAGAAAATAGGATCCAGGAGAGATAATTTAAGAAGTACTGGGTTACCTGAAAGCCATGATCAAAAAGAAAAAAGGAGCCTGGACATCATATTTCAAGAAATTATCAAGGAAAACTAACTTGATATCCTAGAACCAGAAGTTAAAATAGAAATTAGAAGAACCCACCAACCACCTCCTGAAAGATATTCTCAAATGAACACTCCCAAGAATATTATAGCCAAATTCTAGATCAACCACGTCAAGGAGAAAATACTTCAAGAAACCAGAAAGAAACAATTTAAATATAATGGATCCACAGTCAAGATTACACAGGATGTAAAAGCTTCTACATCAAAGGATCAAAGGGCTTGAGTTGTGATATCCTAGAAGTTAAAGCAGCTAGGCTTATAACCAAGAATCAACTGCCCAGCAAAAGCTGACTATAATCCTTCAGGTAAAAAAAAATGGATTTTTCAATGAAACAAAGAATTTTCAAGCATTTCCAATGAAAAGAAGAGAGATGAACAGAAAATTTGATTTTCACATACAAGATCTGAGAGAATCATAGAAAGGCAAAATGGAAAGAGAAAATATAAGGGATTTAATATAGCTAAACTGTTTACATCCCTAAATGGGAAAGATGATACTTGAAACTCTTAAAAACTTTAACACTTAAAAACTTTGCCACTATCAGGGAAGTTAGAAGGAATACATACAGACAGAGGGTGCAGACATTAGCTAGGAGGATATAAAGAAGTGAAGAAGATTACACTGGGAGAAGAGGGAATGGAGATGTCAAAAGGGGTAGATTATTAAACATGAAAAATCACATAAGACCTATTACAGTGAAGGGAAAGAGGACAGGTGGACATGACTTGAACCTTACTCTCACCAGAACTGACTCAAAGACAGAATAACACATACACTCTGTTGGGTATAGAAATCAATCTTATCCTATAGGGAAGTAGGAGGGGAGGGGAATAAAAGAAGAGGGGAGAGACACTGATTAAAGGGAGGGTGGACTGGGGGAGGAAGCGGTCAGAAGCAAAATAAGTAAAAGTGAGAAGAAACATGGTGAAGGAAGAGGGGAAGAGGAAGAGGGAGAGGAAGAGAGATGGGGGGGGAGGGCGGAATAGGATGGAAGGAAACACATAGTAAACATATCTGTGCATATGAACCCATAAAATGGAAGTGGATAGTAGAGTGGATTAAAAACTAGAATCCTACAACATGTTGTTTGTAAGAAACACATCTGAAGTAGAGAGATACACACAGAATAAAGGTAAGGAATTGGAGCAAAATCTATTATGTTTCAGCTAAAGTTAAAAAAGCAGGAATAGCAATTATGAACTTAGGCAAAGCAAAATAAAAAATAGATCTTGTTAAAAAAGATAAGGAAAGAAACATCTTCTTAAAAGGTACCACAGACAATGAAGTAATATCAATTCTAAACATATGCACAAAAGGTAGAGCATCCAATTTTTTAAAAAAAGAAGTTAAATGAATTACAGGAGGAAATAGTAAGATTATACAAGTGGGGGACCTCAACTTTCCCATCTCAGAACTATATAAATCTAACCAAAAAAATAAACAAAAAGTTAAAGGTGAATTCACCACCAATGAAGAGGAAATTAAAGCAAATATTAAAAGCTATTTTGCCCAAATATGTGCTAATAAATATGACAACCCAAGTGAAATGAATGAACATTAACAAACATGTAAATTGCCCAGATTAGTAGGACAGGAAATACAATACTTAACCCAAGTTTAGAAAAAGAAATTGAACAAGCCATCAGTGAACTCCCTAAGAAAAAATCCCCAGGGTCAAATAGATTAACAAGGGAATTCTATCAACCATTTAAAGATTAATTCCAATAGTATATAAACTATTTGGAAAAATAGGTGAAGAAGAAGACCTAACAAATTCCTCATATGACACAAATATGACGCTGATACTTAAACCAAGAAGAGCAAAACAGAGAAAGAAAATAATAGATTAAATTCCCTAATGAATATTGATGAAAAATTTTTAAATAAAATACTAGCATGAAGATTGCTGCAATATATCACAAGGATCATACACTATAACCAGGTGAGATTTATACCAGGAATGCAGGTTGGCTCAATATGAGGAAAACTAGCAACGTAACTGACCATACCAATAACAAAACCAACAGAAATTATATGATAATCTCAATAGACACAGAAAAAGCTTTTTACAAAATACAACACTCATTCCTATTAAAAACACTAGAAAGCATAGCTTTCCTTGAAATGATAAGTAGTATCTAAAACCATCAGCAAGCATTATCTGTAATGGGGACAAGCTAGAAGTCTTTCCAATAAGATCAGGGATGGATGTCCATTATTATTCACTACTGTACTAGAAATATTAGTTATGACAATATGAGAACAAAAATAAATTGAAGAAATTAAAATAGGCAATGACAAAACAAAACTGTCACACTTTGCAGATAATATTATGGTGTACTTAAGAGAATCCTAGAGAATCAACTATAAAACTTATTTAAATAATTAACAACTTTAACAAAGTTGCAGGATATGAAATAAACTCATATAAATCATAAGTATTTCTATACATTACCAAAAAAGTCCAGGAACAAGTGACAGAAAGAGAAATTACATTTAAAATATATGTAGACAATATAAAATATATGGGAGTCTACCTGCCAAGATAAACCCAGGAACTGTATGGACACAATTACAAAACACTTTTCACACAAATCAAATCAATTTTAAATAATTGGAAAAGTATCAAGTGTTCATGGGTAGGACAAGCCAATATAATAAAAATGACAATTCTACCTAAATTTTTTTTGAGGATTTTTTTATTACTTTTTATTTTTTTTAATACTTTATTAACTTCTGATTTACATCATTCATTTCCACCAGATTTTGTGTTACAAATTTTCTCCCCATTTTTCCCCTACCCACCCCTCCAAAATAGCAGTCCCACAGGATATCCCCTCCTCCAATCTGCTCTCTCCCATATTTTCTCCCATAGCCCTTTCGACTTTTCCAGTGGATATCTATGCCCCAGTGCCTGTATTTCTTATTTCCCAATTACATGTAAAATAGTATTGATAATAGTATACACACACACACATATATGTATATATATATATATATATATACATACACATTTGAATATTTGATTTTAAAACTGTGAATTCCAGATTCATTCCCCTCTTCCCTTGTCACCCACCCATACTGGGAAGATAAGCAGTTCAGTATAGGATGTACATGTGTGGCTAATGCAAAACAATAACATAGTAGATATATTGTAAAAGACTGACTATATTTCCCTCCCTCCTATCCCACCTCCCACTTGTTCTATTCTCTACTTTGATGCCGTCCCTTTTCAAAAGTGGGTGCTTCCAACTTCCCTCCCCTCCAGCCTGCCCTCCCTTCCATCATCCCCCCTCTCATTCCCTTCCCCCCCTACTCTCCTGTAGGGTGAGATACCCTATTTAGTGTGTAATTCATTCCCTCTTCAAGCCAAATTCAATGGGAATAAGGTTGACCCATTCCCTTTTGCCTTCCTATTCTTCCCCTCCATTGTAACCATTTCCCCTTGCCTCTTCTGTATGAGATAGTTTACCCCATTCTGTCTCTCCCCATCTCCTCTTATTATATTCCTCTCTCACCTCTTAATTTCACCTTTTAAGTATAATCCCCTCCTGTTAAATTGGTCCTGTGCCCACTATCTATGTATACCTGTAAACATATATATACACACATTCACATATATATTCATATGCCCATATACCCTCATATATAGAAATATATATATACATATATATATATTCCTTTCTAATAGTGAGAAAAGTTTCATAAGTGACAATTATTGTTTTTCCATGTAGGAATGTTAATAGTTCAACTTTGATAAGTTCCTTATGATTTCTTTTCCCTGTTTACCTTCTCATGCTTCTCTTTCTTCTTATATCTGAATGTCAAATTTTCTGTTCAACTCTGGTTTTTTAAGCAAGAATGCTTGAAAGTCCTCTATTCTACTGAATGACCATATTTTAGCCTGAAACATGATACTCAGTTTTTCTGGGTAGGTGATTCTTGGTTTTAATCCCAGCTCCTTTGCCCTCCAGAATATCATATTCCAAGCCCTTCAATCCCTCAGTGTAGAAGCTGCCAGATCCTCGGTTATACTGATTGTGTTTCCACAATATTTAAATTGTTTCTTCCTGGCTGCTTGTAATATTCTCTCCTTAATCTGGGAGTTCTGGAAACTGGCTATAATATTCCTAGGAGTTTTCTTTTGGGGATCTTTTTCAGGAGGTGATCAGTGGATTCTTTCAACCTCTATTTTGCCCTCTGATTCTAAAACATCAGGGCAGTTTTCTTTGAGAACTTCCTGGAGGATGATTTCTAGATTCTTACTTTGATCAATTTTTACATTATCTCTCCTGGATCTATTTTCCAGGTCAGTGGTTTTTCCCATGAAATATTTCACATTGCCTTCTATTCTTTCATTTGTTTGGATCTGTTTAACAGCATCTTGATTTCTCATAAAGTCATTAGCTTCCATTTGCTCCAGTCTAATTCTGAAGCCATGATTCTCCTCATTGAGATTTTGAGATTTTTTCCATCTGTCAAATTCGACTTTTTAAGGCATTCTTCTCCTCATTGACTTTTTGAGCCTCTTTTGCCATTTCAGTCAGTCTGTTTTTTAAAGTGTCATTTTCCTCAGTCAGGCTGTTGACTCTCATTTCATAATTTTCTTGCATTGTTCTCATTTCTCTTCCCACTTTTTCCTCCACTTCTCTTATCTGCTTCTTAAGATCCTCTATGGCCTGTAACCAGCTTGTATTTTCCTTTGAAGCTTTTGGTGCAGGAGATCTGACTTAACTGTCTTCCTCCTGTTCCATGCTTTGCTCCTTTTTGTCCCCAAAATAGGAGTGTAATGTTGGAATCTTCTGTCTGCTTTGTTTCTATTGCCTGGTCATGTCACCCCTCAGTCACTTGACCCTGGGCTTTTTGCCACAGTAGGACTCTGCCACCAGACAGGGGAGCTTTCATCCCAAATGCTGGGGTTTTCTCAGTTGCCAGAGGTATTAGATGGGTGCCCTCTCTGAGGTCTCCACACGCTCTGGCAAACTGGACACACACCCCAGGACCTCCACCCTAGACAGCAATCCAGATCCAAGCAGGTTAAAGCAAGAGCAATTACCCCTCACACTGGTGCTTGGTCCCCCTACACTCTGCAGGCCAGGAGCTGAAGCTGCCCATGGCACTGGCTGGCTGTGCCAGCACCTCAGTGGCTTCTCGCCCCAGGGGGCAAAAGCCACACACTCCAACTTACTGGTCACAAAATCCAGACTGCATTGACCTCTCACTTTGTCCTTCGCATCTGTATGTTGATAAATCTGGAAATGGCTACAGCTGCTGCTGATCTGGAGGCCCTCCCGCCGTGGCTTGTCAGGCCTGCCCTGGGGCTAAAGCCTTGGCATTGGGCTGGGCTCGGCACCCAGAGCACTGTGCTGGCTGACTCCTGCCAGCCTGCCTGGCTGTCCTCAGAGGGAGGTTAACTTCTCTATGTCATTTTGTGGGTTCTGCGGCTCCAAAGTTTGTTTAGAGTCCCCTTTTGGGGGGATTGGGGAATGTGGAAGCAGGAGCAGCAGGGAGGCCCTGCTTCTACTCTGCCATCTTGGCTTCACCCCAATTCTACCTAAATTAATTTACTTAGTGCCATACCAATCAAACTACCAAAAATTACTTTATGGAGATAGAAAAGATAATAAAAAAATTCATCTGGAAGAACAAAAGGTCAAGAATATCAAGGGAATTAATGAAAAAAAAAGTGAAGGAAGGAAGCCTAGCTGTACCAGATCTTAAACTACATTATATAGCATTAATCATCAAAACAATCTTGTATTAGCTAAGAAATAAAGTGATAGATCAGTAGAACAGTTTAGGTACACAATACACAAGAGTAAATAGTAATCTAGTGTTTGATGAACTCAAAGACGCAAGTTTGGGGACAAAAACTTGCTACTTGACAAAAAAGTGTTGGGAAAACTGGAAAAAAGTTTGGCAAAAAAAATAGGTATAAACTATCATCTTACACCATTGTAATGGCAAGCACAGAAGTGGTTCACACCTTGTTTCAGCTATTGAATTAACACCTTGTTTCAGTTCAAGTTTCTTTTGAGCCTTGTATCAAGTCTGTTAAGAAACAGAACAAGTCAAGAAGGAGAAAACTTGTGGTATCCTGACACTCTGTTTGTCTGATCTGTCTGTGTTGATGTTTGTTTGTGATACTTTGTACAGAAGCCCTGGGACCTTACTGGAAGCCCTGAAAGAGGATTTTCTGGTTATATGTTTACAGAAGTCCTGGAGGAGGGTTTTGGAGATCCTGGGACTTTACTGATGATTTGTGCTGACCTCTTGGACCTTGGTTGTGGATCTGTGTTGATTTCTATGTGGATGATTTGTGTTGAGTTCTCAGGCCTTGTTGGTGGGTCTGAGTTGATTTCACAGGCAGATAGTGAATTAATGATGGTGCTGGCAATGTGCATGAATATTATTGTGGCTGTCAAGCTTTGTCTTCCCAGAAACAGGAACTGTGAAGGATTTGAACTTAGGTGGACTGGATACTGTAAATGTCAATATGGAACAGGAACTGGATGAAGAACTGGACAAAGAGCTGGACAAGGAACTGGATGCTGCCTGCCTTTGAACCCAGGTGATATTTGGAGCTGGGACCATGGATGAGGAACCATGGAAGCTGACAGCCAAGCTGAAAGAAGACTTTACTTGGATACTGTGTACTGACTGAGAAGATTATGATTTACTGTGGCCTAGGGGTAGAGAACTTTCACTTTGTACTTTGTAATTGAATTAAGGATATTGTGATTGATTAAATGAATATACTTTGTTTAAAACTATGTGACTGCTTTGGTGAAAACTATGTGGCCATTTTAGTGATAAGTTGTTGAGTTGTAACATGGTGAATTCTGTATTTTTATTTTCTGTGATAAGTTGTAACATTGTGAATGCTGTACCTTGATTTTCTGTGAATGTTTTGCTCTGATTTGTTATTGAACAAATAGAGAGCTCACTATACTATGTAATCAGAACTTTGAAAGCTGTTCACAGCAGCAGTCCTCTGGAAAGCTGCTTGTGTGTGGCTTTATAACCATATAACAAGAAAAGGTCAAAATGGGCACATGATTTCAACATAAAGGGTGATACCATAAATAAATTAGGAGAGCAAGGAATACCTTACCTGCCAATTCTGTGGAGAAGGGAAGAATTTATAACCAAATGAGAGAGAGCATTACAAGAGGTAATTTGATTTTATTAAATTAAGAGATTTTTGCACAAACAAAACCAAAGCAAACAAGATTAGAAGAGAAGCAGGATGCTGGAGGTGGAGGTGGGAGGGGGATTCACAGTCAAGTGTCTCTGATAAAGGCCTCATTGCTCAAATATATAGAGAACTGAGACAAATTTTTAAGAATATGAGTCATTCCCCAAGTGATAGCCAAAGGACATGAATGGGCAGTATTTGGATGAAGAGATCAAAATTATCTATGGTCATATGAAAAGATGCTCTAAATCACTATATTAGAGAAATGTAAATTAAAACAGAAATGACAGAAAAGGAAAATAATATTATAAAGGATGTGGAAAAATTGGGATATTAATGTACTACTGGTGGAATTGTGAACTGATCCAACCATTTTGGAAACATTTTGGAACTATGTCCAAAGGGTTATAAAGCCATTTGTATACCCTTTGATCCAGCAATACCACTACTAGCTCTGTATCCCAAAGTGAATTTTTTAAAAGGGAAAAGGATCTATTTATATAAAAATATTTATAGCAGCTCTCTGATGGCAAAGAATTAAAATTGAGGGGTGGTCTATCAATTGGAGAATAGCTGAACAAGTCATGGTATATGATTGTGATGGAGTAATTATGCTATAAGAGATGATGCACAGGATGATTTCAGAAAAACTTGGAAAGACTTACACTAACTGATGCACGTGAACTTGAGCAGAACCAGGAGAACATTGTACACAATAATAGCAATATTGAACCATGATTAGCTGTGAAAGACTTAGCTATTTTAATCAATACAATGGTTCAAGATAATTCCAAGGGACTCATGATAAAAAAAAATGTTATCCATCACCAGAGAAAGAACTGATGGAGTCTGAATGAAGATTAAAGTATTTTCATTTTCTTTCTCTTTTTCTTGGGTTTGGTTTTGGTTTGTTTGTTTTTTTCTTTCATTCCATGACTAATATGGAAGTATGTTTTACATGATTGAACATGTATAACATATGTCAAATTGTTTATTGTCTCAGGGTGGAGGAAGGGAGGAAGAGAATCTGAAATTCAAAATTTTTTTAAATGAATGTTAAAAATTTTTTACATATAATTGGAGAAAATAAAATATTATTTAAAAATAAAAGAATGAATGAATAAATTAATGTATATGGATGTAATAAATTATTTTATTTTATGAAGTTAAAAAATTAGCAATATGAGGAAATCAAAGAAACGGGAAGACTTTTTGTAGTGATGCTAAGTAAACACTATAAAATGTGACTTTTTGTTTTATAAAAGTTACTTTAAAGTTTATAAAGTACTTTCCTCACAACAACCCTGTGAAGTAGGTAATGAAAATATTAACTCCATGTTACAACTCAAGGAAACAGAGGCTCAAAAATTTAAATGAGTTGCTCATAGTCACATACTATTAAGTATCAGAGCCAGAATTTGAACCTAGGACTTCTGATACCAAGTTCTGTTTCTTTTCCACTCCACCATGTTTTTGAGAGACAGAAATGATATTAGAAACAAAAGGGAGGAATTAAGAAGAAAGGACCTAAAGGTCTAGTCATTGGAAGCAAAATCAGACCATGAAGAGAGTCACCGAATGAGTCATGCTATAAACCCCAAAAGTCTAGTTATATTTTGGTGATTTACCTGCTACCTGATGCTTCCTATCCACAGAAACTTCAATAGTACAGAGGGGTAAAAACCCTATATTTGCACCCATTTCCTTCCAGCAGGGGAAGCAAAACCTACTCAGGGTATAAGTCAACCTGAATTCCTGAAACCAAATGCCAGTTTCCTGCTATGTCCTCCACACAGGCTGACCCTCTTCCCTGCTGAGAATTGTGGCTGCCAATAGATGCCACAGCATCCCAGGCTTCTGCTATTTAAGCAGCTGCTTAAGCTGGAGCTCCAGGTGGTCTATACTCATTAGCAGTTGCTTCATCCACGGAAGCAGGTGGTGATGGGGGAGGGGAGGGAGAAAGGGGTACCATGCCAGGAGAGCTGGCATGGAAGTAGACCTCAATTTGGTAGCAGACTTTTTTTTAACCTTAAAAAATTGACTTATGCACAGCTCCAGAAGATAAGAGGAAATATTGCTTTTGCTTTTCATTATGAATCCTCTAAACCAGACACAATTCTCTCCCCAAGAAAGTGGGAGAATCAGTTCAAACTGCTGGGATTTAGTCATTATTTCTTCCTCAATACTCAGCCTCATAGCAAGTTCAAGTCTCTCCTTTCTGTGCCACAGTTCAGCCCTCCTTTCAACTTCCTCCTCTCAGTTTCTCCTTTTACCAGTCACCCCTGTGCCATGCATCTTTCGAGTTCAGAGGTCTGGGGACCTGTTTCCTGCTGCATTTGCTGCTCATATCTTAGTGTCCCCATTCCTTATTCTCAATCCATATCTGATTGTATTTGTGTCCCTTTAAGAACTTCTTAATGTGACTCAAGTCCACCTTCCAACTCAAAGATCTAGAGAGTTCTAACTTCTTTTTAGGATTAAGAGGGAATTAAGTTATGTTCCTCTGAATTACAAATTCCAGGATGACAGTCAGTTGTCAAATTCCTATTACAAATTAATGAATAATTGAAAAAGAATTTATTAAATGCTTAAAATGTGCTGAATACTGGAGATTCAAATAGAAAAATAAATGGTCCCTGATCTCAAAGAGCTCACATTCTTCTCAAGGGAGAAAACATATAAATTAAGGAGTTCTACTGCAGGGTAAATGGCAGGGCCCATAAATACAGAGGTAGCTGCTGGCAAGACCCAGAGGTCCTTTGCATGACTGGCAGATTCAGTGGCAGTGACCAGGAGTCTGAAGCTGAAATCATCAGGGCAGATGGAAAAGTCTGGTGATCCTTTATCTTACTGGAAAGATTATAGTTGGTGATTCCCAACTCATCCAAGTGCTATGAACATCCATATCCACTCTATAAAAGAGGTCCTAGAGGGGTCTAGACTATCATCTTCAAAAAGCAGGAAGCAGGACTTAATGTCTGAGTGGGGATTCTGTCTTTGTACCCTATCACTCCCCCTTTTTTAGCATTAATAGTTCACTTAAACCACTCAGGTTGGAGTTGCCATATATTTGTCAAACTTTTTATTCTTATAATTTGGTATTAATGTTTCTCTTTCTTCTAAGAAGTGAGTTGTCAGACTTGGATGTTGTCAAACTTGGATGACTGACTCAGAAATTGTTCCCATGTTGGTAATCAACCATGGCATATCTTCTAAAATGTAATCAATTTCATTTTTTTATCATTTTATTTGGTATTTTGTACTACCTCATGCTTCTCTTTAGAAGGAAATATTAATAACATATAGGTGTGTCTTCAAGCTTTTCTTCTTTCTTGTTTCTTACTCTTGAAACCACATATTCCATCATATCTTTTACCATCTTCCCTCTGCCTACCTTTGCATTGAAGTGATTATTAAAATATTTGTTGATTTAATTAGGAGGATGTTATCAAGTTCTTCATAGAATTTCTCTACCTCCTCATCCTCTACAGCAAATTTTGGCATGTGAGCTATAATTATTTTTACAGTATTATTTTTGTAAATCCTTGAGCATTGCAATATAAGATTACCAAGTGTCCTATGAAATGACATTTCTTTTTTCATTTCAACGTGAGCTAAAACAAATTCTATCAACCTTTCTAAGGAAAACATGTGAGCCATCTTTTCATTTAACTGAGACTTCCCTTTTGTCTTCTGTTTTCATTCATAGTGAGAAAGTCAAGATTGTTGTGAACCAGTTTCTCTAGTAGTATGACTACTTTTTGGTCATTGAACTTGGATCTTACATTCAGAATTTTAATCAGAGCTATAATTAGGGACAAGAAACTAAAGATAGGAGTCTCAAGTTGGGGTTTTCTCCAGAGAATTTAAATTGAGAGAAGCATGCTTCCTCATTATCTCTATTTCATGGTCCTCTGGTAGGCCTATGTTATATCCTATGTCATAGTTCCTGAAATTTATAGTGTGTAGCACAACCACTCCCTAATCTTCAGCCTGGGCCCTAGACTACTACTCCCTTTTTTCCTGGGACTTAGTTGCTGGCTGGATACTTCAGGGACTTTCCAAACAGATCCTAGAGTTGAGGGAGATCACCAACACAATACCTTCCCCTACCATCATGCCTCCTGCCAGCCACTCAAGAGGCCTAGGTGACCCCTATGCTATGGTCCAAACTCTCTGGACCAACCCATCCTAGAACAACTGTGCCTGATTTGAGAGGACTTTTTATTAGTCATAAAAGAAGTGATTAAGTTGAAGGCTTTTCCATCCATATCCTGGAAGGTCCCAGATAAACTACCCCCAGTCTAGGTTACTCACTTTTGCTTCACAGTGGCCTCCCCTGAATCGTACTGGTCTCTGTCCACCATTTAACTGTACTGTAATACTTGAACCAGATCTGAAAACCAGAAGTCTTGGTTTAGAACATAAATAGTTGTTAGATGGTCTAAAAACTTTCATCCTCAGTACCTTCTGCTCCCTTTTCTGTACTCTGCCAACGTCATGATGAAGACTAAAAGGGAATGCATAAGACTGAGGGTTATTTTGTCCTTTTTGTTTTGTTTTGTGAGCTAGTAGAACTAAAGAATTCAAGTTGCTGGCTTATTGGTAATGAGGTAGGTTAACCTTACATAGCTAGGCTAATCAAAAGAAAGTAAGCCCACTTAGATTCATGGGTATGCTGGAATTAGCTCAAACAACTAATTGTTAAGTTTTTAATGTGAGCATTTACTCCGTGAAATCAGCAAATGCTACAAATCAGAGCTTGATCTATTGTTTCATTAACTATTATTAAGAAAGTGATGAATAAAAATGTTAACATTGCAGATTAAACTTTAAAAGCACCTCAAGTGTATTTCTCTCCTTGCTCACCCATGGCTGGTTGTTGTAAAACACCTCTGACTAGATTATGACTGAAGCCTGTACTATTTTGGGTTAAAGGCTTGGAAACCTGACCACAATGTATAAACACCCTTTCTATTGGGAAATATGTTCCAAGTTCCAAAAAGCAAGCTTAGGAAAGATATTTGGAATTCTACCCTTTTCAAAACTTTTAACTTCCTCTTTTTTATTTTTCACTCTCAGAATCTTTCCAAGGTGAAATAAATAGAGGCAGTTTAAAGGAGATTTAAATAAAATGACCTAGGGGCTGAAAGACAGGAAAGGAAAATATTTTTCTCTGTATGGACAGCTTGCATACATAGGAGTCAGAGAAGTATGATCTTTGTTTACAAGTATTTGAAGAGTGCAAACACAGAGAAACTAATTATGTTAAGGGAAGGAGATATAATTGGAGTAATTTGATTAAATTAAAGGAAGGAAGATTTAGGCTTCTTGTCAGCAGAAGATTCTCAATAGGGAAATCTAGGAAACAGAAAAATAATTTCTTTCAGGAAAAGGGAAAGCAAGCTTGAATTTAACCTTTAAGGCTATGGTAACAGCTATAAAATGGCTCTCAACTTGTTGTGGAGAAGTCAATAGATCCCTCACTTCTGTGTTTCCTTGAGCATGCTGAGTATTTCATTCAACACTATTGAATGTTTATATAAAAGCATTAACTTTAATCTCACATTTAACGTAACTCATCCCCATATGCCTATGTGTAAGGGGCAGTTTTATATTAGGGATGATTTGCTGTGTATATAGGACATAAAAGACAAACTTTATAAAAGGGAGGCACCTTATAATAAGGGCACATGCCAATCATTAAAGCCTAGTTTGTACACATAAAGACATACTTGGAGGGCTCTGGGATCACTCTCCCAACCCATAATTATATCAGAACCATTTTCCCTCAGGGCTCTCAGGGTAATCTATAGTGGTTGCGTCAAAGTCAAATAGAAATGAGGCCATTAAACCATACATAAAGATCTCTGTGGGCCACATATTGACTTAGAAAACCACACATTAACATTATTTATATTCAATTTTTAAATTTTTATTTTATTAAATATTCCCTAATTATATTTTAATCTGGTTTGGCACCATAATAGGGAGCAGTGCAGGTCCCTAATGCAGCCTGCAGGGCACATGTATGACACCTATGACCTATAGTAGTTGGAGTTCTCTAGCACTGTTACTCAAAAGCCCCCATCTGCTATGCTTCTCCCTAATATCAACTGATGATTAATATCTCCCTAATATCATATAACCAATAAACATCAATAATGAGATATTTACTGAGAAGGTACAGCAAAGATCACAGTACAACAAAATCCCAAACCAGGAGCATCCTGTCCTATAAACACCTCAGTCCTTGACTAGAATGAGCTCAACTTAAAGTGGCTTACACAAAACATACCCCTCACCAAATTTCTTCTGGGTAGGGTGCTGTATTCCTGAAGTTGAGTTAATTACTTATTAGACTGGGTCAAGCAAGCTGACCCTTAGGACTTCATGATTACCGAATTTGGTTTCTGCAGTTACCAACAGTTTCAGATACTGACTCCAGGTGTTGGACCTCTAAAGCTTCCTGCAAGTTTTCATATCTCACAAGGTCATAACCTGGTCTATTCTGTCTCACGTACTCATTCACTGAAGAGTAAAAAAGAATAAAAAAAAAAACATACGGGTCAAAGAAGCAGCTGTGCTACAGCTACACAGCAGCCTGGTGGGATGGCTGGCCTGAGCCCCTTCCCTCACTTTGAGACCCGAAGAAGTTCTTGCCTCCAGGGAAGAGAGATTTTGAATGTTTGAGGCTTTTAAAATGTACATTCAGTTCTGACTTGCCAACCAATTAAAGGTCTTTTAGTCATCATACAGTAAGCCTACTTAGTAGTAAAAAGGAATTTACTACTAAATCTACTCTAAATCAGGGTGGTAAAGGACCCCTGCACATCACACATTTATGAAAAAGGATTCACCAATCCTCTAAAGACTGGGTCCTCATTGGACAGGTCCCCTAATTCCCATTATTCATGTGAAGGGGTGTGTGTGTGTGTGTGTGTGTGTGTGTGTGTGTGTGTGTAGGAATAGTTAATTCCCTCAATCCACTTGGTGAAATTACAGGGTTTTCAGACTTTTGATTAGCCAAATTTGCAGGATGTAAGAGGAAGGTAATAGAGATGTAAGGGAGTACCCATTTCAGACTTTGAATGACTATATTTATGTAAGAAAAGGACTAAAACATGGTTGGCAGAGATAATACCGTGTTTCCCCAATAATAAGACACTGTCTTATGATTTTTTTGGACAGAAAAACACCAGAGGGCTTATTTTCAGGGGAGGGCTTATTTTAATGAACATTGACAGCAATTTTAATAAACAGGTAAATGTGAACAAAAAAATGTACCTTTATTCAATAAGCAAATCACTGGGGAAGAACCAGATGATGCGCTCACTGCTGCAGCTCTGATTGGATGCAGCTCGGAGCGCAGCATGCGTTTCACGGGGGGGGGGGGGGGGGGGGGAGGAAGGGGGGGGGGTAGTTGGGGGGGGGGGGGGGGGGG
>NW_027185777.1:36743513-36925443 GCF_028583685.1 Petaurus breviceps papuanus | reverse complement strand
GGGGGGGGGGGGGGGGGGGGGGGGGGTAGCAATCTCAATAGGGCTTATTTTCGGGGGAGGGCTTATTATCGGGGAAACACGTAGACTTGTTCTCATGGATACCTGCAACCTACCACCTCTATGGGGAGAGGAAGGAGGTAAGTTTTATTACCAGAATGCTTTTTAATGTTGTCTTTCTTTAGATAACTGTATCACTTATGTAGAGAGACAACAACCACCACCTGACCATTTGGATCATGCCAATCAAATCTACAAATGAGATAAAAGTGGAAAGGATAGCTAACACTTCTCAGTGTCCTTTAATGATATGAGATTAATATCTATCATACCCCTCAACCATATACCCCAAGGTTCTCTCTGTCTTTCTGTTATCTCTTTCTCTGTATCTCTCTGTCTCTGCCTCTCTCTGTCTCTATATAATTACCATTTCTATGCATAAGACAGACAGATCTACATATCCAACTGTAGTGTCCCCCTTTAGCTTCCATTCTCTATCACCAACTACATGATGGACATTTCAAAATAGATATCCTACACACATCTCAAACTCAACATGTACAAAACAGAACTATGTTTTCCCTAAAACTCAGCCTTCCACCAAACTTCTTTATGTTGTGAGCACCATGATTCTACCACTCTCCCAGATTCATAATTTTGGTGCAACCCTCAATTCTTCGCTTATCTTTATTCTACATATCTAATAAGTTGATAAACTTTGCCATTTCTACCCCTACATTCCTTGCATACTGCCCCTTCTCTCTATTCAGTCAACACTTTAGGCCCTCTTCACCTTTTGCCTAGATTATTACACCAATTACACTAATTAGTTTCCATGTCTTAAGTCTCTCCTTGCTCCAAAATACTCTCCAATGAGCTACCAAGGTGATTTTTCTTAAATACAACCATATTACTGTCTACTTAACAAATTCTAGTGATTTCCTTTTGCCTCTATGATAAAATATAGACTCCCCAGTTTGGCTTTTAAAGCCCTTCACAACTTGGTTTCAATCTACCTTCCCAGGCTAATTATACTCTCTCTCCCATACACTACAGCCTAGACAAACTGGCCTTACTGCTCCTCACACATAGCATTCCATCTCCAAGCTTTTGCATTAACTGTCCTGTTTGCAATGCATTCCCTCTTTAGCCTCACAGAATCCCTTACTTTCATTAAAATGCAGCTCAAGCACCACCTTCTACATGAAGACTTTCATGATACTCCTAACTACCTATGCCCTTCAACATAACTATCTTGTATTTACCTTTTATTTAGTATGTATTTATTATATGTCTATATGCTGTCTTTTCTAATAGAATATAAACTCAAAAGTATTGAATTGTTTTGCTTTCTATATTTTTGTTCCCAACACCTATCATCACAGTGTCTGGCATATAGTTGACACTCAATAAATGCTTATGGATTATTGATTCATGACATTGTTTTCTCTTGGTTCTCCTCTTACCCTGACTTTTCTGACCCCTTTGCTGGACCATTAGCTATGGCCTAACGCCATGAATTTGCATGCATCTTACTTAAATTTAATTATCCTGTAAATGTGTTTAATTTCCTTAAAAGAATATAAGTTCTTCTTTTCTTCTATTCTCTCAAGTGATCTCTGTTGGTGAGATCATCCACTTCCATAGGTTCAATAAGCAGTTCTATGAAGATGATTCTGAAATGTACATATCCTATCCTGTATTACCAAATGCTTTCTAGAAATTTCTACCTATATGTTCCATAAACATCTCAAACTCAACATATTTAGAATGAAATTGTAAAACCTTCCCTTTTCTCAAAACTCCCCCTTTTCCACTGAAGGTACCAGTATCACACCCAGTTATCCAGGTTCATAATCTTGGAACCATACCCAACTAGTTTCCAAGTCATAGCAATTCTACCTCCCCAATATCTCTTGCATCCCGCTATTTCTCTCCATTCATATATTCACTAGGTCAATCCCTCACTACCTTGAGTCTAGGTCATTTCAAAAGCTTCCTAAATGTTTCCCCAATCCTCTCCTCCTAATCCATCCTCCCCATAGCTACCACATTGATACTACTCTGGCATAGGTCTAACCATGTCCTTCAAGCTTAAGAAGCTTCAGTGGCTCCTTATTTTCTCTAAAAGAAGAACTATTTTATTTAAAGTGTTTCACTATTTGACTGCAAGACATTTTTCCAAAGCAAATTCACATTTGATGCTGTGTGATTGGGCAGTGGGTGAAGAGGATGGTTACATTCTCTGACCCAGGAGAAGGCTATATAATCCCTGATGTGAGACTTTGCTTTGGGGCTCACTTTGAGAAGTATTCTGTGATTTGATCAGATAAGACTCTGGGAAGCTGTTGTTGAGAGCCCCCCAGCTTTGAAAAACCCAGATGTTGATTTGGTATGGATGTAATGGTTGGACAGTTTGGAAACCTGTCTACTTGATCTGTTTCTCTGTCTTGATAATTCTGTCTGTATACTCTGAAGTTCGGGGTGCTGACCTTTTTCCCCTGAACTAGGTAAATGATACATATTTGACTGATTAAAGTAAGCTTGTTAACCCATTTTGAGTTGCTTTCCTTTAACAAAGCAGATCTAAGAATCTATGTTGGCAGCCACCCTGAGGACACTGGGGTGCTTGCTGATATATACCATGGTATTCTAATTTTCTTAACTTTAAATATTAGGTACAAAAATTAAAAAACAGTAGAGGAATAAGATAAATTAGTAAAAATCTCACAAGGGTCCCATTTGTATGCATGTTTATAAAATGTGATAGCATATTTTATTATTTGTTGATTTCCTTCCTCAATTAGCCAGAGATGCTATGATGCCCAGGTCACACAGCTAGTTAAGTGTCTGAGGCTATATTTACAACCATCACATCATATAAATTTTTGCTTCTCACTTTCTGTGGAGTCCAGAAATCTAAAGCTGATAAAAATTCTGCCATTTCCAAACCATTCCCATTTTCAAAAAAAAACAAAAGTGGGCCTTAGACTAATTTAGTTTCACAAACTAATCAATTTTTTTTTCTGAAAATAATTTAGATGTTATGTAATTTGGTGTATGTTTATTATTGGTATTAATTCACAGATTATGGTATCTGTCAGTAAAATGTCATTCCCCTGGTTATCTCTTTTAATTAGCTCAATTTTTGTTCCTTTTTCTGACATCATGAGCTACCTTGCTTTTTACTTTAGCTGAAGCATAACAAATTTTGCTCTATCCACTTGTTTCTGTCTTTCTGTTTCAGCTCTACTGAGCTCTGGCTTTTTCATCAGGAATGTTTGGAAGTCCTCTCAATCATGGTCCATTTCCACATACCTCTCCCCACCACACAGTTTTGCTGGGTTAAGTTATTCTTGATTGTAAGCCTAGATCTTTTGCCTTTTGAAATATCACATTTCAAGCTCTCCTCCTTTTTCTATTGGTGGTTATTACATTTTGTGCGATCCTGTGTCTCTTCACTATTTGAATTTTTTGCTATTTACATATTTTTTTCTTTGATGAGAAAGTTCTGGATTTTGGCTATAACATTGCTGGGAGCTTTCACTTTTGGGTTCTTTAAAAGCATACTTTGTCCTCTGGTTCTAAAAGATCTGGAGAGTTTTCTTGTATGATGTCTTGAAATATTATGTTTAGGATCTTTTTGTTTTCTTTTGTTATGGTTTTCAGGTAGTCAAATGATTCTTAGATGATCTCTTTGATCTTTCTTCTAGGTCAGTTGTTTTTGTGAGAAACCTCCACTTTCTTCTGTCTTTTCCAATCTTTTGCTTTGTTTGAATATTTCTTGATGTCTCATGAAGTCATTGGCTTCTATTTCATCAACTCTAATTCTCAGGGAGTTACTTTCTTTGGTATATTTCAAGCTGTTAATTCTTTTTTCAGGTTATCCTTTCATATCTCTTTATTTCTTGTGCTATTTTCCTTCTACAGCTCTTAATTTGTTTTTTTTTTTAATTTTAGTTCTTTTTAACTTTTGCTTTATCTCTTTCAGGAATCCTGGTTGGATATCAGTTCAAGCTGCATTTTTCTTTAAGGTATTGCTTACAGATGTTTTCAAGTCATTCTCTTCTTTCGAGTTTGTGTCTTGAGTTTCCCTGTACCCATAATAGCTCTTCATAGTGGAATTCTTTTTTTGTTTGTTTGTTTGCTCACTTGTCCAGTCTAGATCTTAACTTTGGACTTTATGTTAGTGCTGGGCTCTGTGCATTACTGGTGGGAATGTCTGGCTTAAGCATCTGTGCTCACATTCTTCTGTTTTTATAGACTAGATTGAGGATTGAGCTTTTAGTGCTTGCCATGCAAGGTAATCTAGGATAAAGTTTGCTCACTGACCTCCTAGTCTGAGTCCTGCAAGTTTCTGACCCAGTTTTGGGTCTGTCCCTAGTCATATGTCTTAGTATATTGCTGCTGGACTACTAGGTCACTGGCTCTGCAAGTTCAGTGACTAAACTGGAGAGAACTGCAGGCTTCTCTTTGGTCTGAGATTGCTGTACTGGTTATTCCTCTGCAGACGTCAGCTTGGACAGGAGGTAAGAACTGATTCCCCACTCTGCTCCTGGGATTAGAGCCACACAGTTGCTATATGCTTCTGAACTTGTTCCTTGCTCAGTACAGTTATGGTCCACTAGTAACTGCTCCTTTCTGCTGCTCCAATGTGCAGATACCCCTCTCAGTCCAACTTGGAATTGGATAGTGGATAACATCTTCCAGATGGCACTTTTCCCTGAAACTTACACTATTTTAGGGATCCTCTGGGATCTCTTTCTACACTTTCCCCCCACAATCAATAGGCATTTATTAAGTGCCTACTATATTCCAAGCACTCTAGAAGGTTCTAGGGAATACAAAGACAAAAGATGAAAAAAATATTTACCAGTCAAGAGCTAGTTCTCATGTTAGAATCACATAAAACGGTAATTTTCCTACTTTTCACAGATTTATCAGAGCAGGTGTTCTTAATTGGGAGAGGGGAGGCCTGTGAAGTTTTTTTCATAATAGTTTAACAAGTTTATTTCAACATAATTGGTTTCCTTTATAATCTTTTGTATCACATATTATGCATTTAAAAACATCACTTTTAAGAGGTCTATAGTTTTCACTAGACTTCCCAAGGGGGTCAGGACAAAAAAAAATTAAGAATCTCTGTTATAAGAATTGTGGCAAACTGATGCACCCTCTCCCCACAGAACAAGAAATTCCATTCCATTCCATTCCGCAAGGATTTATGGAACCTCCATCTTCCAGTCTTGGTGTCTTGTTTGGTAGCAGGCAACATAGCTCCCATTTACAAAGCAGTAGGACTGTCTGTTATTTTTGTTGCGAGAGATGAAATCTGTATAATTATAGCTTTTCTCCCCCCTTCGGGTAGCAAATAGTTACACACAATACCAACAAGAAAGGGTGACTGTACAGGGGTGGCCAGGTGGCTCAGCGAGTAAGAGCACTGGCTCCAGTGTCAGGATGATCTGGGAATCGAATCCGGGCTCCCACATTTAGCACCACACCCAGAAATAACTGGCTGTGTGACCTTGAGCAAGTTACTTAACCCTGATTGCTCATTAAAAAAAAAAAAGGGTGACTGTAGTCATGAATTTTTTATAAAACCACCTGAGGTGTAAGTCAACCAAAAGGGGCAGTTTTCAGGTGTCACCAATGGGGTTTGTTACCTTGGTACCACACAAGACTGAAAAGGCAGAGTCCAATAACTTTCTTCCCTTTCCTGTGTAATTCATTAAAAAAAATTTTTTTTTGATCTTTACTAATTTGTTTACTTTTAGTTTACAAGATTCAGATCCACAATTCCTTGAGTTTCAAATTTTCTCTCCCTCCCTTCCCTCCCCCCCCCCCCCGATGGCATACAATTAAGTATAGGATCTACAAATACTTTCACATTAGACATTGGTCATTATAAAGAAGGATTGTATCAGATGGAATGAACAATGGGAAAGAGGAAACAAAACCAAACAAGAAAAATAAAAAGATCAGGTAGTTTGCTTCAATCTGGATTCAAACTCAGTTCTCTCTAGTTCTTTCTCTGGATATAGACATCTCTCTCCATCATGAGTCTTTTGGTTGACTTATAACCCTGCATTGCTGAGAAGAGTCCAGTCTATCAAAGTTGTTCGTCAAACATACATTGTGTCTTTAATTGTGTACAAATTTCTCCTGGATCTACTCTACTCACTCAGCATCACTTTGTATAAGCCTCTCCAGGTAAATACGAAGTCCATCTGCTCATTTCTTATAGCACAATAGTATTCCATTACATTCATATGCCACAATTTGTTCAGCAATTCCCCAATTGATGGGCATCCTCTTGATTTCCAATTCTTTGCCACCACAAAAAGAGCTGCTATAAATATTTTTGTACATATGGGTTTTCTTCCCACTTCTATGATCTTTTAGGATACAACCCTAGAAATGGTATTGCTGGGGCAGCCAGGTAGCACAGTGAGTAAGATCACCAGCCCCAGAGTCAGGATGACCTGGGATCGAATCTGGGCTCAGACACTTAGCACCCACCCAGAAACACTTGGCCGTGTAACTTTGAGCAAGTTACTTAACCCCAATTGCTTAGGGGTGGTCAGGTGGTGCAGTAAGAGCACTGGCCCCAGAGTTGGAATGACCTGGGATCGAATCTGGGCTCAGATACTTAGCACCACACCCAGAAATAACTGGCCGTGTAACCTTGAGCAAGTTACTTAACCCCAACTGCTTTTAAAAAAAAAAAGTAGTATTGCTGGGTCAAAGGGTATGAAATTTTTATAGCCCTTTGGGCATAATTCCAGATTGCTCTCCAGAATGGTTGAATCAGTTCACAACTCCACTAGCAATGCATTAGTGTTCCAATTTGTCCACATCCTCTCCAGCATTTGTCATTTTCCTGTTTTGTCATCTTAGCCAATCTCACTGGTGAGATGTGGTACCTCAGAGTTTTGATTTGCATTTCTCTAATCAATAGTGATTTTCATATGCTTATATCTTTAATTTCTTACTCTGAAAACTGCCTGTTCATATCCTTTGACCATTTATCAATTGGGGAATGACTTGTATTCTTATAGATTAGACCCAATTCTCTGTATATTTTAGAAATGAGTCCTTTATCAGAGACATACGTTGTAAAAATTCTTTCCCAATTTCCCACTTCCCTCTTAAATCTTGGTTACATTGGCTTTTGTACAGAAGCTTTTCAATTTAATGTAATCAAAATTACCCATTTTGCATTTTATAATGTTCTCTAATTCTTGTTTGGTCATCATAAATTTCTTTAGAAGGTGCTCCAGAGGAAATATATCTCTAAAGCAAAAATGAGACTAATTGTCCATGCCAGACTAATAATAATAAATAGTAATAATAAACAACACATGACTACTGTTTAAATGTCTTCAAATCACATTATAACATAATTCCATTACTCTGACAGGAGCTTTAGGGAAAGGCTGGAGATTTTACCCATGAGAGATTACATAAGGAAGAATGAACCTTCCCAAATTTCTGATAAAAATCTTCTTCTAGGGGGGCAGCTAGGTGGTGCAGTGAATAGAGCACCAGCCCTGGAGTTAGGAGGACCTGAGTTCAAATCCAGCCTCAGACACTTAACACAAAAGAACTAGCTGTGTGACCTAGGGCAAGTCACTTAACCCTAATTGCCCTCCAAAAAGCAAAAAAAAAAAATAATCTTCTGCAAATACCAATGCCTCTTCATTGACATACAGCAGGTATTTTGGACATGAGGAAGTACTGCACCTTCCTCAGATTCCAGCCCATCACATACTTGAGCCAGTCACACAGAGTAGCTGCAGATCTACCAACAACAGCACTGCAATGTACATAGACTGTGTGTCCATTCTCAAGCAAGCAGTGGAGACAGACTGCCTGAGGCAATCTCTGCACTCTGCCTTCAGTACTCATGTCTGGTGTAGGCATCCATACATAAGATCATTCCTTCTTTATAGAGCTTGATTATGGTCTCTAGGGTCACGGGCTCTGGGTAGCAGTTACAACTTGGATGAATTCTGTATATCCCATTCAGTCTGAAAGTTCATTACTGCTGTCACTCCTAATTCATGCTTCAGTTTGATAGTTACATGCTTCAACTGTCAAGGGCAACTTCCTAACTAGATATGAGAGAATTCTTGAATAATGCATAGCTTGATGGCCTGTAATGCTAAAACAGAAATCAGTTGTATGCTTCATCTCATTTGTATGCCCCTTGGCCTCAATCCGATGTCCAATGGGGAGATAGTACACACCATCTACCAAGTTGTTTTCATTATAAGTACTACAGTGGTCATGGTGAGATCTATTACACGTTGTGTTTGTCCTTTGTTTTCAAAGAGAACTATGGCATCAGGGAAACAATGACATGATTTGCAGGCGACTTTAATTTGAGCAAGGGAGGGCTATGCAAGGTCACCAGTCTCACTTTCTCCTCCAGAGTCATCTTCATCTGTGCCCTCATGATTTCTGCCCTGATTTTCTGATACTGGCTACATTTGTACAAAAACTTTAATTTCATGTAATCAAAATTATCCATTTTACACCTCATATTACTGTCTCATTTATTCATAAGTTATTCACCCATCCATAGGTCTGATAGGCAGTATGTTTGATGTTCTTCAACTTTCTTTGTAATCTCTCTTTAAACTAGGTAATATATACATTTTGACATTATCTTGATAAATGGTGTAAAATACAGGTCTATGCCCAATTTCTGCCAGACTGCTTACCACTCTTCCCAACAATTTTGCCAAATAATGCACAGCAGTTTTAAAGCGAGGTTAGAGTAGCTAAAACATACACATCAGTATTGATAAAGCATGGTATAATGGCAAGTACACTGGAGAAGGATCTGGAGGACCTACCTTACAGTCCTAGCCCTGATACTCATTATGTGATTTTGACCAAATGAGTTCACTTTGCCCCACACCTGTTTCATGATTCATAAAATGAGAGTGTTGAGCTAGCTGGAATCTTAAGATCTCTTCCAACTCTAGATTTTGAGGTCAACTTGCATAGAGATGTTTCAATCGGCTTTTATCAGAAGTCTTTCAGTAAATTCTCACTCCAAAATGCTCATCATCATCAATGAACCCTATAAATTGCTAAACATTTTATCCCATACCATTTTCTTCTTTACTGAAAGACTGGATAGGACACTGGGGACACAACTGTGCGGGCTCAAAACAATGCAGAAATCTCCATTATACTATTTCGCCCTTGGCACAAAAGAATCACTACAGAGCACAAAGAAGATAGGAGTGATTAGAGTCAGAGTAGCTCTGTGAAAGACTACACACTTTAACAACTTGCAACATAATTTCCCTCTGCAACTAGGGCAACTATCAGAGGAAAAAAAGATAAAAGGAACTTAGGAAGAAGTCCCAGGCTTACTTGACCTCTCAGATGTTATTTATAGTTGGTAGAGACCAAGCATCAAGTGGGAGAACTGTGTTCAGACTGGCCACTTTTGTCTTCACTTTACTGTTTAAGACAATCATTTAGAGAGACTGTGTCTATTATTTTCCCCAGGGCAGCTCTTGGTACATAGGACATTCCCACTACTCCTTTTTCAAGTATTGCTTCATTACATGTAAGATGGATTTTAAATTACATATTTATAGATTAATCAATTGGACGTTCCATATCAGATTTTTTAAAAATACTTTTTAGATGGTGAGCTATTCCTTTATCAAACATAATTCATTTACTATGGTTTTTATGTATTTTTGATATATTGTTTATTTGTATCTTAAATGATTTCTTTTAGTTTCCTAAACCAAGTATATCCCTTTTCCTATACCACTGACATTTGAGAATATTTTACATAATTATGTAACACAAATTCATATATGTGTGTGCATATGCTTTGTATAAATAGTGATATTAGACAAGATTAACTAAAGATACTTTAATAGCAATTACAAGGCAAAACATAAATCTTTCATCTAATAATCTCCCCCATGCAGTATAGATTCTTGAAAATGTAAATACAATATATACATTATATGTTTAACATATTTTCTGAAATTCATACATTTTCTTCCTTTTTACGTACTGGAAAGAAGCGACTCCTCAGTTATGGCTTCAAAAGTTCATCCAAAGTTCTAACAGAAGATTCATAAAGAAATCTGAAACAAAGAAAAAAAAGACTTATTTGCAGAACAATAAATCACTGAGAGATTTTAAAAAATTGAATATTTGTTGCAGCACTTTTAATCTTATTTTTTATTAACATCTTTTGTTTTCACATCACCTTCATTTTTTAATATATTCCTTACCCCTCTTGTACTGTGACAGCCCTCCCAAAGAACAAAGAGTGGGAGAAAAAAAGACAGGTTCAGCAAAACAAATTAACACAATAATTTTATCTGACAATTATCCATCATACCCCTAGTTTTTCTGTTCTGCAAGGACAGAAAAGAAGGAAATTTTTTCAGTTCATCTCTGGGGCCACACTTGATCATTATAATTACAAAGAATTCAATGTTTCTTTTTTTTCTTCTTTCAATTTACATTATTGTAGTCATTGTGCATCTTATTCCCCTGGACCCTTACTTCATGCTGTGCTGCTTCATATATCTTCTCAGGTTCCTCTGAATTCTTTATATTCATAATTTCTTATTGTATAGTAAAAGTCCACATATAACCATGTGTTTAGCTAATTCATAATTAATGGATATTTCCTTTGTTTCTAGTTCTTTGCTACTGCAAATAGCACTACCAATGATTATTTTAGTGTATATAGGACATTTTTATCTTTAACTTCCCAGGGGTTCATGCCTGGCAGAGAGATCTCTGGGCCAAAGTATATGGGCATTTTAGTCACTTTATTACATAATTCTAAATTGTTTTTCAAGAGTATTTAATACAAAGCTTAGGCCTAGAAGTAGCATTTTCCTTCATTCCCAGTTCTGTTCTTTTATTTTCCTTGAGATTCTACAACTTTCTAGAATTGCATTTTGTTTCTCCAAATATATTGTCTTATTCTTTTGTTTAGCCTTATTAAGGTATCACTTTGGTAATTTTTGTCTCTATTAAAGTATTAGCCCATCAATTGTGAGCATCCAATTATTATGAGCATTTGTTTTTTGGTCTTTTTGGAGGGGGGAAAGCAGGGCAATTGGGGTTAAGTGACTTGCCCAAAGTCACATGGCTAGTAAGTATTAAGTGTCTGAGGCTGGATTTGAACTCAGGTCCTCCTGACTCCAGGGTCAGTGCTCTATTCACTGTTCCACCTAGCTGCCCCAATTATGTGCATTTTAAAAAAACCTACTATATATGAGGCAATTTGCTAGATGCTTGGGAAATAATGCCTACTCAAAAGTACATACCTACGTGTATACAGCATAAATATTAAGTAAATAAAATATAAACATATGTAAATATTATATAAAATATAAACAGAAATAATATTATATATATATATATATAAACAAAGGAGTTAATACAAGGTAGTTTGGAAGGAAGTGAGGGCACTAACAGGTGGGGGAATCAGAGAGAAGATGATGCTTGAGCTGCATCTTAAGAGAGGAACTTTGAGGCAGTAAAAGAACCCGAGGAACTGAAACATGAGATCAACAGTGCAAAGGCACAGCAACAAAGCTAGAGTGTCATATATGAAATATGGAAAGAGCAAAGTTTGACTGGATCATAGAATATGGGAGGAAGAGTAATGATCAATGAGGATGAAAAGACAAGTGGCTGTCAGGCTGTTTAGGATTTTAAAAGCTAAACAGGAGTTCATATTTTATCCTAGAGGCAACAGAAAGCTGCTAGAAATTGATAAGTAAGGGTGTCATACAGTGAGATCTGTGCTTTAGGAGAAGCAGTTTGGCAGCACTTTAGAAGATAGGTTGAAGGGAAAGACTTGAGGCACTGAGACCAATTAAGGGGTGGTTGCAATAATCTAGGCAAGAGGTAATAAGTAACTAACCTAAGGTGGTAACAGTGTGAGTTGAGGGAAGAGGTAGATTTTGAGAAATGTTGTGAAGGCAGAAAACAGCCAGATGTGAAAAGAGAATAGATATATGAGGTCAGAAAGAGCAAAGGTACAAAGGCACAAAGCTGGGAGACTGGCAAGATGGTGGTGCCTCTGACAGAAATAAGAAAGTTTGGAAGGAGGGACGGTTTGGGTAAAATACAATGAAATCACTTTTGGACATTTTTAGCGAGACTTTTGCAGAACATCCAGTTTGAAATGTCCATTTAGGTAATTAGTGTTATATAGATCTTAACAGTTAAGACCAGTTAAGCAAATGAGATTACCAAGACAGAAAGTATAGATGGAGAAGAGAGAGTAAGAGAGAACTTTGTAGAACAATCACAGGTAGGGGGAGTGATGCAGACGAAAAGCCAGCAAAAGAAACTGAGAAGGAAAAATCAGAATGATGGAATAAGGAAAGAGTGTGTTTTGAAAACCCAGAGAAGAGGGATAATTAACAGTGTCAAGTGCAGCAGGTAGGAGAACTGAGGTCTGAGAAAGGATAATCTGTCAAGCTCTGAGAGAGGAAGACTGAAATCACTTAAAATTACTATGTTACTATGTGTTTTTGCAGTTTGTTAATTTAGGTAATAAAATACAAGGTGCATATGTATTTAGTATTCATTTTGGCATACTCTATGTAATTTCTTTAAATATAATAGCAAACTCCATGTTTATGTATCTGGGTATAGTAAATTTTTATTTTAACATTAGAACTCATACTTTTTGGAAATCACCTGATGCAATGTAGATTTTGTTCCAGCTTCTCATTTTTATTCTATACCTATCTTTATCTTTTAAAAATATATTTCTTGGGGCATCTAGGTGGTGCAGTGAATGGAACACCAGTCCTGGAGTCAGAAGGACCCAAGTTCAAATCTGGCCTCAGACACTTGACACTTACTAGTTGTGTGACCTTGGGCAAGGCACTTAACCCCAAATGCCTTGCCTTCCCTCCCCCACCCCACCCCAAAATATATGCATCTTTTTTACTGTAGACTGTTGGGGGGGTGTTAATTCATTCTGTAAATCTCATTTTATTTGGGTTATTTAATCCATTCAATTTTAAGTTATGATTAGAGACCAGTTAAGATATCAGGACACGAAGAAGAAGTGAAGCTTGTCTCCCCAGTCAGCCTCATGAACAAAAATCTCATGAATGCCTGACTGATTAGGAGAAACCACAGTATATCATCTTTCAAGCAAAAATCATAAATTTTACATACATGCAAATAATCCAGGGCAGAGACTCTGGGACAGGGTCAGGATCATGGATGCAGATCTGGGGAACAGAATATGACTGCAGTGCTATCACTGACCTCAGAGTGGGGATTAGTATCTTTGGCCCAGTCACAGAACCACAATTCTATTACTAGATTCTAGGTGGAAGGGACTTAACACAGGTCCCAAATACAGGGGGCTATAGAGCTATTTCTCTAACACAAGAGAGAAGATGTTAGAGCCAGATGCTAGAGTAAGACTCGGGTGCTATCTCTCTGGCCCAGGTGAGGAACATTAGAGCCAGATAACAGCCAAAGAACTGGGCCCAGTGCTAAAGCTTTCACTCTGGTGGGGAAAGATAAGACTTGTTTCCAGGAGGCTTGCCTCAAAGAAAAACACAGCTTAACCACAAGATTAAAATTCATAGAAAAAAGTTTTTAAAAATACATTAAAAGTAAAATTCTGAATGAAATAGCAAAGTTAGAGGAAAAAATAGGAAAAGAAACCTGAGTTATTTGGAAAAAAGATTTGGAAGGTGAATAGTATAGTAAAAAGTGGTACAAAACCACACCCAAGTAATAAGGCTCCTTGAAAATTAGAAATGGGCCAATGAGAAAAGAATTATTCCATGACACAACAGGACACATTAAAACAAAGTCAAAAAATTTTTAAAATAAAGAAAATATATGGTATTTTATATAAAAAACTGACCTGAAAAAGAGATAACAGAAATAACTTAAGAATAATTAGACCATCTGAAAGTCATAACCAAAAAGAATCTAAATATCTTTCAAGAAGTCATTAAAAGTGTCCAGATATATTAGAAAAAGACGACAAAAATAAAAATATAAATAGTTCACCAATCCAACAATGTTGTTTATTAAAAAAAAAAAACCTAAAATATGTTGGAGCAAAATCAATTGTCTTTCTTTTCTTTTTTGCTTTTTGGAGGTGGGAAGGCAGGGCAACTGGGGTAAAGGGACTTGCCCAAGGTCACATGGCTAGTAAGTGTTAAGTGTCTGAGATCACATTTACACTCAGGTCCTCCTGACTTCAGGGCCAGTGCTCTAATCACTGCGCTACCTAGCCACCCCTAAATCAATTGTTTTTCAATTGAACTAAAAAAGCAGGTTGAGCAACCATAATTTCAGAAAACAGCAAAAACAGACAAATGAGAATCACATTTACTGAAAGATACCTTAAGTAGTAATTTAATTTCAAAACTTAACATGTTGTTCTACACCAGTAGAACAACATCTAAATACTTGGCAGAAAAGCTAAAAAGAGTTCCAGAGATAAAGACAGTAAAAGGATATTTTTAAAAAGTCTAGAAATATGTGCAAAGTTCCACACCTGCGGTCCCCCTAGCTTTGCAAAAGAGTACAGTAGGGCTACCTTTTCATCTCTTCTTTAAAGCTAAGCTTATTCTGTATAATTTTACCAACAATCATTTTTTATTATTTGTAGCACCTGTAATTTCCATTTACATTCTTGTAGTTATCTTGTATATGATTTTCTTGACTCTGTCTCCTTTGCTCTGCTAGATCACTGTTAAATTCTAGAATGAGTTCCCAAAGGAAGTTGTAAAAATATTTTCCAGGGGCGGCCAGGTAGCACAGCGAGTAAGAGCACCGGCTCCAGTGTTGAGAAGACCTGGAGATCAAATCCCGGGCTCAGACACTTAGCACCCACCCAGAAACACCTGGCCTTGAGCAAGTTACTTAACCCCAATTGCTTAGGGGTGGCCAGGTGGCTCAGCGAGTAAGAGCACCGGCTCCAGTGTTGGGACGACCTGGAGATCAAATCCCGGGCTCAGACACTCAGCACCACACCCAGAAATAACTGGCCGTGTAACCTTGAGCAAGTTACTTAACCCCGATTGCTTAAAAAAAAAAAAATTTCCGGTGAACTATAAAAGTGTGAAAGATTTTATTATTAGTGTGGTATGATTAAGTATCTGATAGTAGGAACATATGTGGCCTGAATCATAGAATTATGGTAGATCTTCCCACATCCTCTGGCACTTCATGTTTAAATCTCTTTGTAACTTCAACCCACTACTACTACTTCTGTTCTCTGAGGTCAAATAGTATAAATTTAGTCCCACGGAATCAGAATTTGAGAGTGGGAAAGGACCTGTTTGGTCATTCACTGCAACCCATACAAGATAGGAATTCCAGACAGGTATCTTTATTCACAAGATAATTCTTCATAAACATGAAGACTGTTATCATCCCTCCGCCTCCACCTTGCAGTTTTCCCTTTCCCAGGTAAAATATCTTACATTTCCTTCAATAGAACATTGAATATAATGGTTTTCAGTCCTCTCAAGATCCACATTGCCCTCTTCTAGATATGCTACAATATTAATTCAACTTAGCTCTAGCTATTTGTTGCAGTCTAATACTATTTGACTTTGTTGTAAATATAAAATATTACTATTTTATTATAAAGCAGCTCACTAAATGCTTAGTATGAACTTCTATTTCAGACAATATCAGTTGTGTATAGACAAGGACTACTTATAAAAAATGTATTAGGAAAGGGATATTACTGAGTCAAGCTAACATGCAAGCTCTTGCACATAGGACTTTATATGAACATAAATGATTTTTACATAATACAGTTAAGATTTATTTTGCTGATCCTAAAATGCTAATCAGCCTCACAGCAGATTAAAACATTTTTGGACATCAGCACTTTGTTCTGTGTTTGCCTTATAAGTCAACCTAGTACTGTTAAAAAAAAATTGCCCTGCTGGTGTTAAGCAAGACATAACAATTCACATTTTCTCAGCAGTATTTTGTTTTGTATTGTTGTGGATGGGGCCCAGAGGAGACCGTTAAAGTTTTCTGAAAGTAGAAATTAAAGAAAGGAACTCTTTTTGTTTTGGTCTTTTTTTGGGGGGTAAGGCAGGGCAGTTGGTGTTAAGTGACTTGCCCAAGGTCACAAGGCTAGTTTTTGTGTTAAGTGTCTGAGGCCACATTTGAACTCAGGTCCTCTTGACTCCAGGGCTGGTGCTCTATTCACTGTGCCACCTAGCCACCTCCTACAGTTTTCTTTAAGGATTTGCTTCTAGAGGTTTTGGAGTAAATTTTTTTCTCTGTTTGTGCCAGCAATGTCTTTGTTCTCATAATAGCTATTTACAATAGGAATTTTTTTTTGTTTGATCATTCCTGACTTTCGAATTTGAGTCAGGGTCAAGCTATGCATACATATGGAAGAAGCATCTGGACTGAGCCTCGTTCATGTTTTGTGTCCTGACACTGTTTTCTCAGGACAGTGAGTACTGTAATAGTCAAGGATCTTAGAGACAGCAAAGGCTAGAGATCTGTAAGCTTTCAGCTCTCCCAAGACAACTTGATCCAGAATGAACGATGTATGAACTCTCAGTTCTTAGTTTCAGTTCTGCAAGTTCCTAACTTCAATTTGGGTCTGAGTAAGACAATTTTGGGCTTGTCCCTGCCAGAGTTTCTATAGAATGCTGCTAGATTCAGCCTCTGTCAGGCAGCTAAAAAAGCTCTGCAAGTTCAGAGCAAAAGAACTGTAGATTCTCCTTTGGACTATGTTACCTGCCCTGGTTATTCCACTGTAAACTTCCTATGGGACCGAGGGCTGAACTGGGGACCCCACTCTGCTCCCAGGGTCAGAAGGCAGAGAATTGCTGCTCTTTTCTATACTTGCTTCCTTGCCCTGGATCACCACCCCTATGCACAGGTACCTTCCTCAATCTACAATAGGTCTATGAAGTAGCACTGAGGTATGAGTGACAGAACTGCCAGTTGATATATGTTCCTGTTCTTGCACAAGGCCAATCACCTCTTTACCAGATATGGGACCTCTTCTCTGTACCTCTAGAACAAAGCTGAAGGCACTTATTCAGTCCTAGTTCTAATTGCTCTACCCAGCATGCCTCCGCCTTCTCCCATCTGTAGTGTCTATGGATCTATCTGCTTATGCTCACCTCAGTAGGAAAAAGGACTCTGTAATTTTTTTTTTCTTGGCTCGCCCAATCATGATGACTGGTACATTGTCTAGATCTGTATGGAATATTTTTGGGGGAAGAGCTGGATTAGACTGTTTGTTCCTGCTGTGACATCTTGGATGGTTCTCTTCCTTTATTTTCTTGCACTAGTCCTAGTTAAATACTCCCTTGAATCAAAGGGAATAAATCTAATCTTTCACATCTTTTTTTAAGGCAACAATCTTATTTCCATCCTACACCCCCCAACTCCACCTCATTTCCCCAGACAAAATATACCGAGTTTCTTCAGTCATTCCTTATAATACTTGGTTTTAATTTCTGTCACTATCTTAAAATTTGATGTTCTTCAGTTGGTTGACTTTTTTTTTGTAATTAAAACTATACAATATTACAAAAGTGGACTAAATAAGACTACAAATTCCATTTAATTCAACAAGCATTTATTAAATGTTTATAATGTGCCAGGGACTGTGAGTCTAAGAACTAGATATAATATGACAAAAAAAATGAAGAAGTCACTGTCCTAAAAAGGTTAAACTTCTATGCCTTTTTAATCTTTGTACCCTGACTCACACTACTCCCAAAGCCTAGAAAACCCTTACTATGACTGCCGTTTGGTAGGGAAAAATAAAGATATATGATTTTTTTTTTATTTTGTTTCATTCCCTTTTTTTGGAGGGCAACTGGGGTTAAGTGACTTGCCCAAGGTGCTAGAAGATATATAATTTTGCTTGTTTTAAAGGAGTAATTAACTTAAACCTATATCTACCAAAGCTGATTCAAACAGAGATATTATTACCATGATGACTGTGTGAAATTCTAAACTTGAACTTCCTGACCCTTAGTGGCAGGAACTAACAAATTAAGATACTTTCATTTAAATATACTTAGATTACAACCTCCAGAGTTGTGATTATTGTTTCTGTGGCATATTTAGCTTTTTACCTTTCAATGCTATCCTCTTCCAAGGTAATTTCCATGTATTTGTTCAGTATTCTTTGAATAATGGCAGCAGCATCCTTAACCTTCGGATCTTTATGTTTACCTATATAAAGAAGTTGCATTATAAGAGGAGAGTTAAGAAACAAAATTAAATCTATAAATCTGGCAGTCACAAACACCATAAAACATCATAAGGTGTGTTATGTTTATCTCAATATCTAGATATTCACAAGAAATAGATAGGTTATGATCTTTATCATCAGAGGAGGGGCCCAGCATAACAAAAAGGACACTGGATTTGGAGTAAAGGACCTGGGTTCAAATTCCAGCTCTGTTCCTTATTCTTTGTGTGACCTTGGAGAAGTCACTTGACTTCTGTGGCTCTATCTCTTCATCTGTAAATTAAAGAGGCTGAACTAGATAATCTCTAATGTTTTTTTTAGCTCTAAGATTCTATTCATCTGGGCTATGGTGTATTTAATTAATGCCAATTTACTGAAAGAAAAGTACAAAAACCACTAAGTGGATTCCCAATTCTGCTAATTGTTATAACCTTATATGAGTCATTTAACCTAAGTCTCAACTGTCTAATTTGTAAAATTAGGTGTATGGACCAAATGATCTCTAAGGTTCCTTTCAGCTCTAAAATTCAATACTGGAATATATTCATCTCAGGATCATCTTTCCTCCATTCATTTTTTCATATGCCACTTAGGACAAATGCCATTTTAATTTTCCTAGATCTGTAACTTGGCCCTGAATGTCCAATATTTTTGTGTGAGATAGACAAAGTCAGAGAACATATTTATTAAATCATAAGGTTAGCAAAAAACTAAAGATGGCAAATGAGGCAAGATTCAAAGATATCTCAACAGGCTAAAACAAAACTAATAAATTGTGCTGTGTACACTGTAAATGTCATGTGTCACCTAAGGCAGAAACTGGCAGTAACTAAAGAAACATCTGTGTTGAGGAAAAGCTAAAGTTTGAGAGAAAAAAATCAAGAAAAGAGACTGATATAATCCAAAGATCAGACCGGTTCAGAATGAATTGGCTGCCAGACAGCTGAAAGCTAAGGTAACGTCACTAAAGTTAGGAAGCCAACATTCTGTGTGAGGAGAATAAAAAGCTGGAACTCAAGCTTTTTCAAATCTTAGATCCATTTTTTATTCCTGAGTTTTATATGAACTTCCCTGGCTGGCAATGAAACCCTACTGAACCCTCAGGTAAAAAGGTTCATACTTTATGCCTCCTTCAAAAATTCTTCCCCAGACCTAAAGGTTATGGCTTGATAGAATAGTAATTGTAGCAGGCCTCTATCAAAGTATGCTAGCTCCTCGGTCCTCAAACTGGTAGATACTTTTTAAAATTTTAGACAAATACTAAAACTTATATACATAAAAAGAAAAAGAAACATTATAAACTTAAATATTAAGTAAAAAATAAGAAAAAAAACATGTCACATGCACAGAAAAAATGTGGAAGAGGACTCAGGTCTATAGCAATAACTTTCCATTTCAAGAAAGCCTACATGTTAAATACTATGTATTATGTTAAAAGCTGCCCATCTTAGCTTCCTTGTAGGTTTTCTTTTCTACTCTGTACACTTTTTACTTTATTCTTTCTCTCCCTTTCTCCCCACTCTCCCCTTGAAATGCTACAATTAAACATGGATATATTTATATATATATAGACTGATATATACATACACATATATGTATATACATACATATATAAACATATGCTTTCCTTAAGAGATTCTATTCCTAATCTTTTTGTGTTTCTGCATCTTTTTTCCTATCTCTCCTAACTCTTCTACTTTACTTCTACTTACTACCTTGCCCTATTATTTAACCTACCCCCCTTTCCCATAAATCAACACCCTTTTATATATCCCTTTGACTTACTCCCTCACCTTCCCCTCTAAAGATGCCTCCTTTATCCTCTCTACCTTGCCTATTCCCTTAGTTTTATTTATTTCTAAATTCAGAAGACTCTTACACTCTTCTAGATGTGTATGTATTTTTCCCTCTTTGAACCCACTCCTGTTGAAAGTAGGTTTCCAGAACTAACACCCCCTTCTCCCCCATCTAATTCCTCTGTATCAATTCTTCCTCTTCTACCTCATTTGTATAAGAAAATTACTCTTTTAGCTGTTCAATGGTTTCACTTTTTAGAGTCATATCATATTCACGTCTACCCCAATCTTTTTATAAGCTACCTAATTACTAATAACAATCTTAGACATAGGTTTTATATTTTACATACATAAAAGGTAAACAGTCTGTCCTTACTGAAACACAAGCAATTGGTCATTGCTGTGTGCCTTATACTTCCCTTGGTTCCTATATGTCAAATCTTCTATTAAGTTGAGGTTTTGTTTTTTAAACAAAGCCCTGAAAGTCTGACAATTCATTAAATATACACTTTTATTTTTTTCATTCAGAATTATACTTCGCTTTGCTGGGTATGATATTTTCAGCTGGAAGTCTAGTTCTTTTGCTCTGACATATAGTGTTTTAGTGTTGCCACTGCTAGGTCTTAGGTGATTCTAATTGTGGTACCACCACATGTAAATTGTTTTTTTGTTGTTGTTGTTGCTTATAACATCTTGTCCTTGAGTTGAAAGTTTCAGGATTTAACTATAATATTCCTGTTTTTTTCCTCATTGGATCTCTTCCAGGTAGTAATCAGCTGAGTTCTTCTATTTCTACTTTCCTCTCTTCTTCTAATGCTTCAGGACTATTTTCTTTAATTATTTCTTGCATTATTGTATCAAGATTCTTTTTCTTATCATAGCTTTCAGGTAATCCAATTACTTTTGTTTTCTCTTCTTTTCTTTTGCTTTTTTTCTTTTAAATTTATTTTAGTTTACAACATTCAGTTCCACAAGCTTTTGAGCTCCAGATTTTCTCCCCCTCCCTCCCAAGATGGCATGTAATCCAATATAGGTTCTACATATACCTTTACATTAAACATATTTTCACAACAGTCAAGTTGTAAAGAAGAATTATAACCAATGAAATGAATCACAAGAGAGAACAAAACAAAACAAAAAAGAGAGAGCAAATAGTTTGTTTCAATCTGTTTTAAGACTGTAATTCTTTCTCTGGGTGTGGATAGCCTCTTCCATCATGAATCTTTTGGAACTGAATCTAAGAACCTTGCATTGTTGAAAAGAGCCAACCAAGTCTATCAAAGTGAGTCATCACAGATACGTTTCTCTGTGTACAATGCTCTCCTGGTTCTGCTCCCCTCACTCAACATCAGTTCATACAAGTCAGCTTGCTCATCATTTCTTATAGCACAACAGAATTCCATTACATTCATATACCACAATTCACTTAACCATTCTCCAATTGATGGGCATCCCCTTGATTTCCAATTCTTTGCCATCACAAAAAGTGTCGTTATAAATATTTTTGTATATATAGGTCCTTTTCCTACTGATCTCTTTTGGATACAGCCCTAGAACTGGTATTGCTGGGTCAAAGTATTATGTACATTTTTATAACCCTTTGCACAAAGTTCCAAATTGCTCTCCAGAGTGGTTGGATCAGTTCACAACTCCACCAACAATGCATTAATGTTCCAATTTTCACACATCTTCTCTGGCATTGATAATTTTCCTGTTTTGTCATGTTAGTCAATCTGACAGGTGAGATGTGGTACCTAAGAGTTGTTTTGATTTGCATTTCACTAATCAAGTGATTTGGAGCATTTTTATATAATAATTATAGATTATCTTTAATTTCTTCCTCTGAAAACTGCCTGTTCCTTCTTGATCTGTTCTCCAGGTCAGTTGTTTTTCTTATGAGATGTTTCACATTCTATTTTTTCATTCTTTATATTTTGTTGGGTTTTTTTCTTGATCTCTTATAACTTCACTGGCTTCCTCTTGCCCAATTCTGATTTCCAAGAAGCCATTTTCTTCCTTAAGGTTTTGGATTTCCTTTCCTAATTGGTTGACTTTCTTGTCATAATCTTGTTTTTCTTAGATTATTCTTATTTTTTGTTTTAGTTTTTTTCTCAATATCTCTCTTAAAGTTCTTCAATGAATTCTTTTTGAGCAAGTGACCAACTAACTACTCTTGGGGATTTCTTTGCTTCGGTATCCTTCTCCGAAGATGAACCCCAGTCTTCTCTATTTCCATAGTATCTCTCTACGGTTGGATTCTTTCTCCTTTGTCTGTGCTTTTTTTAAAAATTTTTTTGCTAGTTTTGATAATCATCTCTAGCTCTGGAGTATGGAGGATGGTGCCTCTAGCCTCAGATGTTCTTCAGTTCTCCCTTCTGACCTTGAAGTCAAACCAAGACCTCCAGTCTCAGATGAGTGCCCACAGCCAGGGATTTTCTGCCCCACTGCTTCTGCATTCACCAGGCATGTATTGGTTCCTGTGTCTCCACAGCACAGTTGGGTCTGGCGTTCCTAGTCAGCAGAGGTTCCCTAGATTTTCCCCTGCTCAGACATCCCACTCTCCTCACTGTCTCAGTGGTAAAAGTTCCTGTGGCTGGGGACAAAGCAGCCTCCCAACCCAGCTAACCAGGGGTTGCCACCTGTTGTTTAAGCAGTCCCTAGCCTGGAATTTTTTACTCTTTACAGGGTCCAAACCTCTTCCTGGAATTTTTCTTCACATCTCAGATTGTTGCAGAAGGACCCCTATTCTGCCCCACTCATATATTTACACACTCTATGTTCACCCTGAGGTGCCATTTTATCTCTTTTGTGAAGGAAAATATTCAGAGTTTGACATTTTCAGACCAATACTGAAGTCAGCCTGGACACTTCTATGAATCAAGGCAATCCCACACACCATATTTATCCTGCTCATCTCCAATCAGCGATGGTGAAAGTGGATCTGATCTAGTTGAGTCCAATATAGCAAAGGCATCAGAATATAAAGTGGAAAGAGTAACTAGTGATAAAATCTAAGATTACTACTTTCATGAGTAGAGCTCAGGAGTTTAGAGGAAGGCAAGAGTAGTAGGAATCCTGCTGGCCAGTCCAATAGGGATTTGGCCCAGGCAACCACTTCACATGACTAAACATCTAGATAGTATGTCTGAGGCCAATAGAAACCAGGGTTCGCTGGAGTCTGCTCCAAGATTGCTGAAGTAGATTTAGAGCAACACTCTTCAAAGGTAGGCAGAGAAGTCACACGAGTGTAATCCAAAGAAGCTAGAAGCATCATATCTGTTTGGGAGGTAGATAACTGGGAATGAGGATATACCAGCAACTAGTAAATTAATTCTAATAGTTCTAGTTGAGATTTACTGGCTGGGAAGGCCTTTGGGACTGTACATGTACCCTTTGATTATGATATTCAGTCAGGTAAATGGTTAAGTTGAAGCTGCTTTAATAAAAAAGGCTTAGTAGATAGGGTATAGATTAAGCTCCTGGGTTCTCTGAAGATGTTCTAATTCTTATGGTCAATGATGAAGTATCATATTACCTCAGGATAGAGCCTTCAGGCCTCAAACTGACAGCTACCACCTTGCTCTCTCAGATGGCATAGTTTTCTTTTGCACTGGTAAGTTCATGGCTCTAAAAGGACTCACCTTGTTCAAAAGAAATAAGACTGGTAAAAAAGAAATAGAGAGGCGTCATATACTAATAAAATAAATATAATCCCATGGGGAAAAAAAATCCAAGAGCTCAGGAGTTTAGAACCAGAGGGAAAAGGTTGATGGAAAATATTTGGTAATTATCTCTAGAGGTAGAAATAGAAGTGTTACTGACACTGAAATATTCTACATACCACCTGGATAGAAAGAAAAAATGGATGAAGGGTTCAGAAAACAGATCACAAGCCTGTCACAAGGACAGGATATGTTAATACTGGGGAATTTAATTATCCAGACTATCCAGATATGTTGTAACAATCTCTGTCAAAAGGACATTAGTTAGTAATTATTTAATTCACCTTAAAAAAAAGTGGAAAAATTAACAAGGATATTCAATTCTGAGTCAGACTGCCACCAACAGAGAGGAACTAGATATTAGGATAGAAATGATGATAATGTTCACATGAAACAACCATTTCACCTTAGAATTTGTGATAAAGAAAGATGGTGTAATAGTAATGAAATTTGAAGATCCTTTTGTATTACTAAGCTAAGAGGTACTTAGCACCTAATTTCAAATTAGCCCTCTGTTAAAAAAACCAGAAGGTATGATCCCCTGTTGCTGACACACAGGAAGGGCTGAACAGGGAACCCCTGTTGCTGACGTAACAGGAAGGCGCTGAACAGGGAGGAAGTATACCATATTTAAGGAAAAGCACAAGCTGCACAGTCAAAATTTCCTGGGGTAAGCATTGTGGAGGCAGGCCAGCTGCTGCTGGACTGAAGACTGAACTGAGAAAAGGAATGAGAATTAAGAACTGAGACAGAATTTCTTAGAGCAAGCCACGTGGTGGCTGGATAAAGTGATTTGGATTTTGAGAATGGAGCTTATGGTGCTGAAGACTTCCAAGGGCCAGCTGGAGTTGCTGAGGATTTCGATTTCCGTGGGCCACCTGGAGCTGCAGAAGACTGAGGAAGCATGACTGTGGTGCCGGAACTTTGTATAAATGCTGCTGTGACTTTGTTAATGTGTATAAATGTTCTTGCGGCTTTGTTAAAGCCTTGTCTTCCCAGGAACAGAGACAGTGAAGGATTTGAGATTGGACTGAACTCTGTGAGCCCCAATGTGGAGCAGGAAATGCATGGAGAGCTGGACAAGGAGCTGCGAACTGTCTGCCTTTGAACTCAGGTGGCAGTTGGTTAGATTTGGGAGGGAGCTGGGACCATGGAAGAGGAGCTGAAAGCCTGCCCTGAAACAAGATAAAAAGACCTCTATGGGTATTGAGTAATGACTGTTTAAGTTGTAACTTAATTGCACTCCATAGGTGGAGAACTTTGACTTTTGTACCTTGTGACCCTTAAGGAGGCATTAAGGATGATTAAATGATTAAGTTGCTAAAGGATTGTGCTTTGTTGAAAACTATGTGACCACTTTGGTGATCACATAGTAGTAAGTGACCATTTTAGTAATAAATTGTTGAGTTCTGACATGGTGAATGCTGTATTTTGATTTTCTGTGATAAGTTGTAACATTCTGAATGCTGTACCTTGATTTTCTGTAAATGTTTTGCTCTGATTCATTATTGAATAAATAGAGAGTTTGCTATACTATGTAATCAGACCTTGAAAGCTGTTCACAGCAGCAGTCCTCTGGAAAGCTGCTCATGTGTGGCTTTACAGATGGAAACACCTGGATATGAATTCTGGATTTTAAAGGTTCAAAAAAGGTTAGTTTCCCATTGAAAGCAAAGTGAAATGCCTAACACTGAAAGAAAAACAAATTGATGAGGAAGTAAATGGGAAATTTTCTAAACGGCCCAAGGTAAATATGGATAAATATACAAGCAACTTAACAACCAATTCAGATTTTAAAGAGAGGTATAGAATACAGGAGCCAAGGAAAGTAATAAAGGCTGAATATAAAAGCATCACACATTCTTCAAAGAATAAAATTAGGTGTATTAAAGTTCAGAATGAATTGAAATGAATGAGAAGAATTAAGAATAACCAAAAGGAAACAACAACAAAAAAGAATTACTTCCAAAGATAATTTTTTAAAAAACCTAACAAATGTGATTGCTAAACCACTTTCAGAAATCTCTGAGCAGTTTAGGGAAATGAGGAAAAGTACTACAGGATTGGAGAAAGGCAAATATAACCCTGATTTTCAAAAATGGGAACAGAACGTAGTTTGCATATTATAGGCAAGGGAACTTGATAACGATTCCTGTCAAAATTATGGAAAGTATTATTAAAAAAAAAGTTTTATTAAAAATAATTAATTAAAAATTTAAAAGCATTAGAAAAGGAAGCAGGTCCAACATGGTTTCAACAGGAATTGGTCACACCAGCATTTTTTGATTGGATTACTAGAGTGATAGACAAGGAAAATCCTATATCATTAACAATTTTCTATTTTGGGAAAGTAACAAAAATCTTTCTTACAATTCTAATGAAAAATATGGAGAAATATGAACAAGATGGACTAAAGTGACAAAGAATTGGCTGAATGATCAGTTCAAATACATCATATGGTTCAAGTGAAAAGATGGTCCCAGTGAACTGCCGCAAAAATCTGTGCTCTTTAACATTTCCATCAATGACTTAAATTAAAGCATAGATGGAATATTTATAAAACTTGAAGATAACCTAAAGCTGGGAGGGAAAAGCTAACACACCAAACACAGGATAAGATTTTAAAAGATCCTGACAAGGTAGAATGTTAGGTCAACTCTATGAAGATGAAAATTAATAGGAATAAATTCTTACACTGGAGTTCAAAAAAATTAATTTCTGAAGATGCATGAAGTGTGATTAAAGAAGAGATTTTTATGAAAAAGATGGTAGGTTTTATTGGAATATAAGCTCAGGGAGTCAACAGTGACATTACAGTAAAAAAAAAATAATAATAACCTAATGTGCCTTTACAATACATAAAAAGCTACAGGGTGAAGGAAATGATAATATATGCTGTTTTGGTCAAGAAAAGTAGACTATATTCATTCCAGGCACAACATTTTAGACATTTACAAGCTAGAGAGAATCTAGATTTTTTTCTCACTATATTTGTATCCATAAATGTAATATATATAAAATGTGTGTATGAGCATATATATGCACAAAAAAGAAACTTAACAACAGAGCAACACATCAAGCAAGGTCTTTAGAGAAAAAGGATATATTTCTATACATAGAACTGAGAACTACAAAGTATTTCACTGTATACGGGTTACCTTCCTTGAATTTAATTTTTCAATGATATAACAGGATTTAAAGAATTCGAATCCTATTTAGTACGGATCAGAACTGGACCTGTGATTTTTTTAAGTACCAGACACTCCTAACTAAGGAAATTACCTCTCTACCAATGCAGATAAGGGCTTTCTCAACAGCTTCTAGTCTTAGAGCATTGTCGAGAGAATTAAGAGGTTAAATGACTAGCCCTGGGTTACAGAGACAATATGTGTCAGTTTAGATCTGAACCCAGGGCTTTTTGGTTTTAAGGCTGGTACTCCATCCAGGACACTATGTTGAAAGTGAATTTCAAAATCCTATATGATGTGAAGTCACAAGAAATAAAGGAAAAAATCTGACTTACCTTTACTAATAACCACAATCATACATACAACAGCTGTGAGGCAAACAATGCCTTCAATTTCTTCAGATGCTATGCAAACTGTCAATTCTTCCAAGAATGATCTGTTAAAAAAAAATGTGCTTATAAATATGCCTATTATGGGATTACATGAGCTAAATTGGCCTCTATATATGTTGACCATAACACTGATCAGAAATAATAAACATGGTCAGTTAGAATAATTTATGTGTACAAATTCATAATGATGAAAATTATCCATATCCATAAAATTAAATATTTAAAAGGAAATCATTATATACTAAAGATTAATAGCATTTACAGGTCAGACTTAGATTTTATATAAGGAAGCAGGACCAATATGGTGCATTTAGGGTGTAAATATGGAATGCATTAGAAAGTAAGTAGTGTATATTTAAACAAATGCAGCAACAAAAACTGCTAAAGATTTTATTCTTAAAGGAAAATTAAGTCTTCCAAATTTTTGAATGAGAATAATAAAATATGCCAAATTTTGAAAATTAATAAAAAAGTCACTGAAAGTTCCATAATAAGAATAAAACAAAGCAAAAATGTTTTACCTAACTACCTTTACGGATTTCATTATGATTCCCATTAAACACCTTGAGAATGGTGGAAGATCGGAAAGGCATTTGGGCACTGAAAACTCTTCTGTATCTGAAATCTGGTAAGAAAATTTGAAATTAAATATATGAACTAATACATAAGAAGCAATCTGTATGATTAAAATAAATCCATGGCTTAGCTAATACACCTTTTTAGCATACTTTGAAAACTACCCCCTACACACTTGAAATAATATTTCAATTTTTCTTAAGTACTTAAATACCTACAGTAGGTAATACAGCACATAGAACATATAGGTAACATAGCATGCAGGACAGGTAGCTATCGTGTTTCCCCGATAATAAGACACTGTCTTATTATTTTTTTTTTTTGGACAGAAAAACACCAGAGGGCTTATTTTCAGGGGATGGCTTATTTTAATGAACATTGACAGCAATTTTAATAAACAGGTAAATGTGAACAAAAAAATGTACCTTTATTCAATAAGCAAATCACTGAGGAAGAACCGGATGACGCACTCACTGCTGCAGCTCTGATTGGATGCAGCTCGGAGCGCAGCGTGCGTTTCACAGGGCGGGGGGGGACGGTGCATACAGAGGGTACCGTAATGTAGCGTGTAGCGCAGGGGATCACCTTCACTACAGCAGCAATCTCAATAGGGCTTATTTTCGGGGGAGGGCTTATTTTAGAGGGATCTTACACAGTAAGGGGAGGGCTTATTTTCGGGATAGGTCTTATTATCGGGGAAACACGTTATGAGCAGACAATTAAAGAAATGGTCTTTGCCAAAAACCAAACACTCTCTGGGTTTGTCAAGCAAGTCCTTGATACAAATTCAGCATCTGCATGAGAACCTATTTCAGGTCTAAGGTCACTCTCCAAATGGGTATCAGTTTGAATTAAAAGATGAACAGACCACGAGAGAGGGAGGAAAAGAAGAACAATTTCAGAATCAATCTCTAACTGGGACTACACAAAAATTTGTCTTTTGTAAATTTGAGTTTCTATTTTATGTTGCCCCTTAGATTTCTTCCTGCCCTTAGTATTTTTATTTATATATGTTCCTCCCTACAACCCCATGAGTTCCTATAGCTTTCCACCTTTCCAGATGGGGGAAAATAGTGGCAAAACATCCATGTTTATTTTTAACCACATAAACCCCTTCTTCCACTTTTCTAGTGTTCAGGGAAAAAGTATTCTGTGAATTTTCTAATTTAAAAAGAACCACAAAAAAAAGAGAAGTCTTATATAAAATGATGTAAAGGGAAGTGAGCACAACTAGAAGAACAGTTTATACAATAGCAATACTGTAAAGACAAAAAACTCTTAAAGACCTAGGAACTCTGATCAACAAAACAGAACCAATCACAGTTATAGCTCCAGATGAAACATGCAACCCACCTCCAAGCAGAGGTGATGAACTTGAGCGTTCATATTGAAGCATATTTTTCTCACATGGCTAATGTGGGGATTTGTTCTGCTTCGACTGTACTTACTTGTAACAGCATGACTTACATGTTTTTCTTAGTGGGTGAGGGAGGAGGAAGAGAAATTGGAATTGAAAATGAATTTTTTTTTTTAAATGTACCATCTCTTGAGACATGAAGGTTCTTCCAATTTAACCATATGCTATTTCTGGCACAGTTCTTCATACACAAGTGCTTAAAACATGGCAAAATGTATATATGTACAGAAAGGTCATTTTGGTGATAACACATAAATAGATTCTACATAAAGTCCTATATTCAATAAATTTTTATTTCAAATCCTATTTTTAAAAAAAGGGGAGTAATATAGCTAAGAAGGTGCTCAACTGTGCTATGGTCTATGAGCTGTAAAGAGACATTTCAAGTTTGTCCTTTGAACCCTGCCACTTTTCCACAGCCTAGCAAAGTGTTTGGCACATAGCTGGCACTCAGAAATTCCTGCTGATTGTCTAAGAGGATCTTACTAATAGCAAAGACTAAGTATATATACATAGGATGATCTAAGTATGGTATAATTAAAATGTGCTAAAGAAGTAGATGAGTAGGTATTTTGTAAAAAATGCAAAAGAAAGGATTCCTGGAGGCATTTAGTGTCATTCTTAGAGGTATCTGGACTATTTTAAATGTAGCATTAAGCCTGGTTTAGCAAAGAAGGGGAAGTAGACATCTTAAATGGAAAACATCTGAGGAATACAGTAGAATAGTAAATAGAATGGCAAAGTGTCTTGAATCCATGACATGAGGCTTGGCTGAAGAAACCAGGTATTGAAAGAGAAAGAGATAATATAGATGCCTTCAAATATTTGAAGAGCTGTCATATGGAGGAGGGATTCAACTTCTTTTTGTCTTCAGAGAACAGAACCAAGAACAATGGGCAAATGCTATATAGACGCACATTTTGGCTAGCTGTCAAGAAAAACTTATTCTTAAAAGTACAACTGCCCAAAGACAAAATAGGTTACTCCCGTGAAAAGAAAGCCATGGGTTCAGAGGTCTTTAAGCTGAGGCTGGATGTCCCCTGTCATGTTATAACAGGGGCTTCGTTTTATGTGTAAACTATATTAGATGGCCTCTGGGGGACTCACCCAACTGTTAAATTCTGTTGGTTGGGCCTGAAGTCAGGAAGACACATCCTCCCAAGTCCAAATCTGTCCTCAGACATTGACAAGCTATGTGACCCCATTTTCCTCACTTCTTCAATCTATAAAATGAGTTGGAGAAGGAAGGGCAAACCACTTCAATATCTTTGCCAAGAAAAACCCAAATGGGGTCATGAAGAGTCAGCTAAAATAACTGAACAACAAAATGTCTATTACAATTCCCAACCATATTATTGGTAATTATGCATATAAAAGTGCCCACCCACATACAAATAAAAATGGCTCAAAATCCTCATTTCTTTTAAGTGATCAATATAGTCTTGCTTACTATCCCTGGTTACCTCACCTAGACTCAAAGTTGTCCCAAACTGAAGGACTGAAAACCTTTACCCAGTAGGTTCCCTTGAACTGTTGTGATTCTTAAGTTAAATTTTTTTTTTTTTGCTTTTTGGAGGGCAACTGGGATTAAGTGACTTACCCAAAGTCACACAGCTATTAATCATGTCAAGATTTGAACACAGGTCCTCCTGACTCCAGGGCCGGTGCTCTATTCACTGCACCACCTAGTTACCCAAGTTAATATTATATTGACAGAATTTGAGATAAAAAGTGATGAACATTATCTATGAAAAACTGTGACCTTAAGTCATGGACATTGCTCCTCTCATCTATTCAATTCCATGATATCACAGCAAATATATAAAACACTGTTTCACCTCTATAAAAAACTAAGTGTTCAAGTAGTTAATGAATTTCAGGGACAAATAAAAAAATGATGGGGGCAAATGAGAAATGTAAACTCACATTACTCAGTTTGCTACAAATTTAAATAATCCCTTTTCAATCTCTATTGTCATGTCCTGTTCCTCACCCCATCAAAAACTTCTGCAGACCCTCAATCCTTGGTATACTGCTCAGTATTCCTAATCTTAACAACATTCCATACTTTTCTAATTCAAGGTCAAGATATGAGAGGAAAAAAAACTTCTATGCTTGAACCCATCCCATGCAACTTGTGGTTTATAGGGCAAGGAGATGAAACTAGGGGATTAAGTCTGCCAGAGAATGCAAAATGAGATGGATAAGTACAAGAATGAGCAAGACATGGTAATGGACCTATAACCTGAGTTCAAGGTGGTCCTTCCTGGCAGCCTGAAACCACAGGATCAGACTAGAGTAATGGTATACCAACAATCAAAGTCAGGTGGTGAGTATAAATCACTTACTTAGGCAAACCCTTAAAGATCAAGCAGAAGATTTGAAGAAGCAGAGAATTAACAGCTGACAAACTGAGAAAAAAAGCAAGTATAGATAATTCAGTGCAAGAAAGGTACAGGCACTTATGCTATATAAAACAGAAACCAGGTAGAATCTGCATCAGTGCTATATCAAGGCTTGGTCAGAGATTGAAACAAGAATATTACAAAAGACCTTTAAAATCATCTCCCATCTTCTCATTTTATCAATGAGCAAATTGAGATCCATAGTGGTAAAGTGACTATTTTCTTATTGTAAAGCCAGTGTTCCAATTGCTATACAGTGGGAACCAAGAGAAGTAAAAAGTGTTGATTTAAAATGGACTAGGATTTTTAACTGATCAGTAATCATTCCTGTAAGAAACAACAGTAACAAGGATAAACCATGGGTTCAGATCTTTTTAATGTAGTAAAATGAGGGGGAAATGATCCTAAACAACTACTTGATTATTATGTAATAACAAAACAAAAAACTAAAAAAAATCAACTCCTATTTTTCTTGGTCAATAAGGAAATAAACAGAATTAGAAACTCACTTCTTTCTTAAGAAACCAGAGTCCCATCTCTAGACATAAATAGGAGTTTAGAAATTTGTTTTACTATCAATGCATTTTATTGCATTTGTTAAAACAGAAAGTTGTGTGATGTATTATACTATACTTAATCATATAAGGAAAATACTCACATGATCCTTTTAAGGGACTTGTAAATTTAGACTGTCTCTGTGTTGAAAGGTGCAAGGGCTTGCCTGACAAGTGGAAAGAAGTAACACTCCCCAAGGATTAAATGGAAGAAAAAACAGTCTAATTAAGGGAGAAACTTCCCCTTCATGCACTCTGCATTCCAACCAAATTTAATTATTAGTTGTTGGCAAAATTTTCTCTTTCCTTTGTGCATTTCCACAAGCTAGTCAGTTCTCTCTTCAGGGATAGAATGTCTTCTACACTTAGCTTAGTAAACATGAGACAGAAAGACACAGTTTCATTTAGGACAAGTTCTCTAATATTGTATTATGCCTTTTTAAACTGTTGTAGCTAAAAGAATCTATCAAAAAACTGGCCCAACTTCTAGCGATATTATAGAGAAAATACTGTCTCTAAACTTGTTATCCAAATGGGTTTTGACAGAGCATAACTAATATCAGGAAACTTTTAAACTTATTTTAGCTAAGGCTGATGAGGGACGTGATTGTGCAAAATGAGTCTGTGAAGAAAATGCTAGTGCATAAACATCTCTCAGGCAAGAGTAGGAATCAGATATTTGCTTTGATTTGCTAATGAAATCTTAACTAGGCCAAAATGAAATCAAGAGTATCAGTGAGGGGGCAGCTAGCTGGCTTAGTGAGTAGAGCACTGACCCTGGAATCAGGAGGACCTGGGTTTGGATCTGGCTTCAGACACTTGACACACACACACACAAAACTAGCTTGTGACCTTGGGCAAGTCACTTAACCCCAATTACCCTCCCCTCCCCCCTCCAAAAAGCAAAAGAAAAAAAGAAAGAAAAGAAGAGCATCAGTGAGTATAAATGGCAATATGGTAGTTGTTAGAATTCTTCAAAGGTAGAGATCGAGACAAAGGGTCAAAGATCAAATATCATTTGTGATGATTTATAGGAACTTGTTTTTTATTTATAAGTTATAAATATTCTGTCTCTGATTTACACTTTCAGTATCCAGTTCACACAAATCCTCAGGCTGCCAGACTATTCCAAACCAGTTACCTGAATATAGTAAAAACTAAGAGCTGACATAAATGCTTAGCTGTGATCTTAAAAATCTAATAAACAATTATCTCAAATCTTTAAAACCCCTAATAAGTGATAGTGTCCCATAGGAACAGGTCAAAATTCTTTTCTACCAGAGAGGGAAAAACACATTCCAAGTATATTTTACTTGTTCCTCTTTAAAAAGAAAAATTCTATTTAAAACAAGTTATTTGAAAAATCAATCCCTAAGAATAATCTGCACTCCACACAATGGAAAAATTATCAAAGGAGATGAATTTTTGAAGGGTTTTCTCTACAAATACAATTAAAGGGAAAAGAACATCTATCTACAAAAGTCATAATTGTCTCATTTGAATAGCAAATAACTATGAACAATTTATGTTATATGCTGTTTATAAATGGATGGATAAATTAGAATACAATAATGTAATATATACCACCATTCTTCCAGGAACCTGGGCGAGCAACTCTTCAATCCTGATGCCCAATCACCTTGACAACTCCTCTAGTCAATTCTACTTTCATAATATTTCTCCTCTTTTCTCTAAACTTACAGCCATCAACCAAATGACTAGCATTCTCTATTGTACAGACTGGTACCACAACCTCCAGCTGGTCTTGCTGCATATAATCTCTCCTCTATATATCTTCCATATAGCTGCCAATCTTATTCCTCAAGCTAAGATCTGACTGTGACACATGCCAATTTAAAAAACCAGCTGTGACCTATTACTTTTAGGAGAAACTCTTCCTGCTATTTAGAGGCCTTCATATTCTGGCTCCAAACCTATCACATCATTCTCAAACTCTTCATATTCCAGTCAAACCAACCTATGTAATGCTCTCCCCATCAATGATATCCTGTCTTTCAACCCTATGTCTTTGCACAAGTGTGTCCTCCAATGGGAACCCCAGCCTCATTCAAGGCTTACCCCTCAAGTGTCTCCTCCTACCAGAGCCGATGAGTGATTCCCCTGAACACCTTCAAATTCATATTTTATTGTATATATTTTGTATTTACTTATCTATTGTTTTGTTCCAGCAGAATACAAATTCCGTGAGGGCAAAGACTTACTTTCCTACCCTTGACCATCTAACTTCTGCAACACACTACTGGGAATGACTACTTAAAGCAATTACCAAAAGCATCTTAACTGCTAAGCAAAATGGCTTTTTGTCAGGCTATTTCCATTCCTTGAACAACCCTTCCTCTAATATATTCCCTTACTCTTTGAAATACATAAAATATTCCTCTTTCCTGGTTCTCCTATTTATCTGAATCGTTCATGCACTCTATATTCCAGTCAAACTGAATTATTAAGGTATTTACCAAATTTATCCTCCCTCTTTTCATTTGCACAAATTGCCTGGCTCTCCTCCCATGCCTACGATGTGTACTTCTATGTTTGGCTCAGACTGCCACCTCAAGGAACTTTGTCTAGTCTTTCCAATAGTTCCTTCCATATCCTTCCATGATCTATTAACTTAACTGTATATGTGTTGTATTCTCCCAATAGATTTTAAACTACTTGAAGACAGGTACCTACTCCATTTTTGGCTTCCTATCCCCACTGCAACATACAATGTCTAGTCCACAGTAGGCTTTTTTTAAATGTTTAAATTGAAATGAAAGGTAACAGAAATTTATAAGTACACAAATTAAGAAAGAAACACAAATCTTGTTTTAATTTTGTGAAAAATTTTTCATTTAATAAAACTACAAATTCAAATATTATGGTTTTAGTTTGGAGATTTAACCTATGTTTAGTTTATCAATATTTGTTATGAATATTACATTTATAAAACTTTGTTAAAGAGGAAAATATCCAGAGACTTTTGATGTATATAATATATAATGAATATTATATGGTAGGGTCTAGCTCTGAGCTTCCCTTTTAGTTTTGGTACAAGCCTATTAGAGATTAAAAATATCCGCTCAAGATAAATTATAAAGTTTCACAAAGCTTTCAATCATTAAATTTATTTATCCACCTACTAGTTAGTAAATAGCTTAACAGTTTAGAATTTTGAGCCCTGAAGATTTCTATGTTACATGACAAAAGAATATAAACCAGTATCATTTTATAATGTGTTTTATTTATTAAAGAGCTAAAGTTCTGGGGCGGCCAGGTAGCACAGTGAGTAAGAGCATCAGCTCCAGTGTTGGAATGACCTGGGGATCGAATCCGGGCTCAGACAATTACCCACCCAGAAACACCTGGCCATGCAACCTTGAGCAAATTACTTAACCCCAATTGCTTAGGGGCAGCCAGGTGGCTCAGCAAGTAAGATCACCAGTTCCAGTGTCGGGATGACCTGGGAATCAAATCCGGGCTCAGATACTTAGCACCACACTCAGAAATAACTGGCCGTGTAACCTTGAGCAAGTTACTTAACCCTGATTGCTTAAAAAAAAAAAAAAGAGCTATAGTCCTATTTTAAAGATTTAATCTTCCAACCTGAAATATATACCAAAATAAGCTTTCAACTACTTTCAGGGGATCTTGTTGACATTTCAGATTTTTGTCAGTAAACAAAAATTTTAAATTAGTAATTTAACAGAATATGATCAAAAACTTTCTTTGCCTTCCATATCAACTCAACACATATGAAACAAATTCATTATGATTTAAGTTAATAGGTTAGGTGTCTTTCAACTATTTAAAAATGTTTGCCAAAAAACTTCTTTACCAAAACACTGAAATTCAAGTGGTCATTGAAAGAGTAGATACCTTCTTTTGCTCAAGGCCCACTGAATTCTTTATGTGGAGGAACATGACAACTGTAAAAATTCTACTGCAAAAGAGGTACATCTGAGAAAAGAGCCCTAAAAATACATTGAGCCATTTACACTATTAGAGCACCAGATCTGTATGACAGGCTAAAAAGGCTGCCATTTCTTACATTCTGACAATTGGCAACAAGAGACATTTGGATTCCAATGATACTTATTCTCCAAAGTTCAAACCTAAGGTCTCTGTAATAACTTGTCATGGGTTTTTATCATGAACCCTCTCTTACTTAATATTTTCAGGGTTTTTTAGTTACAAAAGAAAATACACACTATAAAGTTTAGGACTAAATTGATCTTGTAGTACTTTCTCTTCTTTGTCCTAAAATTATCTCTTGCAAACTATAAATGGGTGACTTTCAGTTCTAACAATCTCCTATTTTATAAACAAGTTTCTATATTTATTACTTTATACACTTCAGTCGCATTCCCTCTCATACTGTATCCTTCTAACAAAAACTGCTACTCATCTACTTCTTCTATCCCAATATAGAGACTCTTCATTCACAGTACAACTTGAACTACTCCTTTTTGAACTTTTGTAGCTCCAATATGACTTTGAGGTAGAACCAATATGTACATAACATTACTTGCATGAACATAAAAACAGTTTTATACAATGGTAAAACAAAGCTCTTGTGTTTCCAATATGACCCTACTGTACATTATTAACATTACAGAAATAATTCTTAAAATAGTTTTCTGATTTTAGTACAGCTAAATAGTTAATCTTTGTGCTAAGAAAACACTAGTCATCAACAAGTATTAACTGCCTGTCTAAACTGATTCTAGATACAAAAACTGATTTTAAGTACTACTAAAATGTGCAAAAATGTTGACAATAATGGAAAGGAATAAGCATTTATTTATATAGTTCTACTATGTGTTAGGCACTATGCTAAGGGTTATACAACTACCTCATCGAAAACTCACCACAATCCTGAGAGGTAGGTATTGTTATTTATCCCCATTTTATAGTTGCGGAAATTGAGGCAAAGAGAGGTTAAATGACTTACCCAGGTCACACAGCAAGGAAGTGTCTGAGGCTGGATTTGAAATCAGGTCCTCCTGACTCTAAGTCCAGCACTCTATTGTAACACCTACATGCCCAAGTCTCATATCATGTGACAGGCAGCATGGTACAGGAGGAAGAACACTAGATTTTATGTCAAAGGCTCTAGATTCATATTACAGTTCTGTTTCTATCTATCTAATCTTGTGATTACATTCAGGCATCTTTATTTTTTGTATATTTCACAACGGAACTATGGCAAGATTACCACTCAGAAAATATTTATTAAACGAAGATTAAATCACTACTGAGAAATTTTAACCCATATAATATGACTGACATTTTTTGGAAGAGCATACTTTACCTTTCGTAATTTGTGACTTATTTCAACCACTACTGCAGCTAAGAGAGTAGAAAGCATTCCTTGGTGTACTGATGTATTCATATGCCAAGACTGAACAGCACTTACAAATTCATCAAGAGGCACTTGAATAGAATAAAGTAACTAATACAAAAAAAAGAACACCTATTTTAATAGACTTAAAGGCATTTTTAAAATATTAATTCTGAAAACAAATAAAGATATTAAAAACAGCCCTCAAAATTCAAAGTCTGATTAACAAATCTGCAAAATATCAGTTCTCACAATTTCTCCTCTTTTAGTTTTTCAGCAATTTTAGTGCTTATTAGTTGACCCCTATCCGAAGGCAGTTTACAGAAACTCACACCTTAAGAGGTTTGCGATTGCCAATTTCTCTGGTGAAACATTTAATAAGGAAAGATGATTTACAGCAAAACTTTAAAACCATCTTATTACATTAGTCCATGTTATTCTTGCCATATACTGACTAGATCAGGGGTGGGGAACCTGAGGCCTTGAGGACACATGTAGCCCTCTAGGTCCTCAAGAGTGGCCCTCTGACTGAATCCAGTCTACACCTCAGGACCTAGAGGGTCACATGCAGCCTCGAGGCCACAGGTTCCCCACCCCTATACTAGAACATCAAAATCTATGATGTAGCAGTTTTCCCCATCAGTGTTTTGAGAATTTCTACCAATCTGGTAATGTTTTAGTACCCAAAAAAGTCTTTACTTCTTTAAACACAGCTTAAAAAAAACAACTGGCAATTTATGCCTCTTCTTAAATCATTTCTCCTACCCCTTGCTTCTTTTCACCTTAGCTCTCAGTTTGTTTCTCCTCAGCTCCCTTCTACTCCAGTTTCTCAGAAATGTGGCTGCGTATGGTAGAGTGGTCCATTTGTAGTTGTTGAGTCGTTTTTCAGTTGTGTTTGACTCTTTGTGACCCCATTTGGGGTTTTCTTGGCAAAAATACTAGAGCAGGTTGCCATTCCTTTTCCAGTTCTTTTTATAGATAAGGAAGCTGAGGTAAATGGAGTGAAGTGAGTTGTCCAGGGTCACAAAGCTTTAAGTATCTGAGGCCAAATCTGAACTCATGAAGATGAGTCTTTCTGACTCCAGTTCTGGCATTCTATCCATCATGCCACCTAATTGCCCTAGAGAGGTCTATAGTATAGTGTGAATTGGTAAACACTGACTTAATAGAAATAAATGCCATTCAAATGTTTTATGATGTCTGGCAACTCAATTCACTTCCCAAAGTTCCTGATTTGTAAAATAAGGTTATGACAAGATGATCTTCAAGTTCATCTCTATTTTTTTATGAATTTGGGGGAAAAAAAAGAAATTTTTTTCTAGCTGTGTAACCTTGAACAAGTCTATCAGTTTCACTATCTAAGGGGTGGATGGGAAATTGATGATCTCTAAGGTTTCTTACAAGTCTAAATCTATATATTTAAAAAGTATACAATTTATTTCTTTAAAACACATTGTCAAACAAAATAAAGATATTTTCCTAGCACTACACATAATCTTACATTAGTTTAAAGTAAACTGCATTTACAAAAAATAGGATGCATAATTTTAATTACCTGGGTTTGCTTTAATATTTTCACCAGTGAAGGCCAACAAACCAGAAATGAAAATTCAATTGTCTTTTAACCAAGGGTAAATCAAAGAACAAACAGTAGAAATTCAATAGGTCCTGAATGACTGATTGAAATTAAAAAATATATATATTCTTTGACTTTTCAGATGGACACAAATGGACAACCTGTTCATCTACTGATAATGCCCAAAAGAAGAAAAGTATAACAGCAAATACTCCAACATACTGAGTAGAATCTCTACACTGAATTTAAAGAAAAAATTCAATGTACAAAATTTTTAAAAGTATTGGAGGGGAAGGGGGAGTGAAGCTGGCAGAGTATTTTAAAGTAAAAATTTGATGTACAAAGTGAAAAAGTATCTGATTGGGGTGGGGATTGCTGGCAGGGTAAGCAGCAAGGCCAGTTACAGTCTAAGTCAATAGTAAGTGCTCAGATAAATGAAATAACATCACTCAAAATTTAAATGCAGAGTTTAAAAAAGTAGGTTTTGTTTGGGTACTTAAAAATGTTCAGGTCACTTTCTACATGACAAACTAACTCATTTTTAGCCTACTTCTGAACTGTAATATAAGTATACTTAGTAATATATGACAACAACTTGTATATTGCACCATATTTTTATTACAAGATGAAACCTTCTTCAAGGAAAAGCTATACCTCAACTCAATTCTGGTCATGAGTCAGAGTTTCATCTGGTCAGAGTTTCATCTAATCTGAAATTTTAACATAAATTACTTTATAAGAAAGCTATAGAAATACCTGCAGGCCTTCTTCTTCTTGCTTTTTGAAATTGTATGCAACGCATTCCAACATTTTTTGGAACACTTTCTGAATCAAATCAAAATAAGTTTCAACTTCTTCATTTGAATTAGATTTCTGAATTAAAGAACTTGCTGTCATCTCTTTGAGAATACAAAGGAATAAAGGAATGCAAAAATACCCATTCTCTAAAAAACAATGGGAGAAGGAAAGAAATGACAAATTAGTTTCATTAACATAATTAAATTTATACAAGTTTTTTGGTCACTTAATACAGTTATATGAATAGCATTATGCTAATTATACTGTCACATAAATTCTACTCTGATCTTTTGTGCAAATAAATACACATTGTTTCCCAAAAGTAAATGTAATCTCCTTGAGGGCCACACCAGTTTTGATTCAGTAACCCCAGAGACTAGCACAGTGTTGGTTATATAGCAGGTACTTAAAAATGTGCTTCCTGATTTAAAAAGGTATATTTTATCATAACTGATCTCAGATACTCAATATGAGTACGTCAAAAGAAAGCAAGCAAGCTTGTGCAGGTTTTAACAAGACAAAAAGACTCTGAGAATCAAAGAAATCTGAGTGATATTTTCATATCAGTGTGGCAGAAGACAGGTTTTTTTGTTTCTTTTTTTAAATTGACAGTTAATATAGAAACTATTTGTGATTATAAGTGTATTAAGGTTGTCACCATTATAATATCAATGTAATAAGATTATTATTACATAATGACAAAACAAACAACTAAGCAAAGTATGGTGGGAAAAAAAATAAAATTAAAAATAAAGTAACCACTACAGCCTTGAATGGAAATTGACTTGCACTCTCCAATGCAAAGGAAATGGTTAATTTGAATGGATTCAAAGATACAATCTTATGTTGCCTACAGGAAATATAGATAATTCATCAAGATATATTTACTGGTTCAACGACAAAGGATTTAATAAAATTTAAGTAGATTCCAGAAAATCTAGAACTATAACAATGCAATATGACAAAGTTGAATTCAAATTAGAAAGATGGGCAATGATTATCAAAGAAATTAATTAAAAGACAATTACAGGGTACCACTGACAATGAGAAAATGCTGAAGGTAAATATCTACATAGTTAATGGCATAGCAATTAATTTTATAAAGCAAGTTGCAAGAAGAATCAGAAAATAATTTTAAAACACCACCAATTAATAAACAGACAATCCCTCTCTTTAAGGAGCTCACAATCTAATGAATAGATAACAAAAAATACATACAAACAAGCTATACACAGGAAGTAAATAATAAGCAGAGGAAAGGTACTAGAATTAAGAGGAGTTGGGAAAGTCTTCCTGTGGAAGCCAAGATCATAGTTGAAATTTAAAGCCAGGGAAAATGTGAAGTAAGGTGACCTAGCCATACCAGATCTCAAACAGTAATACAAAGCAATAATCATCAAAAAAAATCTGGTACTAGCTAAGAAATAAAGTAGCAGACCAATGGAATAGATGAGGCACACAATACAGAGAAGTAAATGACAATAGTTATCTAGTGTTTGATAAATGCAAAGATCCAAGCATCTAATACAAGAACTCACCATTAAAAAAAAAACCTCACTATTTGACAAAAATTGCTGGTAAAAATGGAAAGCAGTTTGGCACAAAATAGGTCAAGACCAATATGTTACACCATATATCAAGATAAGGTCAAAATGGGTAAATGATTTAGACATAAAAGGCACACCATAAGCAAATTAGGGAAGCATGGGAGACCTAATACAGATAAAGGAAGAATTTCTGATGAAACAAGAGATAGAGAACATTACAAGGATTAAAATGGATGTTTTTGACTACATTAAATTAAAAAGGTTTTGTGCAAACAAATCCAATGCAGTCAAGATTAGAAAGAAAACAGAAAACTGGAGGGAAATGTTTATGACAGCATTCTCTGATATGGCTTTGTTTCTCAAATATGCGGAGAATTGCATCAAATTTTTAAAAATGTAAGATATTTCTCAATTGACAAATCGTCAAAGGATATGAAAAGGAAGTTTTCAGAGAAAGATATTAAAGGTATCTATAGTTTTATGAAAAAATTGCTCCACAAGACTATTGACTATTGTTGTTCAGTAACTTTTTAATCATGTCTGACTCTCCATGATCCCATTTGGGAGTTTTTTGGAAGAGATACAGGAATGGTTTGCCATTCCCTCTCCAGTTCATTTTACAGATGAGGAAACTGAGGCAAACAAGGTTAAATGATTTGCCCAGGGTTTCACAGCTAGTTAATGTCTGTGGCTGGATTTGAACTCAGGAAGAGCTTTTTTCCTGACTTAAGGCCTGGCACTCCATCCACTGCACCACCTAGCTGCCCATACTATTGATTAGAGAAATGTAAATTAAAACAACTCTGAAGCACTACCTGACACTTCCCAGATCAGCTAATATGACAGAAAATGTAAATGAAAATGTTGGAGGAAATGTGAGAAAACCGTGACACTAATGTACTGTTGGTGGAGTTGTGAACTAACTCAAACATTCTGGAAAGAAATGTGGAACTATGCCCAAAGGGCTATAAAACTGTGCATACTCTTTCACCTAGTAATACCACTACTAGGTTTATACCCCAAAGAGATTTAATAATAAAAGGAAACAGACCTATATGTACAAAAATATTTGTAGCTGTGCTTTTTGGGCATGCAAAGAATTAGAAATTGAGGGGATGCCCATCAATGTGGGAATGGTTGAAGTAGGTATGATATGATAGTGACGGATTATTACTGTGCTAAAAGAAATGACAAGCAGGAGGGTTTCAGAAAAACCTAGGAAAAACGTATATGAACTAATGCAAAGTGAAGTGAGCAGAACCAGGAGAATATTGTATACAGTAACAGCAATATTGTACAATGATCAACTCTGAATGATTTATTTATTCTCAGCAAAACAATAATTCAAGACAATTTCAAACGTCTTAAAATGAAAAATGCTATCCACCTCCAGAGAAAGAATAAACATATTTTGAATGAAAATCAAAACACACTTTCTTTATTTCTCTTGGGTTTTTTTGTTTGTCTTTCTATTACTGAAATCTCTCTACCTCAGATATCACTATTCCCAATACCAGCTTTTAGGCAACTAAAACCTTCAAAAATCCCAAATACCTCCCCCATTTATCTATACCCAGAAAAATTTTATTAAAAGCAATTTTGGCTTCTAAAGGCATGTTAAATAAAGTGGGCAACAGTATTCATACTATTAATTTTTAACAAAACACTGGAGATACAGAAAGGTTGTGTCAACTAAAAAATTGTATTTGTACTCTAATTATCAAAAAATGAAGTGTACCTGTTTGCAGAATTCCAAGAGTTATTTTTAAAAACTGCATATGAAACTTGGAATCTCCGAAGCCAATCATTACAGCATCCTTACACACTGTAATATAGGCCTACAAAAGAAAGAGATGTATTGAGACAAGGTATGATAATGATACAAATCACCATTAAAATAAAATTTTATAAAAAATTTAATGAAATTCAACCAAAGATTCTCTAACATTTGATAAATTAGAGCCTTTCTGGAAGATTTATATAAACATGAGATACTTCTTTAAGGACAGAGCATAAGATACTGACTCCCCAATTCACAAATACTATATTTTAGCATCTTAACCTTTTTGTTTTTAAAAAAAAAGCACAAGAAAAATAGTATTTCAATTAACAAAATGAATTCTGGTCGTTTATATTACTCTATGGTTTACAACTGTCCTTAATGCAAGGTAAATCCTAAACTTATAATTTTAAAGTGGATTAATAACAAAGTACAAAACCAAGCCAATCTACACTGAAAAAAATAAGCTACATTTCAAACAAAAAGCATTTTTTAAGTGCCACCTGGTAGAGATACTGTGCTAAGCACTGAGATTATAAAGAAAATCAAAAGAAAGTCCCTCTTTTCAAGGTCTCACAATCTAATGGAGATTCAAACCTGAATAGTTTTCTGGTATATCTCTCTACAAGACTTCAAGTGTTCCTCTTCCTGTTGATGAATAAAAGGTAGAACTTGGTTTTCTATCCAAAATCCAGTTTCTTCCAAAAGAGAGAGATAAAATTTTTCTTCTGAGCAAAACTACTCAACAATCAAAGAAAATAAAATCAGTAATGAATCTTATTTGTCAAAATGCTTCTTATGACATTGTAAGAGAACTTTAAAACTATATACCTTGTGGTAGAGATGAATACATAATCGACAATAGATAGTAAAGGCTCGTATAGCAGTTGCTTGATTGAAGTTAGGCGATTTTGCATCAGATGATTGTATAGCTGATATAATATCTTTCTGTAATATGGCAAATGGTTAAGTGACAAAGAATTTAAGGTTCATGTTCTCAAAGATATGCAAACTCACTAATTTTAGATAAGAACATCAGATATTGCAGTTCCAGTGATGCAATCAAAAAGTCACCTTGGATTTAGTTATATTTAGCCTTATGAAGTTTAAGTCCAACTAAAAGCTCTTTGTAGATTCAGAATGAGAATAAAATAACTATATTTGGACTTAATTTGTGGAACACAGGGATGAAGTCATGTCCTCTTATAGGATAATACAAAATTCAAGGGTCTTGTCATACTAATTACTTAATAACACTATTAATTCCAAAAGTATATAAGAATAGCTTTTGAAATAAAGTACCACAATAATGCAAAAAGAAAAATCTAAAAAGGCTAGGATGAAAAAATAATCAAAAGAAAGAAAAAATGTAAATGCCTACTACTACTAGAACAGCTGACAACATAAAATGGGCAATAGGATATAAGAATATCTAAAAGAAGGCAGGCCAGAAAATAGAAACTTAGATGACAGAAATCAATTAATAAATACCAGATATAATTAACAGTTGTGAACAAATTTGATTAAGTAAAAAGCACCATAAAAAACACAAGTTCTGATTAGAAAGTACTAATCAATCAGTAAGCATTTATTAAGCACCTACTATAGCCTGACATTGTGCTAGACTGGGGAAAAAACGAAAATAAACTACATATAGGATTGATGGTATATCTCTCAAAATTACAAAATAGAAAATCAGTTTTATATATATTTTCTATATTTCTGTTATATATATGGAAATATACTTTTGATATTTAAGTTCAGAATTAAACAATGATGAGGGGAAAATGTTTTTTTTTAACTCTATAGTGTTTCCTTATGACATACCACTCAGTCTCAACTCCTTTACCAGGCCTTTAACTCTTCATAATATGGAGATACTCCACTTTTTTAGCCTAATCTCATTTACTACTCTTCCCCTACATACTCCATACTGACTAATATGAATAAATCTGTGTCTAGAAGAATCCTGGATCTTCCTGACTTCTATGCCTTTGTTCATAATGTTTCCTATTTACGGAAAGACCTTTTTCTTCCTTTTCATCTCCTATTCACACTTTCAGGCCTTGTTTATTCAAGTGTCAATAGCTTCGTGAAGTTTTATCTATTCAGGAAAAATCTCCCTAGCAAGATCTCATAAAGTTCTTTGTTTGCTCTTCTATACTATACGAGTATATTATGTGTCTACGTGCCATAACCTGCCCCCATTCCCATTGAATGGCTAGTTCCTCTCATAATAAGTTCCAAGAGAATAGGGAGTATATCCTAAACTTTCTATATCCTAAAGTTACTTATTTCTTGATCCTTTCATGTAACTAATTAGCTGTCTAGTTCAAGGTTTACCTGTTCTATGAATGGTTCCCCAGGTATTCTCACCCAACCCCGATTTTGTCTGTCCCTAAACTCATAAAATATATGTGAAATGTATCATATAATTTAACCAATAATTGAAGGCTCAGTTGTACTGGTTAATAGTTTTTTCACATTTTAACTTCATCTTCCCAATCCATCTTAACCAAGATGCTCAGAAGACCCAGGTTCTTGTTTAGATCTTGTCATATACTCTGATTCTGCATTTGACCAAGGGCCAGACACAACTTTCTGGACCTAAATTTCCTCATCTATAAAATGAGGTAACTGAACTAGATAATCTTTATGGCCATTTCAAGACCTGATATTATATTGATAATACAAGCATGTGAAATCTGAACATTCTAACAGTATCTAGTCTTAATCAACATCTGGTATTTCCATTATGAAAAAAATTACCTTTGAAGTTTCAAGTGCTTTCAAAAGACTATTTAGTCTCTTTTCAGGGAGAGAAAGCAGGAAATCTCGATTCTTATTGTAAAGCAATAAGTACTCTAGGTAATCCAACGCCAATTCAGGCTTTGCCTGACGTGAATCCTGAATTCGTACTTGACGTTTAGAAGCTGGCTTACTCTGAATAAAAGGAAAGTACACACTAAACATTACAATGAATAGTAAAAACAAGACAAAGAATTTCTAATTAAGAGCATCTTAATGTATACATGTATATGTTTATAGCTAAATAGAAACATATCTAAAAATTATTGTGGACTTCTGGGAGGGGTCGGGGGGATGGAAAAAAAAGAACAAAGTAAAAAAGTACACAGCAAAGAACAAAAGAAAACTCACAAAGAAGCAAAGATGGACAGCTCTCAACACAAGTATCATTTATCATATAAGCTTTCTTGAAATGAAAATTTATTGTTACATATTTTAAATCCTCTCATGTTCTGCTATGCACACGTTTTATTTTCTTTCTAACTTTGTATTTGAGTTTATGATTTTTTAAAAAAGAGCATCTTCATGTAACAAAATGCTACATAAACATACTATTAAATAAATGTTTAAAATTCAAAAATTCACATACTCTCTTTTTGGACTCTCCATCTGGCAACCAATCACAAATAAGCTCAAAGATATGTCCCACTTGACCCCAAGAACAAAGACAATCTATTAGGGTATGATACTTGTTTTCTGTAGATTCCTCTTCTTGATTCCTCAATGCAGAGATCACTCCACAGCTAAAAATTCCAAAAACATAAATATCTATTTAAGAAGGTAAAAGAAATTCACTGTTTCTAAAATAGGAGAAATACCCAGATCCTTCAATTATTGGTACATGAGCTCATACTATAGTATTTATTTTCAATTTTTTTCAGCACAAAACAAGGGCTGGAATAAGTACAAATAAGAAAACATTATAGATATATCTCAGTAAAATTTTTAACATTTTTGGAGAATGGTCCTCAAAACCTTACCCTCAAAAGAATTTACAGTAATTGATTTTTTGCAGTTAAAAGGTAGCACAGTAGAGAGAGAACTGAGCTTGGGAATCAGGAATATCCATTTTCTTTTCTTTTTTTTGCTTTTGGGAAGGTAATTGGGGTTAAGTGACTTGCCCAAGGTCACACAGCTAGTTTTTAATGTTAAGTGTCTGAGGCTGGTTCTGAACTCAGGTCCTCCTGACTCCAGGGCCAGTGCTCTATTCACTGCACCACCTACCCGCCCCCAGAGACATTCATTTTCATGAGTTCAAATGCAGCCTCAGACACTTATTAATTGTGTGACCCTGAGCAAGTCACTTAACCCTGTTTGCCTCAGTTTCCTCATCTCTAAAATGAGCTGGAGAGGGAAATGGCAAACCACTGCAGTATTTTTGCCAAGAAAATCCCAAGCGGAGTTATTAAGAGTTGGAGACAACTGAAAAAGAGTTGAACAAAAATAGGAAGACAAACTATTTTGTGGTTCTCTTTCTTTACAGAAGTCTATTTTCTAATATTCACTTAAAAGTTTTGAGAATCTTATGCTAAAAACATAGACAAATAGGCAATTTTAAAGGGATGATTGTACATTCTCTGAGACTTTTGTGTGTATTTATGAAACATTTTAAATATACATTCTTAAATATTCCTAGCTTTATAGTACAGGTATGCACTGACCAACAGTGCCTTACAATAAAGTCATGAGTGCATTATGATACATATCCCAGCTGACGTTCATATAATCCAACTGCCAGAAACCAGTTACTCTATTAAAGCCTATACAGTGGTGGGGAACCTGCAGACTTGAGGTCATATGTGGCCCTCTAGAGAAGCTCTCTGATGGAATCCAAACTTCACAGAACAAATCCCCTTAATAAAAGGATTTGTTCTATAAAACTTGGACACCGTCAAAAGGCTAAACCCAAGGACCTAGAAGGCCTCCAGGCCATAGGTTCCCCACCCCTGCCCTATGCCCATGGCCACTTCAGGCACCCCTCTGCCTTGGTACTTGCCTTTCAATGCCAATTCTTTTAGTTATTCCCAACCTAAGACCATCTACACATTCTAAGGCAACTCTACCTATCTACCTTTGCCATTCAACCTTACCAAGGATCACATCTTTGGCTTCTAACATTGTTCATATGTTATTCACTACCCCATATCCCTTTATTGTTGTTACATCTACAGTCATATCTCACAGCATCTAATAACACAAGTAGGGTAAGCCTATAATTAAGTCTTACTCTAATTTTCTAAATGTTCAAAAAAATCATCTACAGGGCAGCTAGATGTACTGTAGTGAATAGAGCACCTGCCTTGGAGTCAGGAGGACCTGAGTTCAAATCTGGCCTCAAATGCTTAATGCTTACTTGCAGTGTGATCTTGGACACTTGACCTCTATTAACTGTGCCACCTAGCCACCCCTAATGATCTTTTTTTATTCTAAAGCTCCGAACCTTAAAGTGCTATGAAAAAATTCAGTAACATTGTTGCCAAAGGCCAAAGAAGATTAATTTTGGCTTCCTATAAGATAGTAAATACTAAAAACCACTATTTTTCATGTATTGTTCCAGTTGTTCATTTTCAGGGTTAGGTTCTCCTAGATGGTATTTAGGGCACGTGCCCAGTGGTGAGATTCTTATACTCTTTCTAGAGGTATGATACAGAAATATCAATGAAAGTCACCCTCCCTTAATTCCCCCACCTACTATATAGTTCTTATGTCTACTTTTTCCTCAATATGTGATATACTTTCACTCTACCTACTTTGAGTGCCATATCCATTTTCCATAAAATACAAATTAGGTTACCCAGTAGGGATGTTACAGCATCCAGACATGTGTGCTAATGTTATGTTCAAAATAAAAACCATAGTAAGTACAGTAACATTGACATATTTGTTCCAATCCACACTTAAATGTTTTTGCTGCAACAATTTCAGTTATACGCTATTTTGGGAGAATGTGACTAAGGTGAGTCTCTTCCCAAAATAGTTTTCATCTCCTTTAATTTTTGCTGTTTTAGTGAGGCATCCTACTCAACATTTTTATTCCATGTCATTTTTGTGACATGACAAATTAGCGTAAGTCCTAAGACAGTGTAATATTTCCCTCACCTCCAGCAAGGCAAACATTCCCTATTGAAAAAAGGGACTTCTATGCTCTATATGAAGATCATCAAGAAATAATAATGATCATGGTCAATGTCCAAATTTTAATTCATTTCCCATTTTTTTAATCACAAGCTTTTGTATTTTAGTTTCAAAGTTGCTATAATTAAAAACAATGTCTTCTCACCTCTACCTTTTATAAAATCATCTGTAACTTCACTTGAGAGAAGCAGGAACTTGAGGTTTAGGAAATCCCTTCTAATTTGGTGGCTATTGCTCTAACTCAAGGGTTCTTAAACCCTCTTGTTCATGGACTCCTTTTGTTGTCTGATGGAGCCTATGGACCAACCTATTCTCAAAATAATATTTGCTGCCTACATTAGTAATGAAAGGAAATGATAGACTTCATTTAAAACTTGGCGAAGATAGAGATATAGTTTTTTTTTCCCCATCCAAGATACTGCACCTCCCTCCAAAAATTATACTACCCATAGACCCCATGTTAGGAAACTCTGCTCTAAACAGTATATCATTTGAGTATCCATGGAGAGTTGATGGCTCTCATGTCTGTAACCAGTCTGTTGAGATGCAGCCAACTTCTAAAGAACTATAAACTAAGGGGTTATCCATCACTTAGGAAATAGCTGAATCAAATATGTTAAAGGAATATAGTAGAATATTACTGTACCATAAAAAATGATAAAAGGGATGGTTTCAGAAAAACCTGGGAAGACTTGTATGAACTAATGAAGAACACAGTAAGCAGAAACAGGAAAATGGCCTATGTAACAATAACAATATTCTAAAAATGAACAACTCTGAAAGACAAGGATTCTGGTCAATGCAATATCCAATCGTGATTCTAGATAACCAATGAAGGAGCTCGCTACCCCCCTCCTGAGAAGTGATGAATTTCAATATGGAAAATGAGATATTCTTAGAGACAGCCAGTGTGGGATTTTGTTTTTATTTAGAAGGGTTTTGTTTTGCTTTTTTCCCCTTTTTTTGGAAGGGAGGAATGGGGGAAGGCAGAGAAAGTAGATGCTTATTTAGAAAAAATAAAATTTAAGAAAATGATATAGCCAACTTAAATTTTATGCTGTAATATTCAATATTCACCATTTCTAATATCTTCCTTCAATTCTCTTCTTAAAAGAAAATATTATTTATATACAAGGGTGAAGCTTTTGAATAACCCTCAAACCAGAACTCTGTTCATTTCTTAATCCTATACCATATTTTTCAAGACTCTTCATTATCCTTCCCTCTGCCTACTTTCCCAATTATGCCAAGTATTGAACTATATCTTGACTTCATTTGGAGGATTTGTTAAGTTTTTCATAAAATTTTCCAGTGTATCCATCCTCTACATAGATGCTAACAAATAAGCTGCCATTCTCTTATGGTGGTCCATTTATCTAGTTTTATCATGCATCATTTATTTCAAGCATAGATGACCAAGAGTCATATAATAGTCATATAAGAGTCATATAACAGTATGTGTCTTATTTGTCCTTGAGTTCAACCAACATAAAAATGTGTGTATATGCATGCACACACGCACATATATACATACATATATGCATATACACATGTTTATACAGATATATGTATGTGTGTATACACACATGCATGTGCACATACATTCTCATGATTATCTATATTGCTCTTATGTGTATATGTATATTATACATTTTAATTAACTTTTTATGATTAGGGCTAAAAAAAATTCATCAGCTGTTAACCAACTTTCTTGTAATTAACCTGTCTAAATAAATAAATAAAGGAATCCGTGGATCACCTATCAATGAGATACACAGGTCTTTTAATTTGGTACCATCTAATAGGGCTTGTATTCCACTGAAGTAGCTTTTAAGATCCCAAGATCATCTACCTACAACCATGAGGCCTTGGAACTTTAATGGAAGATAAACATACACACACGCACGCATGCACGCATATAACAGAAGCAAAATATCACAGAATTTAAAACATATATACTTAATTCTATGATATTGTCTCCACCTTTCCTTATGGATTAAAGTAAATAAAATTAATTATGCTTTGAGAATTTGTCACCACCACTTGAAATAAGTATCAAAAAAGCAGGTCTGAAAATGACTTGAGCTCTACGTAGTTCCTTCACTTTTCTGTAAAAATCAAGATGCTCTCTACCTCCTTCTATGGGTAAAAGTGCAGATAAGAACAAATTATAGGTTAAATGTACAAGTTCCCCTTTTGTTCTTTAATATTTATTAGACTGTTTTAGTAAGTTCAGTCTTCTTAATAATTAAACAAATAAAAGAACGAAAAAGTCATCTCCGAGTCCCCAAATTTAAAAAATCCACACTGTACCTGAATGGGGGTACTGTAGATGCTGGCATAAAAGACAGTAACATAAATAATGGAATCTTGCAACGATCATCCTAGGAATAAGAAAATATAAATTAAAGAATAATATATAATGCTGAAAGCTTCCTTATCCAAAAAAAGAGTTGCCATTAACTTTTGCAAGGAATCAATCTGGTATAATATGAAGTAAAGAGTAGAATAATGGGTAATATTTAACACTTTAAAATGCTTTTTTTTTTGCCTTTCCCAAAAAGCAACTTTATAACTGATGGACGTCAGTCACTGAAAAGGACTTCAGCAACTATTTAGTCTAACATTCCTAAACAAGAATTCCCTTTATAACACAGGCAACAGATGGTCATTCATCCTTTATTTGAATAAGTAAAGGAAGGAATATAAGGGGTATCCCAGTTCTTCAACAATGCATTCCACTTCTGGATATACATCTATCATTTCAAAGTTTTTTCTTACCTTTACTATAAATCTGCCTGTGTTATTTTTAACAAATTTCTGCTACTTCTATTCTAGTGTCATGCAGAAAAAGTGTAATCTAATTTCTATATGGCAGACCTTTAGATAGTTTAAAATAGCCACCATGTCCAGTCCTAAGTCTTCTCTGTCCCAAGCCAAGCATTCCCAGTTTTTTCAACTATTCTTCAGGGCATTCACCATTCTGGTTACACTTCTGAAGACACTCAGCTATTTCAATATATCATGTTCATAACAAGTGATGTTTAGTTTGATACTCACTGTAAAGTGCTTAAGGTACTCTGGAAGCACAGAAGCAAACTTGCTGATGGTGTAAGCTTTTGCTTCTTTATTATGTTCCAAAGTTTTACAAATGCTTTTCCACAAAATTACAATGACTTCCAATAAACCTGCCATAGAAGGTATGTCATTTATTGACAATGTATTCTCCAGCACCTGAAGAGAAAATAATTTTATTGTGGCAAAGTAAAATTAAAAGACAGTCTTTAGCACTTAAAAACAAATTTTAGAAACATACAGCTAACAGATGCCTTAAGTCACCTAGTCTACCATCTATTCCTCTAGCAAGATATTGTCTCAAAAATATAAAGAGTTATTCTGTTTTCATCAAGACTCCTAACACTTAGTATAAGAATTTAAAAAATCATACCATGAATTACAGAGTGAAGCTGAAAAACTTTTATATATATTAAAAAAAACTGAGTTTGAATCATTTCCTTCCCCTACTTTCAGGAAAATGAAAATAATATCAAGAGAATAAAAACTTCCCTTTATTTTTACTACATTGCCTGGCTTATAACTCACGTACTTATGTTCATTATTAACTTTAATACATTCAAATAAAGGATTATGAAATTCCATATACTTAAAACTTAATCTGCACAAAAAGCCAAGATGGTATAAAAAAACCTATGATTATATGAGGGAACAGTTTCCCTAGAAGTTTTCAATTATGAATTGGGCTACTCTATTAATTACTGATCATGATGAATGTCTCCTCAATCACATAAAGCTTTTAAAAATGCAAAAAGCAATATTTTACTTGTCTTAATTACACAGATATTCCTGTATTGGTTAAATTTTAGATACCAGGATTTTAAACTTGAATAATGAACTAAGTCATGTATATTTAATTTTAGTACCTAACACACCATTTTACTTATAGAATTTAGGGAACCTATGCTACCACCTTTGCATTTTGTGTTATCAAAAGCAGCTATATTCCTTTATATAGTATTATGTCTAAACCCCACAAATCAGTCTATGTCCCACAACAATTAACAATATGGTTCGTAACGTTATCTTGCTCTCTATGGTCTCTAACAAGAATGTCAGTTAAAGGAATAAAATAAAATTATAATTTAATGACACAAAAACTTTTTATACATTATTTTACTAGAGACAAACTTATGATTGCCTGATAAATATATGTTCCAGAATTCACTTTTTAAAAATTCAACACAATTCACTGAATATTTATTGCTTTCCCCCAAACCTGAAATATGCTTATCTCTAACCTCTGCTTTACTGAGTGTCTCTCTTCCTTTAAGATGAAGCTCAGGCTATTTTCTGCATGAATCCTTTCCTAATCCCCCTACCTGTTACTACTCTTGCTCCCAAACTGCCTTATATATAACTACTTAGGTTAGAATTTTATTTATTCACTTTATATTTGTGCTATATACATTTTTATAAGTACTTGCTATCTCCTCCATTAAGGAAGGATGGAACCAAATAATGACTAGCATTTATTATATGTCAGGAACTGTGCTAAGCACTGGGGGTACTAACACAGGCAAAAATAGATTCCCTGACCTCATGGAATTAACATTGTATTGGGGAAGACAACAAACAAAAAGGAGTAGAAAGAGGTGAAGGAAGAGAATGAAGGTTCCTGGGATAGGAGTATGTTTTTTAAGTTCAGAGAAAACCAGGAATGAGTGAAGGGAGACTGGCCACTCCATAAAATGAAGGTTATAGGAAGATCTCACCAATAGGAGAAGGGGCAAGTCATGCAGGGAAATACTGTGAAGCAGCCACAGGTGTTGAGCGAATTACATTAGAATGTGAGCTCTTTTTGAAAAAGAAAAGTTTCATTATTTGTATTCCCTGGTAGATTGCAGATACTTAATAAATGCTTCTTATTTGATTCTATGAGGTGGAAGGGAAGACAGAATGCATGGAGGACAGCCAGTACAAAGGTAAAGAGACAGAAGATGGGGAATCCTGTGTTAGGAACTAAAATAAAACCACTTAATTACTGAGCAAGGCAAAGGGAAGAGGGTACAGTAAGGCTACAGAGGTTGTAGCAAGGATGTAAAGAGCTTTAAAAGCTAAATAGGAGAGTTGATTTGTGATTCTAGAGGCAATAAGGATTCTAGAGGCAATAAGGAGGCACTAGAGTTGACAGTAGGTGAGTCATATCATTAGAGAAGTAACGTCCTGTGTGAAGAACAGAGAAAAGGTAAATCTAGCTAAATTACAAAGTAGAGATGGGGAACTAATATCCACTAAAACTGTAAGGAAAAGTTGGGGTCAAGTTATGTAGGGCTTTAAAAGCCCTCAAACCAAAAGAGTTTTATATTTGACTTTAATAAAAATAACTACATTTACAAAATGCTTTAAGGTTTATAAAATCCTATACAAATGTTATGTCATTTGATCCTAATAACATCCCTGTGAGTTTGGTGCTATTATTATCCCCATTTTGCAGAAGAAAAAACTGAGTTAAATGACTTGCCCAGGATCATACAGCTCTTGTCTTAGATGAGCTTTAAATTCAGGTCTTCCAGTGCTCTTGGCATCAGTGTAGAATAGAGTGGAGTGGAGAGAGACTTGAGGCAGGAAGGTCAATTAGATAGCTACTTCAATAATCTATGTAAGAGGTAATGAGGATCTAAACTAAGTTGATTAACGATATAAGATACAGGATGCCAGAAATGTGAAGGCAAAAACGGCAAGATGGAGAAACTGGTTGGATATGTGGGGTAAGGGAAGAGTGAAGAGTCAACCTCAGACTTATCAGTCTGGGAGACTAGAAGAATGGTGGTACCTTTACAAAAATAGGGAAGCTTGTAAGAAGACAGGGTTTCCTAATCTCCTTAACTGCTATAGTGTCCTCTGTCTCAAGCTTCCTGATATTTAACTATTTTGTATTTATTTGTATTAATTTTCTTTACATGTATTCTGTACATATTTATATGTGTCCTTACTTCTTCCCCCAACAGAATCTAAGTTCCTTGTGAAAAGATTGCTTCATTCTTTGAATATGTATCCCCAAGACTTAGTACTATATCTAGTAGTACATACCATTTAATAAATACCTGCTGACTGACTCAAACACTATCCAGTCCATCCAAACTGGACTTCTTGATCTTCCTCATCAATGAAACTCCCATTTCCCATTCCTATGCCTTTGCACTAATTATACCTGGTTCTACCTGGAATGAACGCCTATCTCAATACTATCTTACAAGTCCATACTTCCTTTAAACTCTGTTCAGGCAACATCTACTACACAAAGCCTTTCCTAATCCCTTCAACTTCTGGTGCCTTACCCACAAAAAATTTTCTGCCTACTTATTGTGTGATGTGTGTATTTGTGTATATGTATGTACACATACATGCACACATCTGTATGTGTGTGCATATTGTATATGTATATGTATGTTTTCTCTCCTGATTGAAAATCCTTCAAGTGAAGGATTTTTTTTTCATTTTTGTCTTTGTATATTCCCAGTGCCTGACAACCACATAGCAGGCACCTAATAAATGCTTCCTCACTGACTGGTTAAATAGAAGAAAGGTTAACAGAGAAGCAAAAGGGAGGGGAAAAAACCCACATGTTAAGAATGTCCTATTTTCAATTCCTGCTTTTCTCTAAAAAATATGACATCAATATAAATATTTTATTTTTTACATAGTGTCCACTTACAGGGCACTAGAAAATAGTAGTTATATTTGGTAACTAGGTTAATATTCTGTTCTACTATGGGGCGGCCAGGTGGCTCAGTGAATAAGAGCGCTGGCCCCAGAGTCGGGATGACCTGGGATCAAATCCGGGCTCTGACACTTAGCACCACACCCAGAAATAACTGGCCGTGTAACCTTGAGCAAGTTACTCAACCCCGATTGCTTAAAAAAAAAAAGTATATTCTGTTCTACTCACAGCTATGTTCTCTTTTTCCACTTCTTCATCCTCTTCCTCATACTCTCTTATTGCCTTCTGGATACAGGCACTTAAGCAGTGACGAACAACGTGAATTAACTTTGCTATAATTACAAAGACAGGCAATGTGATTGATATACACACCTCTCTGTCCAAAAGAAATATTCGAGAAGAATTCTAATCTGAGTTGGTTAGAGTTCATCTTAAGATGGGATCATAGGGAAGAAGTACCCTATTAACACTCACCACCACCCCTCATTTCTCTGCAGTAATTTAAAACTCTGTATAAAGCTTTCCCAAAATAGTTCTTTGAGGCAAGTAATATCAATATTATTCCCATTCTACAGATAAAGAAACCATGCACAACATTAATGATTATTACTTTGACTTATGAAATAAAATAAAATTTGTAGAATAAAGCAGTACATTTCACTTACCAATGTTAGTGGCAGCAGTATGTTCATGAGCATACTTATAAAATTTTCTGGCTGCAGCAGGATTCATTTGTATTAATGTGACACAGCGTTCACACCATACATCCTCTGGTTGATTAACAGGCAAGAAAGAATTAAAGAGAAGGTGCACTAGGCGTTGAGACACAGGGCGTGAATCAATTTCCAGACGGGTCAGAAGATGATCCATACTGCAAATTTTCCAAAACTTAAAAGAAAAATCAGTTTATCATTCTATAAAAATGGAAGGTTTAGATGAGTTCCTATAGCATTATTTAAAAAATCTTAACGGTAATTAAGAATATTGTTTATGTATTTTTCCTAAGAAATTACTTCATTTGAAATTACCATAGCAACATTTTTCATAACTGCCATCTCAAAACACTCTAAGTAATGTATCCATTATTCCAAGTTTTATGTAAGTTAGCATAGCATTTTGTATTCTTTATATAATGTTCTTATATAATAATAATGATGACGGTGATGTTCTTTATATAATGTTCTTTCTCTTCATAATTTTACAACTTTAAAACATGATACTCTGCAATAGTCTATTAACACAGAAAACTATTTCTAAATATTCTATTAGCTTGGATGTTAGGGGAGTAGACAGTCAAGTCACAATATATTGTGTCCATCTTAGATTATTATTGTAGTCTCATTTATTTCTTAATGTTTAAGAGGGCTAAAAATGATGATGAATCTTAAAAAAAATAAAAATCTTTATTTAAACCAGCAGGGGGAAGCAGTATAATTAATTTTACAATTCTTTATCATCTAAAAGCTAAGGTTCCCCAACAAATGAAAACTTAAAGCTAGAGACTACAATTGTCATATAAGTTTGGGTTCATAAATTTACCTAGCCATATGAGTGCATGTTCTAACTAATTTATCAGAAGCAGAACGATCAAAAATTTATTTCTTAAAATTAAAAACCTCAGTGGACTTCTAATGGATTATGCAAGTTAGATGAAACTGACAGTAGTAGTTGACATTTATATTATACTTCAAGGTTTCTAAAGCATTTTACATAAATTCTTTTTTGATCTTTACAACATTGTGAGTGTATATGACATGAATTACTTGCCTCTTTTTTGATGAGGAAACTGAGGCTAAGAGATCCAGGGACATATCCAGTCACACAAATAGTGAGTGTGATCTGAACCCAGGTTTCTCTACTCTACAAGCACATTTCCACTTTTCTCATCTGGATACCTTGGGAATTCTCTGACAAATCTACCATGCCCCAGGAAGCTTGCTATTGGGAAAACCTTTCAAGAGCCTTGGTACTCCAACTCATCAACATCCTCAGTCCCTCTGTTTATAAGGTGGAGTCATGATCTCCAAAAGCTCCATTTAAGGAGGAAGGTCAACTCAGAACTTCTTATTTCTCACCTGGCTGCACTATTTTGGGACTTCTCTGACTTTTCCATGGTATCATGCCCTTGCATCAAGTACCTTCCTATCCTTCTACCCCACTTTTTAGTTTCCTTTTGTGTGCTGTTTTCCCGTTAGATTGTAAGCTCCTTAAGCAGGTGCTATTTTTTCTTTTTTGTATTTCTATCCCCAGCAGTTAGCAGGGTGACTGGTACATAAGAGGTACTTATAAACATAAGTACATATAAATAAATACATATTCTCTCATTTGAACCAAGAAGGCCTATAAGGTGGCTATTATTATTCTAATTTGAAGTAGAAGGAAATTTAAACTAAGTAAAATTAAGTGACTTGTCCAGTCTTACAGTCCTATTAAATGTCTTAGGCAAAATTCAAATCCAAGTCTTATTAACCAACCCCAAGTATGGTACTCTTCTCTAAAACACCGTTTACTGAAAGAAGGTAAAGAAAGAACACCTATAATTCTAACAGATCTAATGAACCTATATAAACAATCTAACTTTGAAAAACAGGAAATGGAGAAAGTTAAAGGCATTTTAAAATAATTACCATTTTTTTACAGAATGTCACAGCGGGAAGCAACTCACAAGGTCCATCTAGACCAATATCCTCATTTTATAGAAAAGCAAATTATTTAATCAATATGGAAGAGTTACCAAAGTGAGGATCAGAAAATACTTCAACCAAACACTCAACTGAATCGCAGAGACAGGGCATTTTAGTGCCTGTCAACACCCACCACACACCTTTCATTGCCCTTTGGGTGACCATGAACTTCAGTTTTAGCAACATGTTCCTTGACTCAGATGCATTAAAACATAACTAGAACATCAGGGCAGTTTTCCTTGAGAATTTCTTGGAGGATGATTTCTGTGTTCTTTCTTTGATCATGGCTTTCAGGTAATCCAATAATTTTAAAATTATCTTTCCTGAATCTATTTTCCAGGTCAGTGGTTTTTCCAATGACATATTTCACATTTCCTTCTATTCTTTCATTTGTTTGGATCTGTTTAACAGCATCTTGATTTCTCAAAAAGTCACTAGCTTCCATTTGCTCCAATCTAATTCTGAAGGAATGATTCTTCTCAGTGAGCTTTTGAGATTCTTTTTCCATCTGGCAAATTCGGCTTTTTAAGGCATTCTTCTCCTCATTGACTTTTTGAGGCTCTTTTGCCATTTGAGTTAGTCTGTTTTTTAAGGCGTTATTTTCCTCAGTCAGGCTATTGACTCTAATTTCGTAATTTTCTTGCACTGTTCTCATTTCTCTTCCCAATTTTTCCTCCACTTCTTTTATCTGCTTCTTAAGGTCCTCTATGGCCTGTAACCAGCTCATATTTTTCTTGGAAGCTTTTGGTGCAGTTCTGACTTCACTGTCTTCCTCCTGTTCATGCTTTCATCCTTTTTGTCCCCAAAATAGGAGCCTAATTACCCCTCAGATTGGTTGCTTGATCCCCCTACACTCTGCAGGCCAGGAGCTGAAGCTGCCAAGTGGCAGTGGCTGCGCTGAGGAGCCTCCGTGGCTTCTCACCCCAGGGGAAGAGGCCAAGGCACTCCCAACTACTGGATCCCAAAGTCCACACTGCACTGACTTCTCACTTTGTCCTTAGCATCTATGTGTTGATAATTCTGGATCACTACAGCTGCTGGTGATCTGGAATCCCTCCAGCCGGTGGTTGGTCAGGACCATACTTGGGCTAAAATCTCTGGCTCATGGGGGGCTGGGGTCAGCTCCTAGAGCACTGCGCTGGCTGATTCCTGCCGGCCTGTCCTCAGCAGGAGGTTAGCTTCTCTGCATCATTTTGTGGGTTCTGTAGCTCCAACGTTTGTTCAGAGTACTCTTTTACATGAATTGGAGGTGGTGGGAGCTGGAGCTGCACAAAGGTCCTGTTTCTACTCCGCCATCTTAACTCCACCCCCTCCTAAAAGTCATGATCAAAAAAATAACCTAGAAATCATCCTTCAAGAAATTATCAAGGAAAACTGCCCTGATGTTTTAGAACCAGAGGGCAAAACAGAGGTTGAAAGAATCCACTGATCACCTCTTGAAAAAGATCCCAAAAAGAAAACTCCTAGGAATATTATAGCCAGGTTCTGAAATTTCCAGATCAAGGAGAGAATATTACAAGCAGCCAGGAAGAAACAATTTGAAAATTGTGGAAATATAATCAGGATAACTCAGGATCTGGCAGCTTCTACACTGAGGGATCAAAGGGCTTGGAATATGATATTCTGGAGGTCAAAGGAGCTGGGATTAAAACCAAGAATCACCTACCCAGAAAAAATGAGTATTATGTTTCAGGGAAAAATATGGTCATTCAGTGGAATAGAGAACTTTCAAGCAATCTTGATGAAAAAACCAGAGTTGAATAGAAAATCTGACATTCAGAAACAAGAAGCAAAAGAAGCATGAGAAGGTAAACAGGGAAAAGAAATCATAAGGAACTTATCAAAGTTGAACTATTTACATTCCTAAATGGAAAAACGATAATGGTAACTAATGAAACTTTTCTCAGTATGAAAACAGTTGAAGGGAATAGAAATATATATTTGTGTGTGTATATATATATATATGACTATCAGAGGGTATATGGGTGCATGAATACATATGTGAATGTGTGTATATATGTTTACAGGTATACATAGATAGAGGGCACAGGACCAATTTAATAGGAAGGGATTATATACTTAAAAGGTGAAATTAAGAGGTGAGAGAGGAATATAATGAGAGGAGATGGGGAGTGACAGAATGGGGTAAATTATCTCATATAGAAGAGGCAAGGGAAAATGGTTACAATGGAGGGGAAGAATAGGAGGGCAAAAGGGAATGGGTCAACCTTATTCTCATTGAATTTGGCTCGGGGAGGGAATGACATACACACTAAATAGAGTATCTCACCCTACAAGAGAGTAGGGCGGAAGGGGATGAGAAGGAGGATGATGGAAGGGAGGGCAAGCTGCAGGGGAGGGAAGTTGGAAGCACCCACTTTTGAAAAGGAAGGGATCAAAGCAGAGAATAGAACAAGTGGGAGCAGGGATAGGAGAGAGAGAAATATAGTCAGTCTTTTACAATATATCTACTATGGTAATGTTTGCATTAGCTACACATGTACAACCCATACTGAATTGCTTATCTTTCCAGTAAGGGTAGGTGACAAGGGAGGAAGGGAACGAATCTGGAATGCAAAGTTTTAAATCAAATGTTTAAAATATATATATATATCTACACACACACTATTATTAATACTATTTTACATGTAATTAGGAAATAAGATATATAGGCACTGGGGCATAGAGATCCACCATGCCGTACTGGAAAAGTTGAAGGGGGTATGGGAGTAGATATGGGAGAGAGCAGATTGGAGGAGGGGATATCCTGTGGGACTGCTATTTTGGGGTGGTAGAAAAACAGGGAGAAGATTTTTAACTCAAAATGTGGCAGAAATGAATGATGTAAATCAGAAGTTAATAAAGCATTTGAAAAAAAAAAAACATAACTAGATAATGGTGTTAAAAAGATGGACTTTTGTTGCCAGGAGAAACCTGATGTTACTCAAAGGAATGCACCATTTCCCAGTGACAATTCAGCTTGCTCCTACTAATTATGTCCCATCTCCAGGCTAAACTCATGGCCATTTGCAATTTTTCTCTGAGAGACATACACTGATGGAAGAACTCTAAAGAATATCCATTTACCTGCAAAACAGACATTGAACAATGGTCTTCATTCTTTTGTTTTTTTCTGAGTGGCTATTCAAGTCAAACAACTTAAACTGACGATTTCGGAAATTCTACTTTTACCCCACTCATGTCTTGATGCAATCAAGTACAACGTCATCTCTGAACCATTGAATCTAGCAGACTTCACCATCTATATGGAATTCCCCTTCAATTTGGGACTTTGAACTATATATGAAAGCAGCAGGATGTTTATCAAGTTTATAATTCCTTGTTTCTTGCTTCATTTTACACTAATGATGAAAATCATCAGTTATCTCATTACAGCTTTTAAAGCTTTTTTTTTTTTTAATTTTCACTTACGCATGCATCTTGTTAAAGATGTTATTAAAACAAATGCTTTATTTGGGTCAATAAATACTGTGAAATTTTACAGTATTTACATAGTTCAAATTATGTATCTTATCAAGTTTCTCTAATCCTTCCTCCTTTGCAAATGATCCTGGAGTAAACCAGGAGCAGTGAGTGGAAGCTTCAAAAGGACAGAATTTTAGCTGATTTAAGGAAAAATTTCCAAATAATTAGGACCTTCCAAAACAAACAAGCTGCCATGGGATACAGTGGGTTTCCCTTCACTCAGCCTTTTTAAGTAAAGGCTGAATGAAGAACTGCCAAGTATACATTAGAGAAAATTCTTGTTTCGTTACAGATTGGACCACAGTGTTTCTGAGGTCCCTTATCACTCTAAAAAGTGTCTGGGGAAGTATACGGAAAAAAATATTGCTCTTAATTTTATGTTGCTTTATATATTTATAAAGCCTAAAATATCATATGTAGTTACAAATCCCTAGAGAGTTGCTCTGCTGTTTAATATATTGTTAGTTCAAAGATCTGATAGTAGCTATACCTGCTAACTAGCTGTAATTTCAATTTTGGTCTCAGTGCTTTTAAGCTTGTTTAAAATTCAAAATTAATCAAACAGAATATAGTCTATAAATAATTTAAGTATATGTATTTTATTTTAAGATGTCAATTTACACAGTTTTCCTTTCCTTTGACCAGCCAATAACTTAAAACCAAAAATTAAAAGTACTAAAATTGTAAAAGCTGGTATTTAAAGTGTTACAATCTGCCATGATGAAGACAGGAGCTTTAATTGGGTACAATCACATAGAATATTTTCTACTATATATAACTCTCAACAAGACAAATCTGTTGGAATGTGTACTTTTTTCAGCTAAATGAAGAAAACAAAATAAAACAGTTTTACTTCCAAAAAAGTCAAACTGTAAAATTTAATATAAAAAACTTAATACTAAAGGTTTTTTCATTTAATTAACAGTAAAACATGAAAACAGTTTGGAATTTTAGAGAATGAAAATAAAATTTTCTGAGAAGGCATAGCACCAAGGCAGCATTTACAGCACCCACGACCACAATAAAGACTGACTATAAATATCGCTCCTCTGTCCCCCACTATCTGTCTAGCTTCCGGAGCGCTCTGCTTCCCTTCAGCAAAACTCCTCCCACCACAGGCTCAGTCTTCATAGCAGGGAAGCTTCCTGTGGGCTCTACTCCACCCTTCAGCAAATTCCCTCCCTCCCAGGCTCCATTCCACCTACTGGGGGCAGAGTGTACTTTCACAGCAGGGGAAGTCTTCAAACTCCCCCCTAGGTCTATTAAGGGGCAAAGAAGATCTTCAAATTCCCATTGCCATTACAGAGGGCTAAAGTGGCTCAAAAATTAGCTTCTTTCCTTCTTAGTTCCTCCCACAATGATCTATTCCCTCCTCACAGCCACTTCTCATAATCTTTGTCTTCTTTCAAGGCTCAAATGAAGTGTCATATCCAGTTCTGTCTTGCCGGATAACCTCAGCTGTGAGTGTTCTCTTCCACTTCAATTTTCCTTGCACTATACTTAACTGTTCCCCACTTCCAGTAAGATTTGAAGACAAGGACTTGTTTCATTTTTGTCTTCTTATCCCCAGCATGAGAGGCAGTATGGCACAACTGAAAGAGAGATGGCCTTAAAAGCCAGAAAGACTTGGGTTCAAGTCCCATCTTTGACACATAAAAATCATGTGAGGCTGGACAAGTAACTTAAATCTCTGTAATTCTGAGACCAGTGGCATCAAACTCAAACAGAGGATCCATGCTGGAGCACACTTACCTAGAAAGTCACAATTATCTATATTTTACCGTTATCATTATCTGTTTTGTTAAATATTTCTGAGTTACATTTTAATCTGGCTTAGGCCACACTCAGGAGTGTTACAGGCCTGTATGCTGCTAGGAGTCTGACACCTCTGCTCTAAGACTCCAAGTTGTAAACCTGAATTTGCAAAGTTTACTTAACCTGGGAGTTCCCTATAGTAATGAAATCACAAGTCCAAGCCCAATTCCAATCTTCAGAACAAAGCACAGTGCCTTACATGTAGTAGTCGGTGATTAATAAATGTTAACTTAATTGAACTTAAAGTTCACTCATAATCTATCTAGAACCATCAAAAAAATGGATTCAAACATTCCTGCAGAGACCCAAAATAATTGGTGAAATACAAAAGTGATTCATCTGTTCAAACTAAGAGGGTAGTTAAATATTTGTACTAGGAATACTAACCTATTAAGTGAAGTTCCCTTGACTTTCATGTTTTGTGAATTATTAATAAGCTTCATGACAAATTTATCTTCTGAATTATCTTAAGCAAGTTATATTTATCTTACCTTTGCAGCCCTGACAGCTTTAATTTTCAGCAACAGATCAACAAACGCTACTCTCACTTTTTCAGAATTGTCATGGAGACTGTTTTTTAGAGTTGGTAGAAGCTGTTCTAGTAATGGGTGGCTTAGTCTATTGTCCAAAACTATCGGCAAACACTGAAACAAAATAACAAAATAAATAGACTTCAAAAATGAAAAATTCTACAAGAAGGCTGAATGAGAAAAAAAAAAGTCAAACTATTATCAGAATTATTAAGCTAAATTACAAATCTACAGAATCCTAGACTTGGAAACAATCTTCAATGCCATTTAATCTGATTCTCTACAATCTCCAGCCTCTGTTTTGAGGCTTCTGCTAAGAACTTAGTATCTTATAATTTTGGATAGGTAACAACCTCAGTTTTTTTCACTTGAAAATTAAAGATTTGGAGCAGGGGTTCTCTGCAATCCCTTCCAGTTCTAAAATCTCAAAAGAGAGTCTATTTACATTTTCACATAGGTTTAACCCTTAAGGTTTTCTTAATAACATAATCTGCTTCCTTGAAATTTCCAATCATTGGTCTTATGTACTCTCTGTAGCAACACAAAAATACACCATCTTTCCCACAAAGTAGTCTTTCTATTATTTTAAAATAGTTATCAAATTAAGTTTTCTTCTATAAACATTCAAGACTTTAACCATTATGATAACAATATGGTTTCAAGGACCTTCACCATCCTGGTCACCTTCATCTGAATGTAGTGTGTCAAAGTCTTTCTTAAAATGCAATATACAGAACTAAAGTCAATGTTTTTTTTGTTTCTAGCAAAGAGATAAAATTTGATTATTATGTGCCTTGTTCTAGACAACACACTTTTTACGCAGCATCACATCAAAAATAGAATTATTTTTTAGCAGCTTCATTTCAGTGCCCATTAACACTGAGCTTGCAGTCCATTAAAACTCCCAGATTGTTTTCACATGAATTATCACATACTAACATCTCCACAACAATGCCATTTCTAAACTTATGCAACTAGCTATTTCAACCTAAGTGAAGGACTTTAATTTTATACCTACTAACCTTGACTTTGTGAGATTCAAATAATTGTTCCACCCCAGTGGGACCATTTTAAACTCTGATTCTGTGCTACAACAAATCTATTCTTACCAGTTTTGTGTCTCCTGAAAACGTGGTAAACAGTTCCTCATTCAACATATAAATCACTAAACAAAAAAAAAAAGCTGAACAAAACTTTTTTAAATAAACATAAATGTTTCTTTTTATAATTAATATCAAGAACTGGGTACTATGGCATACCAGTCAGGACCTCCCACATATACCCATTAACCAAACAGGGAAAAAAAAACTTTTTAAGAAAGTTTTTAAAATATTCAAAAGGCCAGATTATAAAATTATATTTTCTGTCGCTTCTGAGTAGACTGCTTTTACAATAGGCATCAGAAGTTCCCTAACTTATTTGGTCTACTGCCCCTTTTTCAAAAAAAGAATATTATTCACTCCACCGGAAATCTTTAACCCTTTAACAATTTTTTCCCCCTAAAAATCTGCATCGTTCCAAAAAAATATAACTTTTAATACTATTTAATACCCTGGGGTTTTTTTTTAAATGACACTTCTTAAAATTAATAACTTATAAATCTGTGGGGGTTTTTCTGAATTGAAATTTTGATGATGTAATACTGCTATGTAGTAACTGTAAAGTATCATATTGTAAACAAGTCATTACATGCACATATCCCTGCCAAGGCATGCTGGACTTCCTGATAATGTGCAACACACTTGCCTGCCAACACTTGCATGTTAAGACCTGTCGGCAGACTTGATCACTGAACAGTTTTAACTTGTATTTTGTATTACCTGGAAAATAATGTAATCACCAAGACTTTAACTCTGTCACACAACAGAAGAAACATGTACAAATGGTTTTTCAAAATTTTCTTCTCTTCTTTCCTTATGCTTATTTCCTCCTTATTGACCTCCAATTGCACCAGAGGCAAATACCACCCCTAGATCATTCCAGCATTCCCCAGGGGCCAGTATCACCCACTGTGGGGAACGTCTGATAAGTATAAAAAATTTTCAGGATAATATATAATGAAACAAGAAATAGCTGATAGAGAGAACTTGAACTACTTCCCCACATATCGATGTCTGTTCCAGCAAAACTTCAAGATTTCTGTTATTCAGCATATATTTTTATTCATAATATGTCTGCATTTTTCTCCATGGTCTTACTACCAAAGATAATGGAAGAAATGAAGGAACATGGCTAATCTTCACAATACTTAATTCAAATTAGTTAAGAAAAGTTAAAATTCTACTAATGGTCATCTTGAAAAATGCTAAACTTATTAGTTTAGGAAGAAAGTCCCATTCAAAAGTCAAACAATGAAATAACAAAATATTTATTGCAAGACATTGTTTTAGGCAAAGTACAGCTCCCTGGTTGGGAAAAACTCAAAAAGTCTATGTTCAACTGATATCAATAATATCTTCTTTGCATAAAAAAAAAAAGAAATTTCTATACTCTAATTCTTCTACACAATCCTATAACTGTGGTTTTTGAGGGTTATGTTAATGACCTAGAGATTGGAAATATTCCATTTAAACAGGGCACAGGATCACAGGGTCATAGATTTAGAACTAGGAAGGATTGTTCAACTCCTTAATTTTTCAGATGAGAAAAGTCCTCAAATGAAAATGTCTGTCAATTTAGTAAAAACTAAATTTATTCATCAAAGAGTTGGCCAGTAGGTGACTGATTTTTTTGATTACCATAAGTCATGAAATCTAAGGCATGGGAAGTTTATGATCTACAAGGTTAAGACGAGTACTCACAATGGATCTTTTGAAGTACTGAAGTATTATGAAATTAGAATGGTAAAACTACCCTGTTTAAAATAGATATAGAGGGGGGAATCATATTAATTTCATAATGACGGTGTTGCTTTCAAAACTATTACCTTAAAAACAGAGCAGCGAACATCAGCTGAGCTTGTATCAAAAGCTAGGTCTCCAATTACTTTCCTTAGAAGGTCAGTAAGTATGACTGGAGGCATCATTTCCCAGTATCTTGAAGTAATTTTACAAACACCAAGAATTCCTGTTGAACGGACCAATGGATATGGATCTTCCAAAAGACTCTATAACAGTCAAAAAAGAAAATAGAGACTTTGTTATAAGGCATTTAGTACCTCAAAAATGCTTTACCCCTCTATAAACAGTCTGGTCCAAGACCCAAGACCCTGCTGGATTTCTGCTCAGCTAATCTTCCCACTCCTTATCCTTCCTTTGGAGAGATAATCTATTCAGCACTATAGTGAGACCAAGGCAGTTGGCCCAATTAAAGGTAAATACCCCAAAGATACCTCACCTCACTATAATCAGCCTAAATCTAGAATTCCATGGAGGCCAGACTTGACAATTGGGAAGATACAGGGAATGGATGTTTGCTCTGTAGTCACATTATCTCCCAACCCTCTCTTCTCCCACTCACCATTCAGAATCCCATGAACTGAGTTATTGGCTGTCTCAGATGAAGTTGACTTTCCTGACTACAACTTCTCCCTGCTCACAGCCATCCACATTAATTCCATCCCACCGTACGTATCTCCCAATCTTCCCTTTCACTGTGTCCTCTAGAACCTCATTCTATTGTGAACGAACAGCCTTCCAATGCCCCAAGAAACAATTTTGCATATAATTTGTGTTTTCTTATATGTATATGAATTGTTACCCTTGTCTTCCTAGTCTGTAGTTACTATGCTTGACATAATAACTGCTTAATACATGCATGAGTTGAATATATTCTGCGATTCTTTTCTTTTACTAAATATATTAATACTTGCTTAACTAGTATTTTTCCTTTTAGAGGATCAAAAAAATAAACTTTAAATTAACAAGAGAACACTTCATGTCATTGAAATAATGACTCATCACCATTAATAAGGATTTATTATGTACTCACTATGTGTCAGGCACTGTGCTAAGCACTAGAGATACAAAGAAAGGCAAAAATACAGTCCCTTTTCTCTGACTCAGATTTTAATGGAGGAGACAGCATACAAACAACTATTTATATACAAACTATATCCAGCATAACTGAAAATTAACTGCAGAGAAAAGATACTTACAAGTGGGAGGAGGTAGAAAAACATAACTTATAAAAGTTGGGACGCAAGTAGTCTTAAAGGAAGACAGCTAAGTGCCATTTACATTACACTTTAAAGTTTGCAAAGCATTTTACATATATTACCTCACTTGATTTTTAACAAAAACCCCAAATATTGCTGATAATAATATCCCCATTTAATATATAAGGAAACTGCAGCTCAGATTAAGTGACTTGTCCATAGCCTTGAAGATAGCAAACGTCAAAGGGAGCGATTCAAACCCAGAGTCCACAAATATCTAGATGAGCATATCCAAAAGCAAGACTATGGAATACGTTGGTTATAAGGCCGAGAGAACTTAAATTAAATGACATACTCAATGTCAGTTCTTAAGTGAAAGAATCAGGATTAGTTCCTTCTGCTCAGCAAATTCAAAACTCAGCAAAACTATCCCATTCCATATCTAGTACTCTGTCCATTTTACTTTGCTGTCTCTCTACTTAACCTCTTCAAACTCCAGTTTTCCTATCTGTAAAAGGGGAAAACACCTTTACTTCCTAAAAGGACTCTATGAAGAAAACACTTCAATGAAACCTAAAAGTGCTATATAAAATATTAGTTATTTTCATTAATATTAACTAGTCCTGACATTTGCAAACTTTTAGCATAACTTGGGTGAATCAGACCAGCCTATTGTCACCTTTACCCATCACAGACACAAACTACATGAGATTCATTTATAAAGTCAAAAATGCAGTGTACAAAATTAAATTTTAACTCTATGATTAAAAAGAAAAACCTGAAGTGCTATAGTTAATGCCATTGTGATAATACCTTTTAGGTCTTTTAAAAACATGTAAGACAAAAGCAAATATACAGTACATTATAAGCCTGTATTACATAAATACAAAAGACTTTCATATCAGAAAATTTTCTCATTTACTGGGTATCTACAGCTAGTAAATCTATTAGTATCAAAATTATTACATGGTGCTATTAATGCAATTAGAAAAGGATGTTTAGAAATAAGAAACTTAGGGGCGGCTAGGTGGCGCAGTGAATAGAGCACTGGCCCTGGAGTCAGGAGGACCTGAGTTCAGATCCGGCCTCAGACACTTAACACACACCCACAAAACCACTAGCCGTGTGACCTTGAGCAAGTCACTTACTCCCAACTGCCCTCCAAAAACCAAAAAAAAAAAAAAAATAAGAAATTTAAGCATTAGAAAAGAGGCAAAGTTATTTCATTTATTAGTCATAAAAAAGTTCCAATGTTATATATGTAGATTCTTCCTTAATATAAACTTTATTCTCCAAGTTAAACCTAAACTCATTTGTCCAGAAATAAAGATATTTACAAGTTGTATAAGGCACATATTTCTGAAATTCTCCTGATAGTCAACAAGACAATATTGAAAAATTCCCAGACAACCAAACCAAAGCTTATACCATTCATATAATAGATAACTCTAAGAATCTAGCAAGTAATTTCTGATAATTTATATGTACACCTAAAAGTCAGACTAGTTTTCACATTGTTTTTACTAATAGTCTCCTAAACTCATTTGTATATTTTTTCCATTCTATATCCTGAATAGCATGAATACACCATCTTATTCATACAACCGCAAAAGGGTTTTTAAAAATAAAAGTACTTCAAGTTTTCAGATGAAGAAATTAAAGCCATGTATGTACATATGAAAAAAATGTTCTAAATCGCTATTGATTAGAGAAATGCAAATCAAAACAACTCTGAAGTACCACATCATATCTATCAGATTGACTAACATGACAAAAACAGGAAAATGATAAATGTTGGAGAAGATGTGAGAAAATTGGAACACTAATACATTGTTGGTGGAATTGTGAACTGATCCAACCATTCCCAAGAGCATTTTGGAACTATGCCCAAAGACTATAAAACTGTGTATAGCCTTTGACCCAGCAATACCACTTCTAGGTCTGTATTCCAAAGAGATCATACAAATAGGAAAAGGACCTGTATGTACAAAAATATTTATATTCTTTTAGTGGTGGCAAAGAATTGGAAATTGAGGGGATGCCCATCAGTTAGGGAATGGCTGAACAAGTTGTAGTATATGAATGTAATAGAATACTACTGTGCTATAAGAAATGATGAGCAAGCAGACCTCAGAAAAACCTGGAAAGACTAATATGAACCAATGCTGAGTGAAGTGAGTAGAATCAGGAGAACACTGTGCACAGTAACAGCAACATTACATGATGACTTAGATAAGATTATCTCTTTGGGGCAGCTAGGTGGCACAGTGAATAAACACTGGCCCTGAAGTCAAGAGGACCTGAGTTCAAATCCAACTTCAGACACCTGATGCTCAACTAGCTGTGTGACTTCGGGCAAGTCACTTAACTTCAAATACCTTGCCTTCCTTGCTTCAAAAAAAAAAAAAGATTTACTTCTTCTTAGTAATGTAAGGATCTAAGACAACTCCAAAAGACTCATGATGGAAAATGCTGTTCACATCTAGACAAAGAACTACAGAGTCTGAATGAATATTATTTGCTCTTTTCTTTTTGTTTCTTCTTTCTCGTGGTTTCTCTCATTGGTTCTAATTCTTCTTTAGAATATGACTAATGTGAAAATAGGTTTAATATGAATGTATATGTTGAAACTATATCAATCTACATGCCATCTTGGAGTCAGAGGAGGGGGAAGATGGGGAGAAAATTGGGAACTCAAAATCTTGTGGAAGTGAATGTTGAAAACCAAAATAAATAAAATTTTTAAAAAGAAAAGTACTTTCCATACATTACATTGCTTGAGTTTCATAGTCTTATGAGAATTGGATAATGCCTGCTGTACATCTATTTTACATATATGGAAATTGAGGCTAAGAAAGATTCAATGACTTATCGATGATTACACTGCTAGTAGCCATCAGGGAAAGGAACTGAGCCCACGTCCTCTGTCCTCCTGATTCCAAGTTGAGTGATTGGTTATGCACTGTGACATACTGTCTCTGAAGTGTGGTTATCAACCATTTTGAATTTTACTTTTAATCATTCATTTTACAGCATATAAAAAGGTTCCTCTTCACTACCTTCACCCACTAAATATCACAGTTTCTACTGATGACATCAATGTTGACAAAAGCACATGCTCAATCTGCTTTACAGTGATCTACTTTATGATACTGTTTCCTGGAACATAATTTATCATAAACTTGAAACTACCAAAGACAAATTTCCAACACTTGGCTTACCGTATTCCACACTAGTGAAACTCTTGCCCTTATATTATGGGATTTCAATTACCATATTGTTGTTCCTTCAAATTCCCTAACTTCCCAATTTCTCATTTACCTCAAATCCCACTCCTTTACTCTACCCTCAGCCACAGAGACGGTGATAGATTGAATCTTAGCATTACCTACATAAGTTCCACTTGCTTCATGACAAATTGACATTCCTCTATCTGACTATAACCTCTTATAATTCCATGCCACCAAAGGTCTCATCTTTCCTAAATCTATTTTTTCCCTCACATTGAAACTGCCAATCCCTCTACCTCAGTCCTTCCTCAGGTCATTACCCCTATTCTGACTTCACCATTCTCTTTCCAATTACAACTCTGTATACTGTTCACTGATCTCAAATCCTTTACCTCCTGTTTCAAAGCATATCAAACCCCAACCCTGGATTATTTCTATCATCCATATCTATTGCATCTATTCAAGGGTTACTGAACAGAATTGTAGGAAATGTTTGTTCACAACTACATTTACTAGGTAAAATTCATGGTTTTTGTTTCCAGCCAAGATGGCTACCTCAACCAGAGAAAGATCACCTAGTTCCTACATACCTATTCTAGCAAAATACCAAAGTCAATAACAAAACCAATAATGATCAAGAAATCCAAAGAGAAGCTACATTTAATGACTTCTTCCACCCCAGAAATGCATAAAAGTCAGCTAAGGCTATAGGTAAAAAGATTGCCAACAAAGTCAAAACCAGTTACAAACTGGAGAAAACCATGAAACCCTGCAGAATGTATCCACTAAAATTTATGTTTTGCAAATTCAACCGGATTCTTACTATGGTAAAGCAATCCTTGCATACCTCTCTAATTGATTCACCATTCCACTAACTACAGTAGCTTTTCAAAACCTTTCCATCTTGCCTCAAACTACCCATGGCTTCCCCTCCCACCTCATATTTTATTGGAAAAAACTGAGACCATCTACCAAGGTCCCCTTCTTCTCACCTCCTCATTTCACATCACTCAGATACCTTCTGCTACGTTCTCCTCTTTCACTCCTGTCTCATATGAAGAAGTGGTTTTTCTTGCTAAACCAAATCCCTCCCCATGAACAAGTGATTTGGGATTGGGTCTGTTCTAGGGTAGGTTAGGTTCAATAAAAACAAGTCATCTGTAGCTTATTCAATAGTTAACAAAAGGAGATTTACTTAGGAATAGCAGAAGGATAATTCAAAAAAGACAGGAAATGAAAACACCTAGAGTTGATTTATAATTCACCAGTGAAATATCTGAGACTTTCCTCCAACCCTCAACCTTAGTTCTATAGGATGCTTTGTACTCAAGTGATAAGGGAATAACAACAGTCTTGAGACCTTATCCCTCCTCACTCTCCCCCAGCCAAGTATGGAAGAAATTCTCAACACATTTTAAGGAAAAATCACCATAATCTGCAGAGGAAAAGATTAAGATTATTACTGCTACCCAATCCCTATCTCACATGGAAAAAGTAAGCCCTTTTTTAGCCAAGGCAAAAACCTCTACACACTCAAGTGGTTTCATTCTATCCTGTGGCTGACTGTCCCCTCTATAATCCACACTCTCTCATTTATCTTTAGTTCTTCCCTGTCTAATGGTTACTTTCCTATAGTAGTCTACAAGTGTGCCATGCTTCCCCCATCCTCAAAAATGCATCTACCTCTGCTGAGATATCATCTTTCCTCCCATTTGTGGCTAGACCCCTTAAGAAGGACTTCTACAACCAGTACCTGTATTTCCTTTTTTTCTCACTTTTTTAACTGTACAAAGTCTAGCCTCTAACTTGATCATTCAACTGAAGGTGGTCTCTCTAAAGTTAAGATGATCTCAATTGCCAAATTTAATAGCCTTGTCTCAATTCTCCTTCCTCCTGACTCAACAACCTTTGACACTCTCTTCTCCTTGTTACTCTCTCCTCTCTATGCTTTCACTACACTGCTTCTTCGGGTCTTCCTTCTATCTGTCTAATGTTTAAGTCTCAAAAGAAATACTCACAGGTATCCCCCAAAGTTCCATCCTGGGTCCTATTCTCTTTTCTCTCCTCTATGTGATTTTACTTGGTAATCTTATCAACTCCAATTGGACTCAATTGCTATCTCTATATAGATGATTCTGAAGACCTATTTATCCAGCCCTAATCTCTCCCCTGACTTCCAGTCTTGGATTTCCAACTTTTGTCTATTAGACACCTTCACTGGATGTCACATAGACGCCTCAAACTCAATGTGTATAAAAATGAACTCATTGTCTTTCCCTAAAAAACTCTCCCCTCTTCCCAACTTCATTATGACTATCAAGGACCTAACTATCCTCCAATTTATCAAGGCTCTTATAATTCAGGTGTCATCCTCAACTCTCCACTTTATCTCATCCTTCCCTCCCCAACTCGATCTGTTGCTAGATCTTTTCAATTTTACCTTTGCAACATCTCTCTTAACCATTTCCTTCTTTCCTCTGACACTGCCACCACCCTGGTGCAGGCCCTCATTGCTTCACACCTGTACACTGCAAGCATCATTGCTCTCCTTGTCTCCAGTCTCTCCTCATTCCAGCCTATCCTCCACTTGGCCATCAAAATTACTATGCTAAAGCACAAGTCCTTGCTTAATAAACTCCAGTCACTTCCCATTACCTTTTTTTAAAGAATCCTTCATAACTTGACCCCTTCTTTGTAGATTTCTTACACGTGACAACTCCAAATACTCTATGATCCAGTTACAATGGCCTCCTAGCCTTTCCTTGCACAAAATACTTCATGCACTTTCACATGCTGCCCTCTATACCTGGAAGGCTCTCCCTTTACCTCCTCGTAGACTTCCCTGACTTCCTTTAAGTCTACAAGAAAGTTCTTCTTTCTTAATGCAAGTGCCTCCCCTCTGAGATTATCTCCAAGTAATCCTCTTTGTATACATTTGTTCGCATATTGTCTCCCCCCATTAACTTAAGAGCTCCTTGTGGACAGGGACTATTTTTGCCTTTCTTTGTATTTCAAGTATTTAGCACAGTGCCTGAAACAAAAATGTTCAATAAATTCTTTTGACAACTTGATTTGCGAAATTTTGCCATTTCTATAGTTCCAACATCTCTCACATTTAATTCCTTCTCTCAATCACATAGCTACTACCTAAATTCAAGCTTCTTACCTAGATTATCACAACAATTTATCACTTCTCACCTAGATTATTACACTAACCTCCTAATTGGTCTACCTGCCTTAAGTCTCTCCCCATTCCAGCCCATCTTACATACAGCTGCCAAATTTTCCTTAAAAGTAGATATGGTGGGGCAGCCAGGTGGTGTAGTGAGTAAGAGCACCAGCCCCAGAGTTGGGATGACCTGGGATCGAATCCAGGCTCAGATACTTACCACCAACACCCAGAAATAACTGGCCATGTAACCTTGAGCAAGTTACTTAACCCCAATTGCTTTAAAAAAAAAAAAAGTAGATATGGTTATGTCATTACCTTAATCATTTCCAGTGGCCACCTATCATCTCTAACATAAAATATAAAACCCATTACTTAGTTTTTAAACCTATCTTTCCTGTCTAAGTGGACATTATTTCCCTACCTGCACTCTGTAATCCAATCAAACTGGCCTTCTCTGTACTTCATACAACATACTCTATGTCCCATCTCCATGCCTATGCACTGGACATTCTATACACCAGGAATAGGTTCCTGTCTCACTTCCACCTAACAGAATTCCCATCTTCATTTATGAAACAGCTCAAGCAGCACCTTTTACCAGAAGCCTACCCTGATCACACCTGATGCTAGTGCCTTCCCAATGAAATTATTTATTTTGCATGCATTTGTAGTTATTTATTTTATATTTACTCTGCATATAATGATATAAATCCCCAATGCCTTCTCCATTAGAATGTAACCTCTTCAGGTAGGAATTGTTTCATTCTTTGCAACTGTATCCCCAGCACCCAGAACAGTGCATGACACATACTGGATACTTAATAAATATTAATCAGTTGAATGAGGGTCTTATAACAATGTGGTTGAAAAGAAAACAAAAAGCATAAATAAACTGCAGAAGTTCAGGAAATGGGTCAGAGTTTTTAGGAAAGACTCTCATAGATGAGGTGTGGGATGGAAAGGACAAACAGAATTTTCCCATTCCAGGAACAAGGCAAAGAATGAGGAAAAGCAAAAAACCAGGAATGAACAAGGCATGTTTAGGAACACACCCAGAAGCAGCCTGACCACAGAAGTAAAAGGTAATAATTCACATTATAAAACTTACACAGTTACACTTCAACTTTGTAAAACTTACATAGAGTTCTTCAAACTGTTTCTGAATTTCATTATCCATGTCTACATTACTAAGGTTAGGCTCTCTAATGGGAAATGCTTCAACAAATAACAATGCCGCATTTGATCGAACTTCAGGATTTCTGGCCTATTCAATAAAGAAAAATCAATGATTTAATAATCAAAAGGAAAACTTGGCTGAAATATTTTAATTGAGTGTGAAAAACTAAGCATATCTTTTTTTGCTGATGAAAGACTATATAACAGTCTCTCACAGCTGCTAATTTCCCTCCACCATCAAACACCACACGGATCAATTCTGTGTATATTCATATTTACATATAATCATATATGTGCATGTCTCCTCCATATAGATATCAGATCCTTGAGGACAGAGAAAATGTATACAGAGCAGGTACTTACTAAATGATTGCTGATAGATGGATTCAGGATTATTGCATGTTTCATGTTTTGGGGTCAAAGTTAAAAAATGAAGATGTCTATTGCCTTCAAGAATAATAAAAAATGAATTTCATTCAGCCTAACTACAATATTTTTCTTCTGATTCAAGCCTACTTGTCCTGTAATCATCCACGGAAAAGAGTGATATCAGAACTAGGAAAGCAAATTTGGGAGGTATTTTTTAATTCAAAAAGTCGTAATTTTTCCTATAAGGCTACACAAAGCACATCTTTTGTTAAAAAGAAAAATGATAATAATATTCCAAGTTTAATGGTAAGAAGCTGGAATTTTCAGTGTCTTGATTAGGTAGATATCAGTATTGTTTAGAGATTCAGTAACTCCAAAAGAAGCACACTCCCAGGAGGAGATTTTGTGCATGTAGTCCTATATTCAGAAACTGGCTTATTGGAAAATATTATGATAACGCTAACAAAATTTGGGGAAAAAATATTAGTCTCCCCTTAAACAAAAGCATTGTACCAATACACCTGGAAAATCTTAAAACAATCCTGGCATGGTACCTCAAAAAATAATTTAGAAGACTAGAGATGATTCAGAGAATAACAATGCATATAGTCAAGCTGAATTTTGGGGGTAGAAAAAACTTCAGAGATCTTCTAGTACAACAACCTTATTTTACAAATTAAAAGTTTTAAGATTAGGAAATTTAAGTGAGGTTAACTGTTCAAGATCCTAAAGTTTATTAGCAAAGAAAAAAACAACAACCAGAATTCCTTTTCTATTTGCTAGGCCATATAACCCCCTAGACCAATGTAATCACGGGTGTGGTGGGAAAAACAATAAAACAAAACAAAACATGAACTTAATAAGCACAATATGAAATGCAGGTAACTTAGAATATTAAAATGAGCTTAAAACACATCTTTAAATACTAGTAAATACTACTTAATATAGTAAATTTATGTAACTATTTCAAAGGGTACCACTGAGGTACCCTTTGAAATATATATATATAGAGAGGTCAATGGATAGGACATCAACAAACTAAATTTAATACTAGTTCTGTTACTACTTTGATAATAAAAAGGAAGTTCAGAAGAGGATCAAGTTTGGGAAACCGTGTAAGGGGTGGGGGAGAATAATGAACTTTGTTTTGGACTTGCTCGGTTTCCTATACAGTAAATCCAGTTCAAAAAGTTCAAAAGGAAGGGCAGCTAGGTGGCGCAGTGAATACAGCACCGGCCCTGAAGTCAGGAGGACCTGAATTCAAATCCAGCCTCAGATACTTAACACTAGAACATAGTGTTAAGAACTAACTCAGACACTTAAACTAGCCGTGTGACCTTGGGCAAGTCACTTAACCCCAATTGCCCTACTTCCCCCCCCACCAAAAAAAAAAGTCTGCTTAAGAAATTATGGAAAGAGCATCTGGGGAGAATCATTCTATAAATTTACCATGTGATTCAGCTTCTAACAGTTTTATTTTGACAAAAAAATTGACAGAAATTTGCCTCATCAAAACTACCTTTCACATATTTTTAATTAAAGTATTCCAAATTAAGGGGCACAATTAACATATATAAAACATGTTCACACAAGTTAAAAGGTGGATTACCTTTAATCCTCTCCAAAGAATAGGTTTATATAATCTATATAACATTTCTTCTACTCCTTGACGAACTTTTTTTTGATGGTGAAAATAACTCAGCACCTGTATAGTCAAAAGCAAAATTATGGTTGGTATTATAAAATAAAAATTTTAGAATTCTTTTCAAAGGAAATCAGGGGAAAAAATATTCTGAGCCCTCTAAAAGAGAAACTGGTGGTTAGCATATTATGACTATTTATATAATATTTTTATAATTTGAAAATCATTGTCAATAATTTCTCAAATGGAGGCAGTGGGAAAGTCATTGAATCTATTTATCTATTAGAAACAAAACTACAAGAGAAATAAAGAATATGAAATTATGAATCAGGAAACCTCCATTCTAATCTTACCTCTAATAATTATTAGCTGTATGGTTTTGGCGATGCTATTTATCCACTTTGGTTCTTAGTTTTCTGTATCTGTAAATGATGGGGTTAGACGACTGTCTTTAAGCTCTAAAATTTTACCTTTAGATCTTAAGACTCACATCTAATAACAACAAGCAATGGCTCCCTCTTTTGTCAACTAGGAAAATTTTTTACTACTTAGTCATTCTGTACTTCACAACTCTAAACTTCAAATGTTTCCCAACATCTTTAAAAGAAAGGATAAACATTATTTTTATTTCTTCCCCTGCTTTTTTTCCTACTCCCCTTCCTTTCATTTTTTCTTTACTTTAGGCATCCTTCCCAATTTCTTCCCTAAATTCCTCACACATTGACTCATAAAACAAGCACCGTTTCTTGCTTCTCTTCAAACACAAGATTATATTGTTGAAAAAGAGAAAAATATAAAAAGAGCCCAACTAATGTGGGCATGTCAGATTACAAAGATAAAGGGTAGGGTCTTTTGTTTTCAAAATAATTTTCTAACAATGCCCTATAAGGAAGTTTCAAATTACCAATCATCAATACATCAATAAAGATCTTTTAAGTGAAGAAACTGGAGCAAGAAGTTATTATATGCAACAAAGCTTTAAGGAAACAGTATGAAAACATCATACTTTCAAATGAAATCCTTTATTCTACTTTTCAACTTTCTGTTGTAGATTTACTAGCCTAGCACATGCTGCTTCCTGTCTCTCCCTCAAGGTTCCCTGCTTTTCAGCTAGTTGGCTTGTTGAGTCCGTGGATAGAAGTCAGGTGGCAGTTGGTGTAGATGGCTGGTCCTCTCTGTAGGAGATGCTTGGTGGTCTGGAGGACTATATGGTCTTATTTTTAGGCTATTATAAAATTATCTTTTAATGAAACTTTATGGCATATTTTCTATTAAAATACATGAAATTATAGTGTAAAAAGATAGGAAAAGTTAGTGACTTTAGGAAATCATCTGTATTCTTCATTTATTCTCAAGTAATTCAAATGTAAGCTTCAATAATCTAAGATGTAAAATCTTTTCATAAGGCATAAAATTACTGTTAAGGTCTATTTCTATTATATAAGCTAAGGAGAATGAGTTGCTCATGCTAGGTATAAAAATGAGCAGTGTCTGCTAACCTATTCTGTCAATTCATAACTGCCAAAAATACAAAATTAAGACAGTAAGCCCAGTTGACTGGGTTTCTGGTAGATAGAATGTGCTTTAATAGGTCCAAACATAACAATGAAGCTGATTTTCAACTACTTTCTGCCAACTTCTTTATGATCAATTAGATGCCACTCAAAAAAAAAAGACAACTAATAGTGTTCTAAATAAGGAAAAACATCTAGACATGAATAAAAGGATGACATTTGTGCATAAATTCTAAGTTTAAAATTTAAAATTATTAACCATATTAACTATGTGCCTGGAAATGAGGTAAAATAGCCTGAAAATTTGTATAGATTCTACAGTCTGTGCATCAGTATTATCATAGGATAGATAAACAATGAAAATGATCTTAACATAAAAAAAGGAAACAAATTTATAATATCCTTAAGTTTTTCTCAGATTCCAAGCTCCAAATGCAGACCTTTGGTCTTTATTCAGAACTTGCTTCCCTCTTTGGTGTAGATGACTATTCAAATCTTTAAAATATTATATATGTAACAAAAGAGAATTTTTAAGCATGACAGTAGTAAGTGGATGATAATTCTAACTATTCATAAACATGGTTTATGTTAACATTAGATTCTATCCAAAGCACATTTTATACTTTATATCATCAATAGGAAACTGAATCTTATCCATCCAATGTATTCAAGAATACTGTAAACAGTAGTGAAACTGATAACTTTAAAAAAAACAGGTCCCGTTAGACCATTTGACTATAAGGATCATCAAAAACATTAAAGTTGCTTTTTAAAAACTTTCAAAATCATAGAGAGTTCATTAAATTTGAAAATAAAAAATCATAATAAGAAAACTGAAAAATAAATATGTTGTATATCAAAATGCAGTTTGTGAAATTAATCAGATTATTATGACAGGTTCTATTTACCTTTCGTACTTTGGAATGCACTGGAGACCTCCTTGGAAGATGAATTCCATGATGCATGAAATCTTGAATACAACCACTTTCAATTACCTGAAATAAAAATGTAGCAAAAAGAATTATATTAAAACATAGAAAAGTTCAGAAATAATTCTAAGTATAACAAATCTAATTTTTTTTCATCTTACATTGGTTGAAAAAAATTATGTTTAAAATTAAAATAAACAGATTATATGTAAAATTTTAAAAACAGCTTATGTTTGAAAACAGATGCACTTTTAACTTTTAACTCAATATATGCTCTGAAATACTTTAGGGCAGATGTAACACCCAACTATAATTTCTATTTTCTGAAGACAAGGCAACTTCATGGCAAATAGCTGGATTAACTGCCATGCACCCATATTTATAAAGCTAATTTGAATCCATAACAGACATACTACTCTACACTCATCCCTAACCTTATGAAATTCTTGGCTTTGGGGGGGGGGGGAGGGCAATTGGGGTTAAGTGACTTGCCCAAGGTCACACGGCTAGTTTTTGTGTTAAGTGTCTGAGGCCACATTTGAACTCGGGTCCTCCTGACTCCAGGGCCGGTGCTCTATTCACTGCACCACCTAGCCGCCCTCCTTATGAAATTCTTAAAGAAGACCAAGTCAGTAAGCCAGAATCAGTCTACTCGAAAGATAATACACGAATCCCCGCCTGAAAGAGATCCCCAAATTTGCTACAAAACAGAACAAAAAGTGTGGCAATAACCCAACTGCCTTGAGTTTACTGTAGCATACAAAACCAACTAGGTCTTAGAAAGTTGCCTTCCCTACTTTAAGCAACTCAAAGTCTCTGTCCCAGTGTTTCCTGATTAGGGCAAACTACTTACTAAGGTCCTAAAACTCATAACCTTACAACTGATCAACTTTTTCAACTATCTTTTAAAAGTGTTGTCGAGAGGGCAGCTATGTGGCACAACAAATGTGGCCCTGGAGTCAGGAGAACCTAAATTCAAATCCGGCCTCAGGCACTTTATACTTAACTAGCTATGTGACCTTGGACAAGTTACTTAACCCCAATTGCCTTGCCTCCCCCCCTCCAAAAAAGAAGGTGTTTTTGAGGCATCTAAATTGTGTCTGATTCTTCATGACCCCATTTTGGAGTGTTCTTGGCAAAGATACTGCAGTGGTGTCCCATTTCCTTCTCCAGCTCATTTTATAGATAAAAACAGGGTTAAGTGACATGTCCAGGGTCACAGAGCTATTAAGTGTCTGAGTCCAGATTTAAACTCATGAAGCTGAGACTTAACTGATTCTAAGCTCTATCCACTCTGCCACCTAACTATTTTCTTGAAATAAGAGTATTACTAAGATCTTAGACTTTAGAAATCCAAACTGTAGGCTACTAATAGCTACAGATATACCTGAACAAACATCAGAAATTTCTTTTCTTTTCTTTTTTTTTAGTTTCTCAGGAATAAAAATTAAGTATTTCTTCTCAAAGGTTATTTTAGAATATACCTAAACTACAATGGAAAAGCTACTACTGATATAAATATTTAAGTTTCACATCAGCATGTCTTGGAAGGAGCATGCTGGCAGACTACAAAATAAACTTATGAAGTCTTAAAAAATGGAAACAATTTCTTTTGATATTTCAAAAAGAGAAATAGTAAAAAGTGTATTCCTATCGCACCACATAGGTGATAACATAATAACTGAAGCTCTTCCCTAATTGTAGGAAAAACTTTGCAATACTGAAGCAAGATTAAGAAAATAAAAAGAGAAAGCAAAATAAAAACATGTGATGAAAAGACAAAATTTGGTATAATTCTGAATCCCTCTGTGGGAAAATTATTTTTAAAAACAAGCTATACTGGTCATTTTTTAAAATGTTTATTAAATTAAAAAGGACCCTAATTCAAAAATTCTGCCAAGAGGAATTCAATATGAACTTATAATTAACCCTGTCACTAAGTAAAATAAAAAAGTAAGAGATCTACAAGGATCTCAAATAGGAAGCTTTATTTCTTGTGGTCTGATGAGACTAGCCAAGGATTCATTTCTAATATATGGCAGTCATTAATCTCAAAAACAGGTCTTAAGTGGTTTTAATTAAGATTCAAAAAGTTTTTAATGATTCTCAGAATTCTCAAAAAAAAAAAAAAAAGTGCACTTAATAAGAGAAATCCCAAGTCTTGTATCAGCAAATGGGTAAAGTACCATGTAGTGACTTACAGATATCTAATGAATCTAGTGGGATGTATGCAAGTAGTTAGTCTTTATTAAGAGAACATCACACCCTGTTCTCTAGAATTCTATAGCCAATGTACTTTTTCTTTTTTTGAGGCGGAATTAGGAGGAGAAAGGAAGAAGGGAAATGGGAGAAAGATCCAAAAGTTCAAATTATCCCTTCCCTACTGAACAATTAAACATGTCAATGTCTACAGTAGATGTTCCGTCAAATTAAAAGCAAATACCTCCAACATTTTCCCTGAGGCCTTCTTCCAAGCTCTAAAATAAATTTCAGCAACATGAACCATCAGAGATCTGTACAAATTTTAAAAAAATTCATAAATTTGAGTCAATGCTGAAGTACTACATATGTATATATTCAACTATTATCCCCAAGTCAAGAGCTATCAAGGTAATTAAGGCTAGCATTTTACCCATGAAAAAATATCAAACAGTAATACTAAATGTCAAATAGTAAAAAGTCCTAAGAAGGAAGACAACACTTAGAAGTTGTCTTCCCTGTCTTTTCAAATTAATTTTCACTATGCCTTCATTATTTTCTAAAAATTTTTAAATATTCCTACAACAATAAATGGATTCAAATGCAAGTACAAAAACATATTACAAAAAAGTTTTTGGAATAGATACATACTGGATTAACCATTGTACTAATTCTCCCAATTATTCAGTGATTGACATTTATTGAATATTTATATATAAAAAGTCCTATAATAGTTGAATGATTTATATTACAAAGGACATCATATAAATTTTAATTAAAATATAGAAATCTGTCATTTTTATAAACTACAATAAAGTTTGAAATTTAATTGACAAAGTGCTTCAACTACAGATGCAGTTAACACTATAGAAATAATGCCAAATCACCATGTCCTCCTCCTTTCTTTTTTGGGCTACACATTACAAATCAATACCAATATCTTTGATACCACCAGCATGAGAAATTCTTTAACTATAAATTCTGAACTAACATCATACCCTAAATAAATCACTTTTTCCCCTTGCTAAAGGCTTAGTCAGTTTGAGGCAGCTAATAACTACAACAATAATAAAAATTAGCATTTACGTAGCACCTACTATGTGCCAGGCACTATGCTAAGCACTTTACAAATATTATGACCTCTTATCCTCACAAGAACCCTGTGAGGTACAGAGTATTCCCACTTTACAGTTGAGGAAATTGAGGCAGATAGAGGTTAAATGACTGAGCTGCCACAGCCAGATGGGACAGTAGACAGAGGATTAGGTATAGCATCAGGAAGACTTGAGTTCAAATCTACCTACCAACACTAACTAGCTGCAAGTCACTTAACCTCTGTCTGTCTCAGTTCTCTCAAGGGTAAAATGAGGATGACAATAGTACCTACTTCTGAAGTTTGCTGGGAGAAAAAAAAAGTGATATTGATAAAGTTCCTAGCACCATGCTTGGCATATAGTAGGTACTTAATAAATGCTTCCTTCCTTCCTACCTCTGAAGAAACTGGGTGAAAGTTCAGAGAGGAGTCCCATCCTATCTAAAGATAAGGGAGGTGAGTAGACAAGGACAAGGTTTCTTGATTGATACCTCTGACCAATCCAACTTTAAGGTAGCATTATTCTTAGATTACATAAACCCTGAACCCTTGCTTAAAATTACTGAGGAATTTTGCCATCCATTTGATCAATTGTAACTCCAAATGGTTTCTATTAAAGCAAGAGTTCTTAATTGATTCCACCTACCATCCCAGGATAGATTTGGGGGAGTCTATGAACTTGGATGGGGGGAAATATTACATCTCTATCCATTTCCTTCAATTATTTAAAAATATTGTTCTGAGAAGGGATCCATAAACTGCCAAAAGGATCTATAAGCCAACAACAGGTTAAGCACACATATGTTAAAGAGATTTCCAAAGTTATGGAAAAACTGCTCATTTTTGGACCTATCTCTAAGCAAAAGAGGTTTATAATTAGGTCATATAATTAATATACTTGTTTCTGTCAGGTTTGTGTCTAGAACACAACCTACAGAATTTTCTTCTACCAAACAATTTAAAGAGTAATTCTAATAATTAATAATGAAAATTAGTCACCAATTTCAAATGATCAAAGTAAAAACTGTGGGAGTTAATTTTCAAGGCTATTTTGAAAGCAAGTTCAGTTTGTACCTTTAAAAAGTTAAGGCAATAGATATATAACATTAGCTACCTGTAATACATACTTTTTTAAATCTTGCAATAGTTTTTTAATGGCCACATGGATAGTTTTAATGAACTTTACATTCCAGCTGAATAGAAAGCTGAGAAATCTTCTTCCCTATAAAGGAAAAGCAAGATGTGATGTAAAAATAGTAACAAGGCAAAAACAATTCCAATGATACAAAAGAAAGAGCAAATCCTTGACTATTTAATATCACAGCCCACAAGTAGACAAAATTATCATTAGAAAAGATTCACTGAGTTTTAAAATATATAAAGCTTAAAATATTTCCTACAGATTATATTCTACAAAACCCAAGTGTTTCCATGACATGCACCAGGATCCCATGGGGAGGGAGGAAAGAAAGGGAATAGATGGGGAAAAGAGCAAAATGTAGAATCTTAACATCTTCTTTACTTGGTTGTCAATTTGCAATCCCCATTCAACTCCCTTTCCCTAGTAACTAAGTCAGAGATCACAATATGAAGAGTTAAAGATACAAATTAACCTTTGATATTATTACTACATCTCAGCACTTCAAAGACTTATAACTGTATTACTTATCATGACATGGAATTTATATAATATAGTAAGGTATATAAAAATCTTTGCATACATTATCTCATTTAAGCTTCATGGCCATATGAGGTAGGTACCACAGCCATTATTATTTCCATTTTGTAGATAAGGAAGCTCAAGCTTAATGATTAAGTCTTGCCCATGATCAAAAAAGATACTTTCTACTCGGTATAGCATTCTACCCACTACATTCTGCTGCCTTTCAATTTGAGCCACAAATTCAATTCTTATTCAGCCACTGAATTCTGAAACCTATACTTATGTAACAACAATCTGACAAGTCCTATTCAAACATCTCTAAAAATTCAGGAAAGGAAAAAAATCTCAGCAGCAAGCTCCTCTGACACAGGTATGACATCCAAGACATATTTAAGGGACTGAATCAAATATGTGACAAGAACCATCAAATATAAAATGTTCTGCATGGCATTCAAAGTCTTTCATAATCTAGCCCCCTGATACTTCCCACCTTACTTCCTGCAACCTTCTCTTCAATCAGTGACAGTGACCCCCTGGCTGTTCCAGGAACAAGACATTCCATCTCTATCAGCTCTGGCTTATTATCCCCCATGCCTGGAAGGCTTTCCCTCCTCGACTCTGTCTAACTTCCCTGGCCTCAAGTACCAACTAAAATCCCTTATTTAACAGGAAACCCAAACAAACCCTCTTAATTCTAGTACCTGGTCTCTGTTAGTTACTTCCTATTTATTCTGTATTTAGCTTTCATATCGATTAGTTTGCATATTGTCTCCTCCATGCAGGTACTGCCTTGGTTTCCTTTCACATCCCTAGCACATAGCACAGTGACATTCACAAAGCAGATACTTAACAGATGTTTATTGATTGAATTAATTTTTTATATAATAAAATATAATAATATATTATATAATAAAATACAATAAAAGGCAAGTTGTACATAATAGACATACAGTTTTACATATAAACTATTTTTTCTGTTCTACTTTATATGCAGAATTATTCTTTTTTGGGGGTATTCAAATAAAAAAAAAATTCAAAAGTCAAAGGTCAGAATGTGAAAAACCAAACTATAAATACAATAAAAAGATTTTGAGAACTTTTCTTTGAAAATTCTGCAAGAAAAAGAACATAAAAATAGCCAGTTCCCCCTTCAACAGTTTGTACTTCTTAACTTATTCCAAGGTGAGATGATTATACATGTTATATTTTCTGCTGTACCCCTAAATTCCTCAAGATCTTAGACATTTGCACATCTTATAAATCCTGGCATTTAGTGCACACTAAGTAAATATTTGTTGTTGAATTAAGAATTCTTGTGACATATAACATATAATTAAGCCTTAACTACAGAGAGTATATTTTATTGCTTAGAAGGAAGCATTATTTTCCTCTCACCTTTGTAGATTTACTGAATGTGAGAATTCCAGGAAACGAAGGCAAGACAATTTGAGAAGGCTGAGAAGCCTGCTATTTTATTTCAAATAAGTAAATAGAGCCAGCTTTCTTTTAGTTCTACTCAGATATTTCTAAAGGTCTTAAACTTTATCTTTATACCTTTTGATACCTCCTCTTCTTCTATCCACCTCCTGTGGGTGTTCTTTAACTTACTGTACATATTCTTCAAAATATCACTTTTACAATCACCAACATGAAGCAGGTAGGTGACACAGTGGATAAAGTGCCGGGCCTGAAGTCAAGACTCATCTTCCTGAGTTCAAATCCAGTCTTAAGACACTTACATGCAACCCTGGGCAAGTCATTTAACCCTGTTTACTTCAGTTCCTCATCTGTAAAATGAGCTGGAAAGGGAAATGGCAAACCATTCCAGTATCCTTGCCAAGAAAACCCCAAATGGGGTCACAAAGACAACAAAAACGACTCAACAAAATTATCAACAAGAAGTGTTAGGGGCGGCCAGGTGGCTCAGCGAGTAAGAGCACTGGCTCCAGTGTTGGGATGACCTGGGGATCAAATCCAGGCTCAGATACTTAGCACCACACCCAGAAATAACTGGCCGTGTAACCTTGAGCAAGTTACTTAACCCCGATTGCTTAAAAAAAAAAGTTTCAGTTCCTATTACATGTAGGAACTATGCTAAGAAATTTCTCTACTTAAGAGTCTATCTAACCAATTATATAACTTCTTCAGCTTGGTATTCAATATTCTCCAGAATCTAATGCACCTTCCCTATTCAATTTCATCTGTTTTGTTTTTCCCTTTTCTTATCTTAACAATTTCTGCCTATATACTCTGGCTTATATAATTTAATCCTTTCTGCTCCTCTATGCCAATTTAAATAATATACTTTTTAGACCCAGTACAACTTGTTTCTTGAAAATTTATGACTTAAAAGTACTCCCTAATTGTTTTAAGTTTAATTCTTATCTCCATAAGTAGGACCAGAGGATCAGAGATTTAGCAGTACAACAGACCTTAGAGAAAGAAGAAAACAAGCATTTATTAAGTATTTACAGTGCCAAACACTGTGCTAAGTGTTTCGCAAATATTATTTAATTTGATCTTCAAAACTTTCTGGGAGGTATTATTATAATCCCTACTTAACAACTGAGGCAACAGAGGAAAAGGTTAAGTGACTTGCTTAAGGCCACACAGCTAGTAAGTGATAAGGCTCAGTTGTTTCAGACACCAGGCCCAGAGCTCTACAACATCTCACTGCGCCTAGAGGACATCTAGTTCAACTCCCTCATTTTATATATAAGGAAACTAAGTCCAGATATTTTAAATGACTTGTCCAAGATCACATAGGTTAGGTTATAAGCATTAGAGATAGAATGAGCCTACATCCTAGGAAACCACATTCAGTGTTCTGGTCATTAGCATTGCATCTGTAGGTATTATTCTTTTTTTCTATCAAGCAAAACTATCTTTGGATAGGAAAGGAACAGAAAATAGTTAACACCTATGTGAGAGACAAGAAAGAGTTAAGTTCCCACAGAACTGCTAAAAATTACTGAAGTTACTGATAAAAGGTAGTTAGCAGACAGCAGGTGGACCCAACCAATCAGAAAGAAGACTGGTCTTGAGAAACCCTCAGACTTGGATAAGTTCTGATTCAGTTTAGGTCAGTAAGAGTTAATGACAGAGTAAGTAGTCTAAAACTACTATTGCATTTGCTTAATAAATCTCATGCATATTATCTGACACGCCCCACACAGAATTAGAGCCTCATTAATAGAACATGGGATGCTTAGGAGAAATATGTAATAGCATGAGAAAATTGAAACCCTGAAGAGAATGAACCAATCCATCCTCTGAAAGGAGGTACCCACGCTGGAATAATGGTATAAAGCTTTTCTCACTTCTATATTCAGGACTCTTCCTTCCTAAAGAGGGGCAGAGTCTGCTTCTGACCAGAAATGTTCAATTCCTCTGAACTTCTCCTCAATAAACTTCCTTGATACCCAAATTCGGTATCAACTGTGTTTGTTTCTAACACCTATGATCCTGTGGAGAAAGAATGTAGAAACATAGCAAATGGGTTCAAAATGAAAAAAAAAAACAAACAAACCATATTTACCTTTTCTGTCTTGATACAATTAATATTCATGAAGCACTGAAGTAACATGTCTTTAATTTCATTACTCTCCTCCAAATCATAATCAAAGCAGAGTAAGGCCTGATGAATATTCCAAAGTCGACAAATGTCCGCCCCCTAGCAAAACAAAAATGAAATCTTAAAATTAATTTCTATAACATTTTTAGATAAATCTGAGAGAACAGATAAAAGGAGCAGGTTAACCTGACAACAAATAATAATAAATGTATTTATTACAAAAATTACACTTATAAGTGTAAAAAACAATAAATGTCAATAAATGTATACATTTATACTGAGGAAAGTTATAGAACCAAGACAACAATTAATATGGTAACAGCAACACTATAAGAGAAAATAGCTTTGAAGTTTAAGAACTCTAATGAATGCAACGAACAACTGCAGCTCTGGAGGGCCAATGATGACACATGGCACTGTCCATTTGCTTTTATTTGTATCCCACAGTGCTCATCACAATGTTCCAAGTATACAGTAAGCACTTAATGGACGCTTGTTGCCAACCTTCCCACTATGTGACACTCAAAGGGAAAATGAGACACATACTTTAGGATATAACAATTCATAGATTTGTTCTGCTTGATTATGCTAATTTGTTGCAAATATTGTGTTTTTCTTTTTTTATTGTGAAGGGTGAAAGGAAAGGGTGCTAGAGATCAGAATGCCACCTCATAAAAAAGAGGAAAAAAGGTGGTCACTGAATAATTTTTTTTGAATGCACAAAAGTAAAGGAAGTTCAAATAGCAATAACAGATTACCAGGACAGCTTTGAAATTAATATGATGAATTCATTATACATATGTTTTACATATTTATATAAATATATAAAAGAACCCAGTTATACTTCAATTTCAACATAGGAACATTTTGTTCTATAGAAACAAAATATTTTCTTCATTATAATATATAATGTATAGTTTTAGATGATAGAATTGTTAGCTTATGTTATAAAATTTTACACACATAGATAAAAACCCAATCACACTTTAATTTCAACATAAAAATGTTCTCTAGGACAACTTAATCTCATATCCAAAGTCAGCAAAGAATGGTGATGTTCTAGTCAAGGAGTAGATATAAAACCTCCAAGAAACTAGCAGAGAATCTTTTGTAGCTTGAAAACAATATTACAAAAAAAAGGAAGGCCAAAGAAGTTGTTGAAAGGTTGAATAAATCTTAGAAAACAAAGGAAATAAAAGCCAAGAAGAAGCATAAAGATACTCAAGTGAAAAAGAAAAATTTAAGATTTGACAGAAACAAAGAAAGCTACCAAAAGGGAAATGGATTTTTTTTAAAAGTTGGGGGGCAACTAGATGGACTAGATGGCGCAGTGAATACAGCACTGGCTCTGGGATCAGGAGAACCTGAGTTGAAATCCGAACTTAGACACTTAACACAAAAACTAGCCATGTGTCCTTGGGCAAGTCACTTAACCCCAATTGCCCTACCTTCCCCCCTCCCAAAAAAAAATGTTGGAAAAAAAGACTAGTAGGCAAAATGGTAAAAAGCCACTTTTTAACCTGGGTTCTGTTTTTTTGCCTTTGTTTTGATAACTGTATTTCAATATAATTGGTTTCCTTTTAATCAAACTTATTTTATCTTATGCATTCAAAAACATTATGCTGATTAGAGCACCAGCCCTGGAGTCAGGAGGACCTGAGTTTAAATCCGGCCTCAGACACTTAACACAAAAACTAGCCATGTGTCCTTGGGCAAGTCACTTAACCCCAATTGGCCTCCAAAAGCAAAATAAGGAAAAACATTATGTTGAAAACGAAGCCACAGGCTTCACCAGACTGCCAAGAGTTCATGACACACACAAATAAGATTAAGAATCCCTATAACAAGAATTTTCTATCAACCCAAACTAATTAGCATAACTTTATTACCCGAAAACCAATAAAAATAGATTTTAAAGACTAAGGTATAAGAAGGCCAAAAGCTTATCTAGTTCTCAAACATAATAACAAAGAACAGCAAAAACATATGGTCAATTTCAACATACTGTTTTAGTATTAAGACTCTTTTTTAAAAGCATTATAAACGCAGTTTTCCCCATATCTTCTTTGGCTTCTAGGCCTTTTTCCCACCAAGTCACACATAGCTGATGTATGGAATTCTGTAGATTTCTTTCAGATTCAGGTAAGGCATGTATAATACCTAAATAAGAAAGCAATTTTAAATACAGTAGAACTGTAAATATGTATGTAATATGTATGTAAATACAGTCATTAACTCAAACACATTAAGTTAGGAACTGTTTAATGTACACTGAAATGTAACACGATAGCAAGGGTGGGGAACCTGCAGCCTTGAGGCCACATGTGGCCCTCTAGATCCTCAAGTGGGACCCTTTGAATGAATCCAAACTTCACAGAACAAATCCCCTTAGTAAAAGGATTTGTTCTGTAAAATTTAGAGTCAGTCAAAAAGGCTGTACCTGAGGACCTAGAAGGCCAAATGTGGCCTCGAGGCCACAGGTTCCCCACCCCTGGTATAGAGTTGGCCTCAGATCCAACCAGGTTGAAGTCCTGGTACTGACACCTAATGGCTGCGTAACCCTACCAAGCTACTTAAATTCTCAAGGTTTTATGCAGCTTTCTAGTGCTACAAGTGGCAGAGAATGTGCAGACCTTCATCGTAGGGGGAAATTTCCCTCTTCAATATGTTGCTTAAAAACCACAGGTTTTTAAAACATTAAAATCACAGGTCTAGTCCCTATCTTATAACTTACTCATGTGAAATTTCCCTTTGTACCTGAAGGGTATGCTAAGCAGGCAATGTAGTCTGCATATTGTTCAGTCATGTCCAAATCTTAGTAACCCCCATTGAAGTTTTCTTGGCAAAGACACTGAAGTGGTTTGCTATTTCCTTTTCATTTTATAGGTAAGGAAATGAGAGAAAAAAGGTTAAGTAACCTGCCCAGAGTCACAAAGTTAGTTAAAAGGCCAGATCTCAACTAAGCAAGATGAGTCTTTCTGACTTCAGGCTGGGCCCTCTATCCACTGTGCCACCTAGCTACATGCTAAAGTCACTTAAATTAAAAAGTTTAAGCAGTTTACTAAATTATTTCTAAGCAAATGATGCTATTAACTACAAATGAGGGGCAGCTAGGTGGCACAGTGAATAGAGCACCAGCACTGGAGTCAAGAAGACCTGAGTTCAAATCTGACCTCAGTCACTTAACACATACTAGCCATGTGACCTTGGGCAAGTCACTTAACCCCAAAGGCCCTGACTTTGCCCTACAAAAAGCAAAACACAAAAAAAAAAAAACAAAAACTATAGATGTGTCACTTTTTCATTATAATGGACCTATCACAAAATTTTAGAGCTAGATAAGACTTTATAGTACAACATGTTACAGATAAGAAAACTGAGCTTCCTTGAGTGTAAGTGATTAGCAAAGGTAACACAACCAGGCAGTGGCAGAGCCAAGACTCCAGAGTAATACAATAATTACTTGCACCTACTATTTCTTATTAGTCTTTCCCCTATATTTATCATTTACTAAGGTTTTCTGGATAAACTTTAGTAGTACCAAGCCACATTTCAATGTTTGTTCTTTGATATCTATTACCAAAAATAAATCAGAGGGTAAAAAAATCAGCATTTCTATTTCTTGATTAAATTTGTAAACACTTGCCCTTACCAAACTCTTAATTCATTCATAAAATAAGTAAAACAATAAAATGTAAAGGTTGCCATTGGCCATGATTTTTTAGACATACACTAAGATATTAACTTATACAAATTCTATTAACCAACATCACTGTTTCAAGAATAAACTAAATTAGGGGCGGCCAGGTGGTTCAGCGAGTAAGAGCACTGGCTCCAGTGTCGAGATGACCTGGCTCAAGACACTTAGCACCACACCCAGAAATAACTGGCCATGTTACCTTGAGCAAGTTACTTAACCCCGATTCCTTATAAAAAAAAAAGAATAAACTAAATTCATTTACTATGCACCCATAATAAAGAAAAATCTTAGGGTTTTTTTTTATATGAAAAAGCTCTGCCCCCTACAGGAATCTAACAAGTTAGATTCTAAATCAAATAAATTTTTTTAAAAATTTCACTGGTTCTAAAGCAAAGTCTTCTCTTTCAAGGCATAGTAAAGGACCTGACACCCTTTCAAAAATGAAATATTATAAAAAAGAATCAACTTACCATTTAATATGATTGCACACTCTAGCAGAGCTTTATAATTTTCATTTTCATTTACTACAGACAATGAAATAATAATCACATGAGTAATCGCACAGATGATTTTAAAGGTTTGTTTCTGCAAATAAAAAACAGCACCATTAAAATCACAAAATTAACTTCAATTTTTGAAGGAATTAAAGTATTACTAAATTTCTGAATATTGGACTGTTCCTCAAAAATAAAATTATTGTAATAAATTCAGAATGTATTTTTAATGCTGAAATAACCTGAAACATAAGTTGATTTAAAAATAATATATTTCAGTTCACTATCATAAGGAAGACATATTCAATCTGTAAGTTTCCAGACTTTTAGGTCTATATATTTCTTAAGTACTTTAGTTCAGTTGTTAAAAGTCATTTACATTTTGGAAGGTATATACTACCATGTTTGGGCCATTTTCTATTTCCATATGGTCTTCACATTCCATTTCATGCCTTTGCCACTCCTCTACAGGGGTCTCTAGCAGTACATCTGTTAATAAATTCTTCAGCCTTTCCCATAATTCTTCTTTCTGTTTCCTTGGTAACTCCTCTAATAATTCATTTAAGTTGAAAGGGTCAAAGACATCTTTCTGTAAAGTTATCAGAAAAAGATTATTTTTCTTAAAAAAGGAAATCAGCACTTTTCCCTCCTATAATTTTTTTCAAAGAACAATGATTATAAGTTTTGCTTACCTTTAATACCTGTAACCAAAATAAACAATACACACTTGGTTGAAGCTTTCAAAAAACACTCTCCATGGGGTAAAAGATAAGTAAGTAGCAGTGGGGTGAAAAATTTGTAAGCAAAAATTAATGCTATTGTCTCGTAACTGAATAATTCCAATAAAACTTGGCTCAAAAATTTTTATTTGGCCCGCTAACAAGGCACCTAGCTGGTATAGTGAATAGAAAACTAAGTCAAGAGTTGGGAAGCCCTGAATTCAAATCCTAATTCAAATACCCACTAGCTATGTAACTCTGGACTAGTCACTTAATTTGCCTGCCTTAATGTAAAATGGGGATAATAATAATTTACTTTTCAGGTTGTTGTGAGAATCAAATGAGTTACTTTTAAATCTAAACACATAAGTATTTCTTTCTTCTTCCCCTTTTCTAATTTTAATTAGGTTATTTATCATTAGACTCAAGACCTGCCTATGACCTGTCTATGGACCATACTTGCTGGGGGATCCCAGGAGTAACTAAACCAGTCAATGCCCCAGACATCTCAAAGGTCATAAATTGCAAAGTATCAATCTGCGCTGGCAGAGAAAAGCTTCCTTATGGAGAGTACTCCATACCAATGAAATCAAAGAAAGGTGAATATCATTTACCGTAGTTCACAGAAACTACATGCAATATTTGTGTTTTGGGAGTCAATGAGTCATAGCTGAAAGACAAATAGAGTAAGGATAATCTAGATTTGAATCCCATCTCTGGCATTCTGTGACTCTGGGCAAGTCAATCTCCCTGAGGCTCAGTTTCCTCATCTGTAAAACTAGAACAATAATAGTACCACCTCAAAAGGTTTTTAAGAAGATCAGATAATGGAAATCAAGTCTTTAAAACCTTAAAGCATTTAAAATATGAGCTAGTATTATTATAATTATCAGTCAAGTTTCCAAATAGCACTAAAATCACCTACGTGTAATTTATTTTAAAATTACTGTGGATACTAAAAGGTCTCAGTGATTGAAATAACTAAAGAAATGAATAATAAAGAGCCATGGAAACATAGATTAAAAATTCATTGGAATCTAAATAATTCAATCCTAAAGAATGAGTGGTTAAAAGAACAAATCATAAAAACAATAATTACATTAAATAATTACATTAATGACAACAATAAGTGACAAACCAAAATTTATAGAACACAGTCAAAGTAGTAGTTAGGTGAAAATTTATATCTCTAACTGCTCAGATCAATAAAATGGAGAACAAACAGATTAAGGAATGGAACATGCGACTAAACCTAGAAAAAGAACAAATTGAAAATCCCAAATTAAACATTAAATTGGAAATCTTGAAATATCAAAGAGATTAATAAAATTGGAAGAAAATGAATGAATTAATAAATAAAACAAAACTCATGATCATCTCAACAGATGCAGAAAAAACTTCTGACAAAATAGAATATTCATTCTTATTAAAAATGCTAGAATGTATAGGAACAAAGGGAGCTCTCCTTAAACTGATAAATAGTATCTATCTAAAACCATCAGCAAGTATTATATGTCATGGGGATAAGCTAGAAACTTTTCCAATAAGATATGGGATGAAGCAAGAATGTCCACTGTCACCACTATTATCCAATATCATACTATAAATGCTAGCTATAACAATGAAAGAAGAAAAAGAAATTGAAGGAATTTGAATAGGCAATGGGGAAACAAAACTATCACTCTGCAGATGACAATGGCATACTTAGAATCCTAGAGAAAACAACAAAAAAAGTTGAAATAATTATCAACTTCAGAAAGTTCCAGGATAGAAAATAAACCCATATAAATCATTATCATATCTATATATTATCAACAAATTCTCACAGCAAGGTAGAGAAATTCCTTTTAAAATAACTACAGACAACATAAAATTCATGGGATGGTTCTTTGGGAAGGAAAAAAGTGATATAGGGAAAAATTTAGGCAATATGAAAACAAAAGATATCAACAAAATTTTATTTTGACAAAAACTATATTTAAAACCCAACTTGACTAATGGTATAACCTGAGCAAGTCACTTCCTCTTTTCTCAACCTTTTTTTTTTCTCATCTATAAATTGAATAACTTGTACTAGATAACTTTTAAGGTTCCTTTAAACACTAAATTTATAATCTTAGGACTTCAGGATCAAATCAAAATCCCGAAACCACTCCTCAAAACTGTAACCAGCATAAAGCTCTTCTTTACACAAAGACTCTAAAGAATGGGAAGACGCCTCATGATCCAGCCCACCCAGCCCACACTTTAAAAAGAATCCCCACTGTTCTAGGTATAACAAATAGGAATCAATCAATTTCTGATTAGAAAACTACCATGAGAGAGGAGCAAGTATTTCCCAAGACAACCCATCCCACTGATGGAGAACTCTGCTAAGAAGTTTTTCCAAGCATCCAACCTAAATTTGCCTCTCAGAAAATTCTACTCATTGTTCCTAGTTCTGCCCACTGGGTTCAAACTGAAAAAGTCTAAGCCCTCTTGTACCTAAAAGCCCTTCAAATATCTGAACATAGCTTTCTTTCAAGTTTTCCTCCTATAACCCTTATCTGTTTATGGGCTTAAAAGTCTTACAATCACCTAAATCTAGACTTTTTAATTATAGCTAAATTGAGTTGCCAGGAGGCCCTGAGTTTGTTTTAACTAGGAATTCAGTTGTCTTTGACAATTTGGACCCCTAGCTCACAGAAACCTCCAGTATGGCAGATGATACACACCTGATCAATCAAGTGTGACTTTACAGAGATGAACAGATAAAGACCATGGAAGGGGAAACAGAATAATTGATAAGCTGTTGCCAGTTTTTAGCTATAAATGAATGTTATGACTTTTTATTTGTAAAAGAAAACTTTTTTTAAAAATTACTAAACATTTTTTTTCTTTTTAAATGGGTTTGAGATTTGTGATGGGGAATTTGGAAGATGAAGAAAAAAATAGGCAGTTCTTATATAGGGATGAGTAACTGGGCAAAGAATATTTTTCTAAGTCCACAGATTAAGGATGAATAAGTTTAAAATGTCAATTTAAAACAATGCTACACCACATACATTGTTGCCCTCCCTAGTACCTAGAGACATCATAATACAGTGAATTTAGGGCCATGAAGACCCCAATTCAAATCTTGCCTCTGACATTTAGCAGTTGTGTGACCCTTAGTAAACTCTTTAATCTTTCCCTGCCTTAGTTCCCTTATCTATAAAATGGTGTTGGATTCAATGGCCAATAAGTTCCTTTCTAGTTCTAAATCTCTGATTCTATGATCTTTTCCCTGGCCTCCACTTACCTATATGTGTTGTCTACTGCCATTAAAATAAAGGTTTCTTGAAAACAGCTACTGTCTCATGTTTGTATGTGCTTCCCTAGTATCTAGTAAATTAGGTAATTAATAAATGCTTTTTCATTCATTCATTGATTTAAGAGATCTCAGGCTCAGGTAAATCATGTGACAAAAAATTATAGATTGGTTTCAGAATCATATCAGAATTGGTTTCAACCATCAGAAAGCTAAGGAGAGTCAATATTTCTATCAAAAGTAATTAATAATATTTGTAGTGAAAAATCAGTAAAAATACAGAACACATAGCACTCACATCAAGTTGAACAAATTGCAAAAAGTCTTCAACAAATTTCTTAGACACAGCTTGTAAAAATGTCTTGCGTTTTTCCATGATGAAGTATTTTTCATGTGTTATTTATTTTGACTCTAGAGGCAAACACAATAGTGATATTTTTAACTTGCGTGTGAAAAGATTTGCATGAAATTCATAGTCTAATATTAAAAAAGCTACACATCTTTAAAATTTATCATTTCAAAAGGGAAAGGGACATCAGGATAAAGGAAAAATAACTTCTTTATTACCATTCCTCAAGACTGAAATGAGACTTAGAAGTACTTTTTTTCCTATATTGGCATGTAAATTATAGACTGGATTTGCTAGGGAATTTCCTTACCACAGATCACAGACAAAAATAACAGCAGTAAGGTTAGAAGGAAGTCAATGTACATAGGATCCATATTGTGGACAAATATAGTTTTGTATCCAGGAGCAACGAAAAGTAATTTTGCAGAGCAACTTTAGGCATTAGAAAAAATGGAAGGAAGATCAGAACAGCAACCTTAAACAGACGGTAATTAGATAATCTCTCATATATACAAAAGGAAAAAAAAAACGAAACAAAATGCAACCATAATTATTATATACTACCCAATCTTTATCTAATAATGGTTTTTAATCAAATTAGTTACCTCTCACATCGAAATGGCTCCCGGAGAACCATTTAAGAACAACACTGTAACCACAAGCAACTTTGAAAGACTTAAGGACTCTCAATCAATACTTGATTCCAAAGGATCAAAGATAAATGCATGCTGTCCCCACCTCCTGAAAGAGAGGATGCAGAGTGAGACATTTCTGGACGAGGTCAAAGAAGGAATTTGTTTTCCTTGACTATGAGTATTCGAATGAATGCTTAACTATGTAAAGCCAAAGGTTTTGTTTTTATTTTATTTTATCCATGGAAAGGGGGAGGGAGGATAGCAGATAGAAATTTTTTTTTTTAATTTTTAACAAGAAAATAAATGCCTCCTTAGTCCCTAAGTGGAAGTACCTTGACTTAACTTCTATTGCAACTAAAACTGTGAACACCAAACCCAGAAAAAGAATAATCTGCAGAAATGTCCATGATAATGAGCTAAAGTCTGAAGAAGAACTGGTTGAATTCTCTCAAAGCTCTTCTGGTCTGTTAGCCCATATTATTATCTGAAGACCGTCCATCATTCATTCCTAAGATCCTGTATCCAGTGGTCCTCACAAAGAGAACACTACCGATGGTGAAGCACAAAGTGCCGAGTGACTGATGTGGGAGTGAGGAGCAGAAGGGATGACCCCTGGTTTCTTCAGCAATGAGGCAAAACCCCAGCTATGATGCTGGCGCCTCATCAAGGATTTCAAGGAAGGCAAGAGAGAGAACTAGTCACCCTGGGGGTTTTTCAGAGGGAGGCACCTTGGAAAGCCGGGTGAAGGGAGAAATTGAGGTGCGCTCCCCCGCCCCCAACTGCTCACTCCTCTGTTACAACCCCCTCCCTGTGAAGGCCTCGAGGCTCCCCTCCTCTCGGGACCAAGGAAAGGATGCCGCCCGTGGGCAGAGGCCGCGGCAGGGCTGTGGGGCATTAACACCACGGGATGAAGGCCTCCCACTTCCCAGGTTTAAAGAGAGGCGGGCGGGAGTCACTGCGCAGGAACGAGGCGGGGCCGAGCTACCGGTGCAGACCGAGGAAGCTGCCCCCCGCCCCACCTCCGCCACGACCCCTCACCCCAAACCACCTGAAGGTTCCAAGCCGCCTCCCCTGACCTTCGCCTCTCCGTCCGCCGGCCGGCCGCTTCCTCCCCAGTTCTCTATGTCGCCTCACCTCACCTCGCCCAACGCCCAGGATCCAGCAGGCGGGAGAAAAATTCAAACAAACCCGCCAGTTAGGACGCCGCCGCCGCCGCGTCGCCGTTGCCTCACTTTCGAGAGCGGAGGGGGCGGGGGAAAGTCTGTTCTCGCGACACCTTGCCATGGCGGAGCTCTTCCTGGTGGGGGTACGCCCGAGGGAGCGGAAATAAAGCCCCGCCTCCCATCGGCCTAGGAGAGAGGATGTTTTGTAGTTACTGTAACCAGGGCCTCCCTTCCCCCCAGAAGCGGCCCCGCCCGGCAGCTGTCACGAGATTCTCGCGGGATATGAGAATCTAAGCTGGGCCGCGGGCTCTGGGGCGCTCCTTTTCCGGTTTCCGGTGAACTTATGGGCGTATTTATGAACTCCTCCTTGCTGGTGAGGTGGCTCTGCGTTGTTGCCCTGACCACCTGGGCTCTGTCTTGTCCAAAACAAAAACACCGAACCAGGGTGGAGACTGGAAAAGGCAGTGGTGGCTCATGGACCGAGTTTAGAATCTGGAAAACCCGGGTTCAAATCCTGCCTCTGACACGTTTATTAGCTGTATGATTATGGGCAAGTGGTTAGTATCCCAGTTGCAGAGATCACTTTTCTGTCCTGGTGAGGGGAGTAGCCGCTCTCGGAATTCCCCATATTAATGAAATCACAGACTTAAACCAAAAAAAAAAAAAAGTGGAGAAAGGGAAGAGGAATAGTAATATAATTTAAACAATTCTAATTTATAACAGTGGTTTCCAACGTGTTTTGTTCTCCAAATTCCTTTTGTGAACTCCTAGAATAATTTAGTAGCCTAATCATTCTTTTATATTGATTGATTAAATACAATAACTACAATGATAACTTTGCTCGAGTAAGCTCCAAACTAAAATTTAAAGTATGTAATTAAAAAAAGTCATATGAAAACTAAATATAAAATCGTAAAATGTCTATGAATATGTAGGACACTAAAAGCCATTAAAGAAGTAATCTGGCAGTTCTTATATGCTTAATATTCTCTCTAAGTTAACAAAGTTTGTATTTTGTTGACTATAGCATTTTACTGAAACAAGTCACAACTTGAAAGAAACAATCACACAAACTTAGACTTTTTTATTTGAACAAAAAATTTAGTTCCTTATTGAATTTTTTCTAGTACTATGATTTAAACAAGAATAAAGTGAATATATTTCCTAATACAAATACAATAGTAATGATGGGGTAGGGAGTTGATGGGGTGCTTGAGTGCCTGTGCTTGGACCCCAATTCCAAAAATCACATTTCTCCCTACCCTCAAACACTAGGTCTGCCAGCTTCTCCCCTCCCCAAGGACACTGTGCCTAGCAATGTGCCTAGCAATTACTCCTTAGTGGGCCCCAGCCAAATAATTCTCTCTCTCCCTGGTAGAGTAACGCTGTACCTGTAAGAATTCCACTGGATTATCTATACCAACTCCCCACCTCCTTACAATACATTCTGGACTTCTCATTGTATACCTTAGGCTTTAGATATATGTATACTCCCAACATCTATCTTGTCAAACAAGACATTGATGAGTGGTAGACTGGGCATTCCTCACTCAGCCCTGAGAGCCAGCTGACTCAGTGACATTTCAGGCCTAAAACCACACCTCTGTGTAGCCCCACCTTGGGCTATTTCCCAGTGAACTCAGGGTAAAACACTTGCATTGTAGATGATAAAAGTGCATATTCCTTTAAGAACTGACCTCTAGGGCATCTAGGTGGGGCAGTGAATAGAGCACCCACCCAAGAGTCACAGGACCAGAGTTCAAATGCAGCCTCAAACACTTAACACTTACTAGCTCTGTAACCTTGGGCAAGTCACTTAACCCCAATTGGCCTGCCTTTCCCCCTCCAAAAAGCAAAAACAAAAACAACAAAAAAGAACTGACCTCTCCTTAACCACTCACTAATCCTAACCTGAATCACTTAGTGAGCATATTTGGCACCTGTTTTACTATAGTTTATCCTATTTAAACTTTAGTTGTAGCCCTCTAAGGTCACAGCTTCCCTAAGAACTCTTGCCTGAAAGGTATAACAGTAAATCGTTGCCAATTTGACTTCAAGAATGCTCCAGTCTGCACATTCATTCCAGACGACCCTCTCCTGTACTCTGGGTCTTTGAGGGTTCCCTGAATCCCCCAGCCCTCAAACTCCATCAGGTTCTGGACCTCTTCTGCCCCACTTTGAACTTTCAACCCCATCACCTAACTTTCCCACATGCCAAGTCTCTGGCGTTTGCCTGAGGCACCTGGCCTATCCAAGTATCATCCTTTTAACTGCCCTTTCTTTGTGGCCCTCACAGTCTATACCTGGCAGCACCCCTGTCTACTTCACCACATCACCCAAGCTATTGGCCATTTCTTGACCACATTCAGATATTCCCACTATCTTCATAAGTGTCCTTCTTGCCTCCATTAAATGGCTTGGATTCCTTACGCATCATTAGCAATAAATGCTTGGATTCTTAAAATCTCTGAGAAATGAAAATTAATTTTTTTTTTTTTTAGCCTATAGCTTTATATGCAAAATGTTTACTTCTCTACTGGCAAGCACTACGCTAAATGATAAATGTACTTAAATTTCAGTTGAATATATTGCTTTACAGTTATCCCTTCCACATCATGACTTTTCTCATTGGGTTTCATTATATCTTATGTCTCCATAAGAATTTAAGTGGGAGGGCAGCTAGGTGGCTCAGTGAGTAAAGCACCAGCCCTGGAGTCAGGAGGACCTGAGTTCAAATGTGACCTCAGACACTTAACACAAAACTAGCCTTGTGACCTTGGGCAACTCACTTAACCCCAATTGCCCTCCAAAAAAAAAAAGCAAAAAAAAAATTAAGTGGGAATTTTGGGGGAGTTTTGTGGAAGCCACAGATGACAAAGGCCAGCAGAAGACACACAAAAAATTTAGAAACTAAGAAATGCATAAAATCTATATATAATATCAACATATTTTATCTTTTAATGCCATAATAATTCAGACTTCTCTGATACAAAGGGCTAAAAAATTTTACATGGATTTTCCAAAGCACAAAGGCACCATGCCCCTACCTCCCCACCATGGTGTAGAAGGTATATTGTACACAATGTTTATATATGTATATATATATATATAAACTAACCTTTGTAAGAAACTAATCTTGTGATGGTACTTTCTTTTCTATTACCACTGGCACCCTGGTCACACTCTCACAAAAACTATGTTTGTTTACTGACCAGTCTTGCCATTCTAGTTCATTTGAAAATCTACCATGTTGAAGAATAGTAACATAAGCATAAGATAAATTTAAAATATTGGAAAGCATTTCCAACACTGCAAAGAGCACCAGTAGATTTCGTTTTTACAGAACATTTGTGATAGTCTGTAATGGTTTCAAGATGGTTTGTAATATGTATGTACAGGGATTGTGGTTTTCAAGCAACCAGACATTTGTGATAGGGCACTAATGGTGGACCCTTAAAAGGCTCTAGACTTTCACAAGTGGCCCAGGACCATGGCATTGGCCTGGGGAACCCAGCCCTACCCAATTAATAATCCTTTCAACTGCCCTTTCATTGTGGCCCCACCCTAGACCCCTTCTGTTACCTCCAGTCTCCCCAGACTACTTGGCCACTCCTAGCTTACATCCAGATCTCCCTGTATAAAAAGTCCATAAAAAAAGTCTTATATATAAAAGGTCCATCTTGCCTCCATGAAAGGGCTCAGATTCCTTAAGAGTCTAGCCAGGCTGTATTGGCATCATAAAGGCTCAGATTCAACAAATGCCGAGATTCTTAAAATCTTGCCCACCCCAACCAGTGTTTCAATAACCCTTGTCTCTGAAAGAAAGCTTTGGTCAAATTATTTTGAGACAGGGTCTCTTGCTCTTGAATTCTGGGGTTCCCAGCACCACTAAATTTTACCATTTGCATTGTAAGAATGTTAAAAACAATTTTTTTAATTTACATCTCAGCAAGAAAGCTTGTAAAATTTTCTGCCACATATTTGCATGAATGAACATATTCACTTTATTCTTGTTTTAAATCAAAATACAGGAATAAACTCAATAAAGAACCAGTGTTAAGACGTTCAATTTAAGCCAAATATTGCAAACCTTTGTTCAGATAAAGTATAACATTAAAATTAAGTTTATGTATGATCATTAAATATAAACATTCATAATATCTTGATCTTGTGATTACACAGCTGATGAAGTATAATTTCAGGGTAACAGGAAATAGGGAGCTACTCTGGTGTAGTATATGCAAAGCTCCTTAAACTGTGGGTCAAGACCCTATATGGGGTCATGTAACTAAATGTAGCTATCACAAAAAGTGACCAAAAATTAATTAAAAATCAAACGTGATAAATCAGGTGTTTCTGACAGCATTTGCCTGTGTTGCATCACACAACTTCACTGCAGCTTTGCTTCTGAATACATAACATATGCACTTTACCCTGTGCATGGCCTGAAGCCACACAATGCCAAGGGATGCTGCCAAAAACACCTCAGCTCAGATTCCATACTATGAATTGCATTGTTTTTACCGTACATACAAAGTTTTATACTTGGATTCTATTATGTTGAAATGTTTGATTTTTAAACTTGCCATTATCTCTTTCTTTTACAGAAACATAAGTATTTAATTGCAGCAAATAAAGACAAAAGTCTTTTAATATTTCTCCACCATCACCACTATATATGTATTGTGAACATTAATTTTTTCAAATTAAGCACAAACAAAAGTAATTTCATAAACTAAAGCTAGTATTTACATGAGAAATTAATAGCAATATTTATTTATGTTTTGGGACAAAAATATTTTTCAATTATGAATAAGTAGCCAAATTTAAACAGAAAAGGTAAAAATATTGATAACAGTGTTGCAGAGTCTTCACTACTAGGTTGTATGTAGTGGACCTAAATTGACAAGAAAAAGAAAACATGTCGAATCATTTTTACGATATGGATTTACATCTAATAATTATGATGATGTGGAAAAACCTCTTTGCTTAATTTGTAATGAAGTTTTGACTGCAGAGAACAGAACACCAACCAAAGTTAAGAATATTTTAATACCAAGCATGCACAAACTGCAATAAACCAAAGGAAAGTTTTGAATGACTTCTCAAATCCTCAATAAAGAAAAAAATGTTTTGAGAAGTTTGTTACCGTCTGAAAAAAAGTATTCAGGTGCATCTTATGAAACATCTTATTTAATTGCAAAAACTAAAAAAGTCCTATGTGATAGGAGATCTCATGTTACCTACTGCTATTAAAATATCAGAAATAGTTCATGGGGAAAAATGTGGACAGTTTCCAAAAGAATTTCTGAAATTAGTAATGATCCATTCTAGCAGCTTATTACTAGGTTTAACGGCAGCCCAAAGTTTGCAATTCAGTTAGATGAAACAACTGATATTGCTAATATAGCACAGTTGTTGCTTTATGTGAGATACGTTTTTGAAGGAAGCATACATGAGGAATTGCTGTTTTGTCACACTTTGGAAGGGCACACAAAAGGGGAAGATCTATATCTTAAAGTCAATGAATTTTTCATAAATGAAGGTTTACAACACATAGGGGTCTCAACAGACAAAACTGGAGCAGTCATGTGTGAGAATGTTGGATCTGTGCCAAAAGTTAAAGTTGGTGGCAATGAATATATCATTTTACTCACTGCATGATCCTTCAAGAGGCACTTATAACCAAAAAATATCACCAAATTTAGATGTTGTGCTTTGAAATAGTATTAAAATCATTAACATCATTAAAAGTCATGCCCTTAACAGTTGTTTGTTTTCAAACCTTTGCAAAGACATGGACTCTGATTATAAAAGTTTATTACTATGTTCAGAGGTAAGGTGGTTCTCAAGAGGGCAAAGTTTAAACAGATTATTGAAATTGAAAGATGAAGTTGTTTTATTTTTGACTGAGCAGGAATCCAATTTTTTCATAATGACTTAATGGCTTTCAAAACTGTTATTAGTGAGATAGTTTTGAAAAACTTAATAATTTAAACATGTCACTTCAATGAAAAAAATGTAACCTATGTTAAGATGAAATAGAAAAATTTATTTTAAAAATTAACATATGGAAAAATACGGTGGAAAGTGGTTCTTTAGAAATGTTTATAGTGACAGATGATTTTATAATTGAAAATAACCTTCCCAAAGATGTAATTGTAAGAGTTTAATTGATCACTTGAAGTGCTTGGAGACAATTTCAGAAATATTTCCCTTCAAATTTTGATTCTAAAAAACTAAGTTGGGTTCATAAACCTTACTCGATTGAAATAAAAAACATCAGCCCTATTCCATTAAAAGTTCAAGAAGAATTTGCCAAGTTATCAAGCAACACAGGTTTAAAACTTGTTTCCTCAAAAAAAATAATTCAATGAATTTTGGCTTGGTTTAGGACAGAATTTCCAACAATTTCTGAAATGGCCCTAAACATACTGTATTCTGACATTTTGTACTCCACATTTATGCAAAGCAGAATTCTTAGCATGACAACTATAAAATCAAAATATCAATCAACTCTGAAAAAAGTTGAAGATGTTCTATGACCTACAGTATCAAATATTCCACCAAGATTTAATTTTTATGTAAAAATAAACAAGCATATCCACCTCATTAGTGTGCAGATTTGCTTTTGTCTTTAATAATAAATGGTAAAATTATATGTATAGCAAAGAATTGTTTTAAAATAAATTTCTTTATGATTTAATATCAGTAAATGTTTGATTTGTACACCTATTTTATATGCCCCAAGTCACATAAAAATTTCTCAGGCAAAAAGGGGTCATCATGAGTGGAAAAAGTTTGAGGAGCCCCAGGTATAGAATACAAAAGACAGCATACATATACATTAGGAATAGTTTTGTGCGTGAATGCCATTATCTTATGGTGGTTTGGGGATAATTTGGTGACATATTGAGAAGTGGTAAGAACATGTTGAGCTTAGTCACTGAACAAAACCCAAAATTTTACACAATATCTTCAAGACAGTTTTGAATTTCTACAGAAACAAACCTATAATGCTTCAACAAAACCTGCTTGTTGTCACAGAGGAAAAATATATTTATAATATCACTAGGTAATTATTTATTGCTTTAAGAGCCATTAAAGAATTTTTAATCTGAATCCCTTGGACCAATATTGAGAACCCAAAAGGGATTTGTAAACCACTAAATGGGAACCACTGATTTAGAGTTTGTTGAGTGCAGAGTACCATGCTGGTTCTAAGGGAGACAACAACTTTTATACAAACTTGATAAAGTGTACAGACTACTCCAGTAACGTTCACATAAGTCAATCAACATGCATTCATTAAACACCTAATATATAAAAGGCATTGTACTAGGTACAGAATGAAAACTTTAAGAGCGCTCCATAGGAGAAGTAAAACAAGGCACTGTGTTGATAAATAGGCATCAGAAGTAAGGCTTCATGGAAGAGATATTTCAGTTATACTTTTTTTCAGTTACACTTTAAAAGAAAACCATAGATCAATATCATTAATGACTATTGAGGCATAAACATTAAATAAATATTTGCAAAAAGGCTACAGCAATGCATCAAAAAGATTGTACATTATGATCAGGTAGGATTAATGTAGCAGGAATACAGGTTTGATTCAGTTTAGGAAAACAATAAATGAGATTAATAACAAAAAAAATCAAATTCACTTAATTATGTTAATATTTAAATCATGTATCCATTTGGAGTTTATCTTGACATATGGAGTAAGGTGTGGGTCTAAACTTAATTCCTGCCAGACTGCTTTCCACTTTTCCCAGCAGTTTTTATTGAATATTGACTCCTTAACTAGTAATTCGGGCTTTGGGTTAGTCAAATACTATGCTAATGTGTTGGTTTGCTTTTGTGCAAAGATAGAAGAAAAGCTCTCGACAAAATGCAATATCATTTCTGCTAAAACAAATGAACCTTTTTCTAATGTGAATAATATCTAAAACAGAAAGCCAGCATTATGTAATAATGGAGATAAACTAAGGGCCTTTCCAGTAAGATCAATGGGAAGGCAAGTAGTCATAACTTTTCATATTTAAAAGTGCTAGAAATGCTAGCTACAGCAATAAGACAAGGAAAAAGAAATTGAGGAAGAAGAATAAAGAGGAAATTTACTTTTTGTTGATAATTTTATGTTCTACATAAAAGAATCCTAGAAAATCAACTAAAAAACTGATTGAAAATTAGTCAGGAAGATAGCAAAATATAAAATAAACCCACAAAAATCATCTGTCATTTCATATATCATTAAAAATACCCAGCAAGAAAAGATAGAAAAAGGAATTCCATTCAAAATAACCAAAGAATGTTTAAAATATTTAGAAGTCAACCTGCCAAACACACAAGAACTACATGAATGCAACTACAAAACAGTACAGAAATAAAGACAGATCTAAATAACTAAAGAAGTACTCGTTGCTTCTGTTTGAGCTATGCCAATATAATAAACATGATACTGCCTAAGTAAACTTACTCATTCAGTACCACACCAATCATACAACCAAAGGATTACTTTAGAAAGCAAGGGAAAAAAATTCATAAGGAGGCAGAAAAGATCAAGATGCTCAAGGAAAAAACATGAAAAAAAAAAGTAGGAAGGACAAGGGCATCACAGTACCAGATCTCAAACTTTATTACAACCACCAAAATAACTTGTGGTGCTTAAGAAATAGAAGTTGATCAGTGGAACAGATCAGTTTCAAAATGTACAAAAGTGAAAAAACACAGTAGCATAGTGTTAACATAGATTAACTCAAAGCTCAAGTTACTAGGTCAGGATTCATCATTCAATTAAAAATTTCTTGGAAAAGTAGAAAACAGTCTGGCAGAAATTTGGTTTAGACCCACACCTTACTCCATATATCAAGACAAATTCCAAATATATACATGACTTAGATATAAAAGGTCTTACCAAAAAAATTTTTAAATAGAGGAGCAAAGAAGAAAATTCTTGATCTATGGATAAGAGTTCTTGACCTGGAGCGGCCAGGTGGCACAGTGAGTAAGAGCGCCAGCCCCAGCATCGGGAGACCCGGGATCGGTTCCGGCCTCAGATACTTGGCACCCACACAAAAAATAACTGGCCGTGTAACCTTTAGCAAGTTACTTAACCCCAATTGCTTAAAAAAAATAGTTCTTGACCAGAAATGGGATAGAGAGGATTTCACAGACCAGATGGACAATTTTGATTACATAAAACTATTTTTTTTTTATTGCAAAATCAATGCACCTAAAACTGGGAGGGAAACAGCTAATTGGGGGGAAATGTTTAAAAGAATTTTCTCATTTCCAAGTATATAAAGGAATGACTAAAATCATTTTATAGCAATTTACATTTGCGAAGTACTTTAAAAATATTATTTCATTTTATCCTGTTATAAATGAAAATCCATGTGCTCTGTCTAGGGAATAAACCACACTTGTTGAGGATCCAGGAAGTTTCATGATCTTTATTTTATATTTATTCTGTAATGAATAAATGGGTAGCCTCCCAGAAAAGACTACAAAGAATCAGACAAAGGCAAGCCCTTCTTATGCTGTTTCATTTACTTTCCTGCCATTCCTCCCTTTAGAGCTGGGATTGGCTCCAGCTCTTCTGGGTTACAATTCTCCCAACCTGCCCATTAAGAATGAGTGTTAATAAAAAGTTAGTGCCCATCCCCCAGATGGTCAGAACCAGCCTAGCTCAGGCCCCTCTTTACAGATTTATGCCTTCCTGCGAAACACACATTGTTCCTATAGAATCTGTGGAAACCAAACTGCCAGCATTTGTCACAATTCTCACAGCAACCCTGAGAGGTAGGTACTATTATCCTCATTTTACAAGTGATAGACAGTTGTTAAGTGACTGCCTGAGTTATATAGCTAATGTCTGTTGTCTAAGGTGGGAATTGAACTCATTTTCATGATTCCAGAATAACTAAACAAATTAAAATATGCAATTAATCATGAAATAAAATTGTATTCCAGATCCCCCAAATGAAACTATTCACAAAAAGCTATGTCTTCAAAACAGTGAAATCGGGAAAGTTATGAATTCAGATAATCAGATGAGATTGCATTTTCATAGTCAAAACATCAAAGCAAATGTTTGTTAGTTTGGACTGCCTGGAAAAGCTTGGTTCAGAGTAGAAGCTTGTAAGCCATTTTAAAAATTGTGAGTATAATGAATATAAAATATATATATTTACACACATTTTGTTAAGAGTTACACTAAATTTAATTATATTTTGTTTTTTAATATTTAATTAGTGCTACTTTGGTTGTTTAATCCATATTGGCTATAAATGACAGAAATTTGTGTATCATTTTCTTTTAAACTCAATTGAATTTATAAGGGGATTTCAAAAACAAAGCTCCTAGCCCCTGGCACCACCCCTTTCCCAGAACCACTTGCCGGGGTAATTTATACTAGTTTCTCCCACTTGTTGACCATAATGTTCAAAGTGTATCTGGTCTCCCTCTTGCAAGAGAAGGTTGAGAAATAACTTCATTTTAGAGGTTATTGGAGATAATGGAGTTCTTCTAGAGAGTATTTTGGTGGGACTTCACTATCATCCATGGTGTACTTCCGATTTCTATCTGGGATGTTATCTCTGGTTTAGAATTAGAAACCTGTACATGTTCCTGTATAGATCCCTGGGAGCAGGGCCGGGCTGTTCTCATTTCTTCTCAGATGAAGTCCGTTCTCAGTTGTAAAGGTGATTGATTGCTGATAGTCATGTTTAAGTGATTTGCCCAGTCACGCAGCTAGCATACGAGACCAAATTTGAACAAAGGTCCTCCTGACCTCCTGACCCTATCAACTATGCCACCTAGCTGCCCCTAAAACATTTTTAATATTGTCTCCTGTAATAGCTAAAATATTTTTCCCAAGGCATCCATTTAAATTTGTAAAGCATAAGCTGAATAAGCTTCATGAGTCTTCACATATTCTACACAAAATATATTGTAGCTCTGACCAGTTAAAAAATTTTTGAAGTTTATTTTTCCATTGTTTCTGTAAACAATTTTATCAACTTTTAAAAATCTCATTTCCAAATATAGTTCTCCTTTTACCCCTCCCCAGAGAGTCAGCTTTTGTAACAAAGAATGAAAAACAAAGAGAGGGTGGGGTTTGGGAGGCCAGAAATATTTCCAAAAACCAAACACATCAAACAAGTCAGACATCATATGCAATATTCCACACCAACAGGCCCCTATCTTGGCAAAAAGAGTTGCATCTTCTCTCTTTTTTGGAAGTGAAGTTGATTGGAGCATTCGGTTTTGTTTTTGTTGTTTCTCTTTTCACTTATACTACTTATACAAAGCTAGGCAGCTTGCTTCATAACTGATTTATACTTAAACCTTAAAGTGATAACTAAGAGCTAAAAGTTAACATAAGTGATAGCAGCAGTAAGCTGTATAGAATCTTTTCACTTATTTCTTGCATGTCTTCATTTAGAAATGTACCCAATTTATATATATATATACTATATGTATGTTTTACATGTAATATGCATATATTTTATACATATTTATGTCTATGTATGTTATATATATTTATGTGTATATACATATATTTTTAACATAGGCTTTTTTTTTTATGTGCAAATGGTTGCATCATGAACACTTGTCTTTGAAAGGCCCTGGTCATGTTCAAAAGGGAACTAGTAAACTGCAAAGCTTAGGCTCCATTACTAAAGGCACCACCTCCCCCTGGTGATAACTACACAAATTACAACTATGGAATTTCAAAGGAACATGCCTTAAATCACCACATTTCAGGGGCAGTAATAACCACGAAAGGAAATAAACTGGGAAGAGCAGGACTAATAATAATAATACAGTGCTGGAAGGGATCATATTCTTTGAGATGTTCTTATTTGAGGCTTTATACTGAATAAACGTTGACAAAAGGCTACTAGATTTGGCAACAGTAAATTTGGAGATATTTCAGTTGAATTATGTGAGAAGCCAGATTAAAATGATTTAGGAAGATGAGAGGAAATGGAGGCAAGAAGAGAAAACATTTTTAGAATTTTGTCTGTGAGAGGGAAGTGTAATAAAGGATGATAGTTCCAGGAATGATAGGGTCAAGTAAGGATAATATGCTCCTTGGAATAAAATGGCCCAAGTGTGCTGGAAAATATTTTGGAATTATTCCAGAAATGTGATCACTAGTCATACCCTTTGTGCAAGTAACCCAACAAGAGGCATGTACTCGGAAGCCAGAAACAGACAGATTCAAAGAACTGGAAACAAAGTAATGCTAATCAATCTGGAAATACCTGAATGAACTGTTTAATATTATTGTGCAGTATGAAATACTGAAGTGTGGAATTCACGAAATTATGGGAAAATTTGTAATGAAAGGAAACAAAATGAATTAGAACTGAAGAAAAATAGCACAAAATAACTGGTGATATAAATGAAAATAACCCCCCAAAGGAAAGCAAATTCTTCCATAATTGATAGTCCCAAAGAACATATAATAAAACATATGACTTCTTTTGGAAGAGTTTTGGGGCACTCAGAGGCAGGATGTTGTATATATTATTGGATAGTTCATTGTATGTTTTTGTTGTTTATTGTTAATAGGAAAGGTCCAAATCTAGAAAAAAAAAATGAGGTTGAAGAGTAGAAATGTCTAGAAATGGTTGGAATGGAAAAGCAAGACTTCAAAACTTTTTAAAAAGTTGTTATTTTTTAAAAAATGAACAATTTCATCTCCTTTTACCCCCTCCCCTAACTAAAAAATAAAAACACCTTGGAACAAATATGCATTGTCAAGCAACATAAATTGCTAAATACATCAGTCAAACTTAAAAGTTAAGTTCCTTAAAAGGTCCCAAATATCAAGGGAATTAATGAAAAGAAATGCAATGGAAAGTAGCCTAGCTATATCAGATCTAAAACTGTATTATAAAAATAGCAATAATCAAAATTACTTGGTATTAGCTAAGAAATAGAGTGGTAGATCAGTGGAATAGGTTAGGTACACAAGACACAGTAGTCAACAATTATACTAATCTATTGTTCGATAAACCCAAAGATGCCAGCATATGGAATAAGAACTCACTATTTGACAAAAACTGCTGGGGAAAATGGAAAACATTATGGCAGAAACTAGGGACAGACCAACATCTTCCACCATATACCAAGATAAGGTCAAAAGCAGAACATGGTTTAAACATAAAAGGTGAAACTATAAGCAAATCAGGAGAATAGTTTACCTGTCAGATCTATGGAAAAGGGACAAATTTATGACAAAAGATAAAGAACACTATGAAATTTAAAAATGGATCATTTTTATTACATTAAATTTAAAAGTTTTTGCACAAATAAAACCAACGCAACCAAGATTAGAAGGGAAGCATAAAGCTGGGAAACAATTTTCACAGCCAGTGTCTCTGATAAAGGCCTTATTTCTAAAATATATAGAGAACTAAGGCAAATCTATAAGAATAGAATTCTTTCCCCAATTGATAAATAGTCAAAGGATATGAACAGGCAGTTTTCAGATGAAGAAATTAAAGTCACATATATATATATAGTCACATAACAATGCTCTAAATCACTATTAGAAAAATGCAAACTAAAACAACTCCTGAGGTACTACATCACACCTATTGGATCAGCTAACAGGACAAAACAGGAAAATGATAAATGTTGGAGATATGGGAAAATTGGAACAGTAATGCACTGTTAGTGGAGTTGTGAACTGATCCAACTATTCTGGAAAACAATCTGGAACTATACCCAAAGGGTTATAAAACTGTACATGCCCTTTGATCCAGCAATACCATCGTTAGGGCTGTAGCAGCTGCTATGAATATGCATGTGTATTTCTAGGGTAAATTCACAAAATAATTTTTAAATGACTCTCTTTCTCAAAGGCAAAACCAAAATATTCATTCAGATACCAGAAGGCCAATTCCACCATGGTAACAAAGAAGTTTGTACACATCACCAATCCAGGGAGTACCAACATCCCCAAGCATTCCCTCAGTTAGGCTCCCCACAAACAAGCTCCCCTAGGCAAAATTCCTCTAGAGCTCTGCCTCACTCTTCCTGCTCCACCCATTCAGCAGACTCCTACCACTGTGGGCTCCATGTGACTCAAGCTCCATCACAGCAGTCAGCTAGGCCCAAGCTCAAAGCATAGGCCTATTAATGGGCAGGAAAGGTCTTCCCATTCCATTAACATTACAACCCTTTGATCTAACAATACCACTGCTAGGGCTATATCCCAAAGAGATCATGAAAAAGGGGAAAGGACCCAGATGTATGAAAGTATTTATAGCAGCTTTTTTTGTGGTGGCAAAGAACTGGAGATAGAGCAGATGCCCATCGATTGGGGAATGGTTGAACAAGTTATGCTATATTAATGTAATGGAATACTATTGTTCCATAAGAAATGGTGAGCAGGCAGACTTCAGAAAAATCTGGCAAAACATGCATGAACTGATGCTAAGTGAGCAGAACCAGAACACCATATACAGTAACAGCAACATTGTGCAATGACTGTGTTAGATTTAACTCTCCTGAGCAATGTAATGATCTAAGACAATTCCAAGACTAATGGGGAGAAATGTTATCCACATCCAAAGAAAGAACTATGGAGTCTGAATGCAGATAAAAGCATAATATTTTCTCATTTTTGTTTTTTGTGTCTTTTCTCTCATGGTTTTTCCCTTCTGTTCTGATTCCTCTTTCATCACAACTGATGTGGAAATATGATCATACCTGTGTAGCTTATATCAGATTGCATGGGATTTAGAACTCAAAATCCTATAAAAGCAAACGTTTAAAACTAAAAAAAAAAATTTTTTTTTACAAAAGTTCCTTATAGACAGGGATAGTCATTTTAAATTTATGTAGCCCCAGGACTTGAAACAGCGCCTTGCACATAGGAATCAACAGTTATTAAGTACCTACTCTGTGCCACACACAGTGCTAAGCCATGGAGATACAAAGAAAGGTAAAAATAGTCCTTCCTGTCCTCAAGGGATTTACAGTCTAATGGGAGATATACACAATCAGTGATAAATAGACGAGTTATATACAAGGTAAATTGGAGATGATCACAGAGGGAAGGCATTAGCATTGAGGGGGACTGGGGAATGGCTTTTTGCAGAAGGTGGGGTTTTGGCTGAAGGAAGCCACGGAGCCAAGAGGCAAAGATGAAGAGACAACTGCAGGAGAGGGAGGTGCTAATAAAAATGCCCAGATGAGGAGATAGATCATAGTGTACTAACAAGAACATGCAGATGAGTGTCACTGGATCCTATAGTATGTTGTTAGGTGGTAGGGAGGAGGGAAGAGTTAAGGTGAGAAAATTTTTGAATGTACAAAGGGACCAAGATTATGAAGGACTTTAAAAAACAGAGGATTCTGTATTTTATGCTGGAGGAAATGGGAAGCCACTGCAGTTGAATGAATGTTTGGAAGGGGGATAGGATGTATTGCAATATGGTCAAGCCTATGCTTTAAGATCACTTGTTTGCTAAATGGAGGATGGACTGGAGTGAGGGAAAAATTATATTTCTTGAAATTAGCAAATATTTTTTATTCCTTTAATTTGGTGTTGGGGGATGTGATTGAAAAATCTTTGCGCTAAAAGGTTAGGGACTTGGATGATAGATACTGTATTTATTAGGACAGGTACTTAAACTCTTTGAGGGCATCAGAAACAGCAATACTATCTTACTGGCTGAAAGGTGGTGCTGGACCAAAGCTCTTGGTACTATGATGCTATGACAAATATGTCACATAAGCTATTTACCTTTCCATCACATCCTAATAATCCTCAAGAGCAGCTAAATCCCCCAGTGGATACAGTATCAGGTCTGGAGTCAGGAAGACTCATCATGAGTTTAAATCCAGCCTCAGATACTGACTAGCTTTAACCCTGTTTACCTCAGTTTCCTCATATGAGTTTGAGAAGAAAATGACAAACCACTCCAGTATCCCTGCCAAGAAAACCCAAATGGAGTTACAAAGAGTCAGACGTGACTGAAAATTAAAAAAAAAACAATCCTTGTCAAAAAGATGAAGAAACAAAGGTACTTAGTTCATAGATGTTAAGTGACTTGTCTGTGATCATGTAGCTACAATATCAAAGGTGGATTTGCACCCAAAGTTCGTCTAAACTCAAAGGCAACTCTATTTTGAAAGTGACTCTTATTCTAATAGATTTGGTCTCTGTATCAGCAATGCCATATTCACAATGCCTATAGAGATTACAAATATGCTGATATAATTATCCATCACAAAATATGTCAGGTTTGCCATTTGAGGAAATAAACTAGAAAATTTATTAAGATACCAAAAGACTGAGTCCCAAAACCAGAAAGTGAAAGCCATCAGAGTAGTTATGATATTGGCACAGGTAGATAAAGTAGAAAGCACCCACATTCTCAAGCCTTTAAAACAGAACAGGCTACCTCAGGCAAAGGTCCTCCTCTCCCCACTCACAGCAACCACCCAGCTTCCTGGAAGCACGCTCCCAGCAGCTCCGGCCCCCGGCAGTGCTCAGCAGGAGTCCTAACTCAAAAAAAAAAAAAAAAAAGGGCAACCGCAACCGCTGCCAACTGCCAACCGCAGGGACCGTTAGCTCGGCTTTCACTTTTTCTCGCTTTCCGCTTTCTCTTGCTCTGCTATGTCAGCACATCCATGGGGCATGGAAGATCTTTAAATCGCATAACCCTTACAGTCTCCTAATAACATTTTGCTTAGACTAATACTAAAAATAATTTTCTTTGTGAAAAATAGTAGCTGATAAAGAAAACCTAGAAATAAGAGTATTGTGGATAATCCACAAATGGGTGATTTGAGGATTCTCAATTTAAATGAATGAAATAGGTTATAACCAGATTATTCAATGTCTTTTCATGTTTATAATCTAGGAAAAATTACAAATCTATTATGACTGGTACTCAGGGGGTGGGGATGGGGGATAGAGAATTATATTAGATTTTCCAGGTGCTTAAATGTTATTTGAAAATAGTTTTCTTCTTTGAGGCAGGCTAGCATTTATGTAAAATTTTTGTAGATCATTCTCATTTAATGATTCAATCCTGCAATTAGAAGCCCTGAACTCCAACTAGGTATTTAGCAATAACTGGAATGGCTAAAAATAGCCAAATTATATTTTTTCTTGATAACTACTCTTATTCAACTCCTCCTTCTTTGAGGGCAAGGAGTGGCAAAGACATTTTGGGTAAAATTGTAATACTATTTCAAGTATACTAGAATTTTATTTCTATTTGTCTTTATGAAAAAATAGGGAAAATAGATGGTCCTGGCACTGTTAACTGATAAGTAAGGAGAAAAAGATGAATTGTTTCATGGTGCTTTCTTAGATGTTGGGCATGGGATTTAGGTTCACTTACCTGATCACACCAATGTAAAGGATATAATCATCTGTATATTTCCTCAGCTTCTAATCAAGAGTCAAAAAGACAGCTGCCTAAATTGAATCTCAAATCTTCCTGGTGGATGCACTATGCAGTGGTTTCCAAATAATTTAAATGAATCTAACTCCTTAACCCCACCACCAGCTATGTTCTCATTAAAACAACCAAAGGTTCAATTTTCTATTTAGTTTTCTCCAATCTTTGAATGTCATCTTTTATCTGAAGGTCTTCAGGTTGGGTGGAATTCAATCTACTATATGCTCACTGAAAAGACAGGTCATATTTAAGGCAATTCTTCCCTGTTACCTACACAACTTCACAATGTTTTATTTAAAGCTAGGTAGAAAGGGATTGTCAGGAAAATAAAAAAGGGGAATAGTTCAAATTATTTCTTTCACATAACTATGAAAACAAAATAGCTTACAGAAAATGCACAGGATAATAAAATAACCATCCTTTGGATTATTTAGACTAATCCTAAAGTTTTATTTTAGGACAAATATTAGAGAAAATAAAAGTCATAAACCATCCACCATATGAATTGTTTATTGAATAAATACATGCACTGTCATGTAAAGTACTTAAGCAAAAAAGGATAACCTATAATAAAAAAGTCCCTCTTCACTGATTTCCAATTTTACAGATTTCTGCAACTCTGAAATAGAAGGAATTGTGACAAAAAGAACAACTTTATTTAGTCCAAATTACAGTGCTACCCACACTGAATCACATTTGGAGTATACTTTCACTGATTTTTTTAGAATTTATTTTTTAAAGCACTTCTCACCAAAGCAAGAGAATTTTTCTAGAAATTTTCATAGCATAAAATATAAATGGTGCTATGTACAGCAAATTTTTTTTTCCTTTAATTGTTTGAAACATTGAAAACAAGAATACTTTTGCACTTTATACTGTAAGGCACAGGATATACAATCCACATGTACAAACTAGCCAGAATTGTTGTTTGAAACTCATTTAAGATGATTTTTTTTTCCTGTGTGGCTCAAAATGAAAAGTGTTAAGTCCTCTTTACTCACTTAACACATGTATCAAAAATTAAAAATCAATACAAATCAAATTTCTCCACTATTAAGAATATGGTTTTAACAATCTAGTCTTCATGATCATCCCATAATCTAATCTTTCAGGTATTTCATACTAGATCACCCTCCCCTCCCCAGCCTTTGTTCCTAATCTTACCATTGTCTTTATGATGCTATAACATCTACCTTAAGCTGTCATTATCTTTTCTTTAAAAAAAAAAACTAAGGACAGGTACTGGAATTCTCATACTCTACAAATAAAGAGTCAATTTTTACATCATTTAGGAATCAAACTCCTTGGTGATAGCAACCCTAGGGTACTTGACTAAGAGCAATAGGAACTGTGCCTCACAAAATCAGGCTCTGGGGCTAGGCTACTAAATATAGCTGCCAAATTGCTTTACCTTTGTCTTTTGTTTCTATCTCTTGATATTTTTCCCTCTCTAGTTGCATACGCACTATCCTAAAAAACCAAATGAAGCACTTAGTCCAAAAAAAGGAAATATGTGTATATATATATATATATATATATATATATATATTTTTTTAGGTAAAGAAGCAAATAACTACATGTAAAATTCCTTTGTTCCAGAACTTTAATCCAGATGACTGTGATGTTAAAAGTATTGCATTTTCCTTTCTTCTTTCAGGCTGTGCCAGAGGCCCAGCAACAGAACTCACTGTAGAAAGGTGGTGTTCAGTAAATCAAGGACAGACAACTAGATTTTAACAGGTCAATATACAGATCTTTCTCATGCTATAGGACTGTGAGATATATATTATATATACACACACATATATATACATATATGTATATATACAGAATATATAAACACACTTTCTTCTGGAATGGGCACCAACACGACACATATCCACTTGGAGCCTGTTAATGATGAGGTCTTCCAGTGAAATTTCATTTAAAGGTAACACAATCATTTCACTTCATGGTGGCACTATCATTTTTACCAGAGCGAAAATAAGTAGTGAAGATACTGATTCCCACTATAAGTAGACCTCAGGAATCAAAGTATTTATTATCAACTAAAAGTGATGTTAAATTAGAAGGTTCTGGAATCTAATATCCACAACAGGCACTTTGGTATGTTTGGTCATGTGAGCTGTCATAAGTTGTTGAGTTTGATGAAACTTGAGCTGAGCTCATTATAAAGCTCTTTTTAAAAGAATTTATTACATAACCTTAACTTATTCTCATAGGTAACAAAGTCATTTGTGTCACTTGACTAAAAAAATTTTCATTTTTAAACTAGGTGCATACTTTTGTATATTAAGTGCATAGCATATTCCTCCACACATAAGCAGGCTCCTGTGTGTGAAACATGCTTTCAAAGTCTTTAAAAGGGGCTTCTAAATTTTGTATGTAACAATGTTTGTGATCCAAACTAACGAAACCAATAAAATTTTGTGTTATAGCCCATAGCTGCTGTTCATCACAACTCTGCAGCTATGTTAAATCCCCTTTGGTCATACCAGTAACCTCTACATAGCAGCAGAACATAATAATGTCTCAGTTTCATGGTGATAATATCTGACACATGGTATAAACTCAGGACAAACTGTATCACTAAAAGCAAGTTTTTCACTTCACTGAAGTGGGGTCAAGAAAAAGAACAGATTTGAATTCAACATTTCACAATATACATTCTCAGCTTTTCATTGCTAAGTTTATAAATCTTTTTTTAATAGGCTGTTAAAACAATGAAAATTAATGATTTATGAGCATTTATTTTTGACATCTAATTCCTAATATGGAAAGTTGCTTTACTCATCTTTTAGGAAAGAGATAATATATATCTAAGTTTTAGATTACATGAATAAGTTACAATAAACAGGCAATTAAAAATAAATTCAAAATATTATATTGCAAATGTCTTCATTTCTATGTAAGAAAGCCCGGATCTGCACTCTGTGATTTGTGGAACATGACAACCCTCATTCAAATATAATACTTTTATATTTCTTAGTACTAAAAACACTTTTCTTACAGTAGTCATTATCATGATTTTTCATAATAGAACTTACTGTAAAAATTTTAATATTTTGTACAGTTTTGCTAAGACACAATGGGTAAGAAAAGCACTAACTTTAATAGTCTTTTCAGGTTTTTTTTTTTTTTAAAGAAACCCCACAAAATAAGTCACTGACACCATTTTGCTGCAAAGGCCAAATAAAAGGATTACTTGTCATATGTACTCGAAGAAAATATATATATTCCCTTGATCCATTTTCATTTGACTTCAAACCAGCATGAAGAGATTATAAAAAATAGTCTATTTACATGGCATAGTGTGCCTTGGTGATATACAAAACAAGGCAGTAATAAAGCATATCATATATTCATTTTCTAAAAGACACAAATGACAAATGTTTCCATTTAACAACAGGTCACCCTACCAGTCTATTGCACATTGTAATAATAGGCAAAATATTAAGAGTAAATTAAAATGTGAAATTTAACAATAAAACTGGCTAAATCTGCAAAAAATGTCAATGTGTTAAAATTTATAAAACCTTTGGGGGTGTGTAATAACTAAATACATAAACTATAAAAATAATATTGAAACATCTGTGAAAATGATGCATTCAAAGTGTATAAAGATTGGCTAAGTACAATAAGCAAGGAGAAAATTCTTCATGTCGAAAGAGGATCTAGTTTACAGCCTGTGGTCTTGTACCATCTTCTGTTAAGTCATACCTGAGGAAATGCATAAAAATTTATTGCAGTATATTCAGGGTTAATTTTGTTGATTGTACCAAATCAACAAATATGTACTAATACCAAGTCCCACTTACCACTGGGTCCAGCCTTTGGCAAGATCCTCAGAGGCCAGAGATACCAACAACTGAAAGAAAAAGGATAGTTCAAAGGCTAAATCATTCATTATTATTTTAAGTAAGGGTGCCCACCATTCTTTAATTCAGCTTTTCATTTCTGCTTTTTGCCTTCCTCATGTACCTTTCCATCGATATGTCAAGACTAGAATTTTCTTCTTTCTGTTAATATTCCTTTTTAGTTTTTATCCTGTAACATCAATTGTTATCTCCCCCTGGGAATCATATTCTATTAGTTTCTTTCCACAACCAACATTCATGAATTCAAGTTCATTTACATGGTATCCCAAAAGTCTCAGTGCCATTTAAAGCTCCTTAAGGCTTAAAACATTTATAATTTATGTGACGATAATCCAGAACTGACTTGCCACTTATAGCACATTATCCTTAAGTTTATAACAAGGTGTCCCAAAAGTCTTAGTGAAATTTAAAACTATCTTTTTATCTTATCTTTAAATAAATAATCTAATATCAATGAGATGTATATTTAAAACCTTATTGCTTCTCTGTCAATTTCAACTTTTTCCTAAACTCATCCTTTATCTCAATTACTATAGAAAATGAAATTCACCCCTTCTGCCACTTCCTAAAGTTCACAATATCAATGAGGCAACCCAGCCAGCAGCAGAAACACGGAGAAAGGGTATAAGGATGAACTGCATATCCTCCGTGTGTAACAGGCACAACTCCAGTGGTTGCAGAATGGTGTTGTACAGTCTAGTCCTTTCTTTCTCATAGAGAACTGACCAACTATCAGGACTTTGTTATGTCATATAGACTGTCATTAAGCTGGTGGTAGACAGTCTTTTAATGATCTTTATGATGAGTTTAGATTTTACAAAGACGAAAGACTTGACAATGTTGATTTCCTATAAAAACTTACTTTACCCAGAAGTCCTTTGTCTTTGGACAAGAAACCACCACTGTTCTTGACAGCTACATCCAGGGTTCTCCTTTGCACTTCTGGTAATGAAACACTAAAATCAAAGCTAACAGAGATAAAGATGTTATTTGCATCTCCCTAATTTTACCATGAAAGAAAAAAACACCTGAAATATTAACATTTCAACTTGAAACAGCTTTCCAAATTTTAGCTCAATTTTTCTTTAAACCATAAAACAACTTCTAGGCATTTTTCTTTCATTATCCATAAATAGAAACTTACAAGCCTAGTTTCAACAGGCAGACACAAATGAGGGGTTGCCATGGCATTGTAAATAAGACAAAATTTCCGTTCATGGCTTCAAGAGCAAGGGGCTGTCATTCTGGAAAAAGTAATATGCAATGTAACACTAAATTCAAAGCTACTTTTATAATGTCTCTCTAAGTGACTTTAGTCTTTCAAAGTCCTAGTCTGGCCATGCCTAGAAGTAATTTTATGCTTTAGAAGAAATGAAAAAGACTTCACAGAAGGAACACTGTCTCCAAAACACACTGTGGTGATGGGGATAAACAAAGCCACTGGCATCTGCAAAATGATAAAAGAGAGTAGCATCTAAGGTTTTAAACTTCTTTTTAAAAGACAATTTAAAAGGAATATGAATCAGATGGCTAAATTATAGCTGGAAATTAACAGAAGTTGACATCAATTAATTTTTGAAGTAAAATGATTATTCTTTCTCCTAATTTGTATCTTCAGTACATATTTTTTCACTTAACAGAGGAGTTTAGAATGAAATACCAAATTGGGGCGGGGGGAAGTTTGTGTGTGTGTGAGTGTGCGTGTGTGTGTGTGTATGTGTGTGTAATACTTGTTCCATTTTTTCCTGAATTACTATGGTTATGAGTACTTATATCATAAAAGCAATAAAAAAAAATTAGAACTAATCAGATTTTTAATAACTAACCTCTCTGTCAAGTGATACTGATTATAACTTTAGGTGATTATTCACAGCATTTTCCTTCCAAATAACTGCTTAAAAAATACAACTATTAGCCCAATAAAAATTATGATATTAATCAGAAGCCCAACAATAAAGTGAAATATCTATAAAAGGAATATAAATATAGAAAATATAGATCACAGTCTAGTTTTATATGAGATGGGGCACAGGAGTGGGATAAGAAAGAATGTAAACCAATAGAATAGTATTTTAAATAACATACAGCAATCTCTCCTCATACAAATGAGAAAATAGAAATCCAGATTAGTCAAGGTCACACCACTAGACAGTGGCACAGTTGGACATGAAGCCAAGCCTCAGCTTTTTAGTCTGGTAAGCTAGACTATCATGCTATCTACCATCCAGTAGAGTTTTCAGTCTCCCTGCTTCAATGTGATACCCCCCAAAAAATAAATAAATAAACCAGGCAACACTGGGGAAGTCATTAGACCTTGGTTTGCATGTTTCCTCCAACACTCACTGTGTGACCATTAGTGTCTTCAGCTATTAAAACAGGGAAACAACTTGTACAACCTTATAGGGATACTGTGAGAAAGATGCTTTGTAAATGCAGGTTATTATTATTAGTACTAGTAAGACAATGAGAACATACCTTTGATCAAAGACTGGATTTAATGTTTTCTTTGATACATGTGTTTTTCTTCTTCCTGATCTTCTCTTGTCTGGAAGTAAATACATTCGGACATATGGATCAGAGCCATCCTCAGAAAAGGCAATGAGATTTCTGTAACACAAAACAAAAAGACACTATATATTAGAATTTAAGATCATGTGAGCTTCTCAAAAACAAGAATTATCATCTTGAACCTGTAAAAGATATGTGGCACATTGCCAAGCACATACTAGCTATGTATATGAATAAAGAACATGCTGCTTCAAACTGAAGCACTTAGCAAAAATCTTTGTTGAATCTTGATCATTTTACTGCATTAATTCCTTAAGTTTATCAAGTCTTACATCATAAAGGCAATATTATTATCTTTAATTTGACTTCTTAATGCTTATTTAACAAATTCAAATGTCTTCTAGTTTTAAGACTTCTTTGTCTGATATATATTTACAGATAGATATATCATTTCCTCACTATGCCCTCTTTTACTTCATTAGACAAAGGTTTTCCACATTTCCTTCTGTCTTCTTCTATATAATTTCCTGTGCCTGGACAATTTACAACTTCATATTAATGAAACTATCTCCCTCTTTTATCCTTGCCATGTTTCTTTTATGAAAGTGAATAAAAGCAACACTAAATAAACTAATGGGAGAAGCCATTCTTCCATCAAAAAAAATCAGAATATTTGTCCAAACATCTTATCTCTAGCAACTAATACTTAATGAGAACAAGGTGTTTTTTACAAGGGCTTTTTGAAGTAGGTTTGTTTTTTTTTTTTTTTGCTTTTTAGAGGAGGGAAAGTAGGGCAATTAGGGTTAAGTGACTTGCCCAAGGTCATATGGCTCGTTTTTTGTTGAAGTAGATTTTATATATCCTGTTTAGTACCTTGAAATATATGGAAAATTAATACTAACAGTGTTATTATGTTGTTCTACTAAAAGAATTTCCTATGTACTAGTTTGAATGATTCTTTCAATAAGAAAATCAATTTTTGATTAACCTAATCAAATACAATAATGAATTATCTAGTGTATGTATTTAAATTGTCTACTTAAAAATAAAACTTAAATCGTACCACAAAATGTTTAAGTTATTAAAAAAAAACTTTATAGACATGGACCAGGATATATAATGCTCACCTACAGGAATGCACAACTACAATAAGTTTGTTTCTTTGTGAACTGTGACGTATTGTCAACTGAATCTGTCCCAGGGGAGACTGCCCCAATGTTGTTCCACTAGGAGAGAAAAAAAGAACAGGGAAATTAGTTCTTCCCAATCAACATTTTGCATAAAACCCAAAATACTAAAGATACATTAACACAATCATTTTATTTTTCTTTTCTTTTCTTTTTTTGCTTTTTGCAGGGGGGAAGGCAGGGCAATTGGGGTTAAGTGACTTGCCCAAGGTCACACAGCTACTAAGTGTTAAATGTCTGAGGCCGGATTTGACTCAGGTCCTCCTGACTCCAGGGCTGTTGCTCTATTCACTGCGCCACCTAGCTGCCCCTAACACAATCATTTTCATTTGGTAAAAAGGTATCATATGGCTATTAAGAACCATATTTAAGAGTTAAGAGACCAACTATAAACATAATAGGGAAATTTGTACAAAGAAAGTATTAGGCAAGTTTTGGGGGCATGAAGACTATTATATACTCACACCTCTCTACTGATCAAAATTTGTCAGGATTTTTTTTTTCACTTAGAAGTAAACTTCAGAATAAGCCAATCATGTTCCTTATACAATAATATTCTAAAAACATAAATTGGTTACCACTTAGACATTCTGAAATGAGGTCCACGAAGTAGAGAGGTATTAAGAAGAGGAGAAATGACAAGGATGATTAAGACAGATCCCATGATCAGCTGTCGAGAAATCTAATTCAATCACCTCATAGGATAAAATGAAACAAGCCAGAACTCTTTTCAACAAACACGCTAACATGATTTCTGTTACCATTTAATATGAAAGTATTCTCTGCTTCTCCCTTTTTTTCTTGCAGTTCTGTTGTTAAACAGGCTCATTTATAATGCCGTGAAGAGAACTTTCAAAGGTCGATTTTAATTCCCTCCACTGAGAAGACAAGGTCAGACACCTTAAGCTTATGGTAACTACAGATTTTTCCTGCTTATCTAATGAAAAATATTAGTATCATTCACTAATCATAGCCTTTAAAACAAGGTAGATGTTATAAGTGAAATAAAAATAAATGGGGAATTAAATATTTAAGGAAGAAAAAGAACCATACAACAATCTTTTCACATCCTCATGATAAAAATGTCATCCCAGCTTTTCAGATTTCTTAGTGACTTATGGTTAGCTACCACAGCTATTTTACTAGCCATTACTAGCTTTTACTAGCCTGCTATTTCTGCCTTTTTTTTTCCTATTCCTGAAACCTATTCTGTTCTTTTCCATATTTTAATAAGTTAATTCCTTGGTTCTTAGGAAAGGCTAACTTTAATTTCAATGCTACTCAAAAACCACAATCAGATGTTCATGTCATCTAATGTTTTAAGTTGTTCTCTTAAAACTACTGTCAGTCAACTTTTCTCTCCCAGAGACAATAAAAGTAAGAACTGGCTATGTCTATTTCTTAACATTCTCTTCATAAATTTCAAAAGTTGCATGATAGCTTAAAAAAAATTAGGTACTGAAAAGACTCTACTTTTCAAGCTGTCGAAGTCTTTGCCGAAGTTCCTGAGTGGCAATGGGCAGTGAGATGTCTGATGCTATGCTGGGGGTGGGCTCCTTGATGGAAAGGTGGCTTGGGGAAGAGGTAACATTGGAGTTGTGGAGGCTGGAGGAACTTTGGCTGAGATCAGATGGCCACTGAGGACTAGCATTAGGAGGTTGACCTTTTTCATCCATATCAGTCTTTCTTGTACTGTCAGGTATTGGTGGGGCTGAGACCATTTTGCTGGAATCAGAAGCTGCAGGTGCAGTGACATGAGATTTGACAGATGTTTTCCTCCCTTCCTTGGAAACAGAGGGCCTCTTTACTTGGGCTGAATGTTGATGATCTGGAGACCTTTCTTGTTTTTCAAGATATAGCACCTAGAAAAGTAGAAAGCAAAATTCCAAAGTGGAAACATTCCAATAATTCAATTCAAAAAGCTTCTATGTGGGGCCTATTATGTGACAGTCTTAGCACTGGGGATACAAAGACTAAAATACAAGTCCCTGACCTCAAGGAATTTATATTGTATATAAGGGATGCCACATTGTACAAAAATAAGTTGAAATAAGATCTATAAGAAGTAAACATAAAATTATTTCAGGAAGGGTAAAACACCAACAATTAGGGGGAATCAGAAAAGGAGGTGGCAATTAAGTCTTGAAAGAATAAAGATTTTTAAAAGCAGAGATAAAAAGGAAGTACATTGCAGTCATGGTAGACAGTCTATGCAAAGGCTGAGAGGTGGGAGATACAAAGATTTGCACAGGGAACAAGAATGGATAGAACATAGAATGCATGAGAAAAAATATTATGAAATAAATCTGGAAAGGTAGACAGGAAACATTGTGAAGGGATTTAAATGGCAAATAGAAAATTCAGTATTTTATCCTTAGAGGCAATAGACATTGAGGATTCCCAAATGGGGAGTGGCATGGTTAGAAATGTGCTTTAGGGGGGCAGCCAGGTAGCACAGCGAGCACCGGCCCCAGTGTCGGGATGACCTGGGGGATTGAATCTGGGCTCAGACACTTAGCACCCATCCAGAAATACCTGGCCATGTAACCTTAAGCAAGTTACTTAACCCCAATTGCTTAGGGGCAGCCAGGTGGCTCAGTGAGTAAGAGCACCGGCTCCAGTGTCGGAATGACCTGGGGATCGAATCCCAGGCTCAGATACTTAGCACCACACCCAGAAATAACTGGCTGTGTAACCTTGAGCAAGTTGCTTAACCCCAATTGCTTTAAAAAAAAAAAAGAAATGTGCTTTAGGAAGATTACTTGGGCAGGTTTATAGATGACTGACTGGAGAAAGGGGAGAATGAAAGCAGGAAGACTGTAATTATGAAACTGTTGCAATTGTCCACATGAGATGAAGATCACAAAGGGAGGTAACTATATCAGTAGAAAGCAAGGAACTCATAGACCCAAGAGAGGTTATGAAGGTATAATCAATAAGACTTATAAACTCACTAGACATGGGGATTGAAGGAGAGTGAAAAATGATAGGTGACAGTGTGGAGGCTTAAACTTGTATGACTAGGACTGTGGTGACCTCAAAAGAAATAGGGGAAGTTAGAAGGAGAAAGGAGCCACATTTTTAACTATTTACAAATATAGTTTTTAAAAGTTTGATAGAAGATATTTTTTAAAAATTACTAGTTTAGATCTTTACTCCTTTTGCTGAAGCAGACCTATTAAGTGCCTGAGGCCACATATGAACTTGGGTCTTCCGCTACCACTTAGCTGCCTCTACTATCTGAATTTTATTAAGTTTCATTACATTTTAAAACACTTCTCTGCTTTAGATCAACATACATTTGTTCTCAAATGATAATTTTCTAATTCCTATAGTCTTTTATAATTTAATTAAAATTCTCCCTTTTCAGTGACCTCTTTAAATTTTTGTGTTAAGTGAAAAAGAGGAGGAAGCATTGTTACAGTCACCCATAACTGTCAAGTCAAGAGGCTGAGGCAAATTTAAATGTGAGTATTTAGTAATTTTTGGTCTATGCATGCAATCTACTGCCAAATATGGCCTTATTATCTCTTTAGTAATTTATACTGAATCTACTACTCTATGCTCTCCATAGCCAGAGTTACAGCTTAATTCTATGTTCTTTGCTATCTTTCATCTGGACCCATTGCAATTTTCTTTTCACTATATTACTTACCTTCAAAATCTGCTAATGTATCATTAATTTGGATCATAAAATTCTCTTCATTATTTTAACCACATAATTACCTTTACTTTTCCCTCATTTAAAAGAAAAATACTATGCTAATGGCTATTTTTTTGGATCAAAACCTAGTTTCTCATTCTCTCTTTCAAAGCTTTTTTTAAGTTATCCCAAAAGATTCTCCTTTCTCCACCATATTTTTTCTTTTTCTCTAGAGCAACTTCCTTTCTTTGATTTCCATCATTTCCACATCCTTTTTTATGTTCAATATGCCTTTTTTTCTTCCTTGCTTCTAACAATCAATCAATAAACATCTCCATCTGAAATTCTTCTCTAAGTGGAAGACAGAGAACTAATTCAACATGGCTCCTTCTGTCTAAACAAGCAACATTTACATGACTTTCTACCCAACACATAATATATACCAGCCCCCTGGTGTTTACACTTGTTAATAAACTTCTTTCAGAAAACATCTCCAAAATTACCCTCTAGAATAACCCTCAACTTACAGTACTTCAATGAATTTTCAAGCACTATACCATCAAAGATCATTTTTGTTTGAAAATTAACCTAATATCCACTATTTGAATGAAAACTCTTAGTAGTGTAGATTCTTTTATATGTGTGTGTTTGTATACACACAAATGTGTATATATGTATTATGTAATATCTATGCACACATATAAAATGTATATATATATTGCACATGAAATATTCTCAAAACTCCACATGTCCAAAACAGAGTTCATTATACTTCCTTCCCCTGTCTTCCTGGTTGCTTGTTCCTGTCTCCCATAACACTGCCTCAGTGTCATCCTAGATACCTCACACCACATAGACAATCAGTTGCTAACCCTTGACATTTCTACCTCTTCTCTATCCTCACACAGCTACCACCTTATTTCAAGTCTTTCATCATCTCTCTCTTGGAGAACTCTGTGACCTTTTGCCACAAGTCTCATACAACACCAGGCCATACTCTATAGTTACCAAAGTGTTTTGCTAGAGCATAGATCTGAATATGTCACTCCCCTGGCTCAATAAATTTCAGCTTATTGGCCCTGGGATCAAATACAAACTCCAGTCTAGTTTTTAAACTTACCTTTTAAGGCTCATTACATGCTGCCCTCCCACCCCAACTCTATAATTCTGCCAAAACAGACTTCTCCTTGTTCCTCACATATGGCACTCCAAATCTCATCTCACTGTCTTTTTTGTACTGACCATCCCCTATGGCTGGAATATTTCTTCTCTTACCTCTGCCTTAAAGAATACCTGACTTTCTTCAAGCCACAGGGCAAGGGTCACCTTTTGCAAGATATCTTTCCCAATTCCTAGTCATATACCTTACATTTAGTTACCTTAGGTTTATTTTGTATTTATTATGAATATATATTTACTGTATAAATATGTAATGGGAATATAAATGTATGTTGTTGTTATCTTCCTAAGATTGTATTGTGTAATATCTTCCCTGCCCCTAGGCTTAACTGCACCTGGAGCCTGTGGTGGGAGGCTTGTTTTTCAGGAGATACTCTGTGATTGAGCAGTGGGTCAAGAAGGTTGTTACATTCTCTGAGCCAGGAGAAGGTTATATAAGCCCTGATGGGAGGCTTTGCTTTGGGGCTCACTTTGAGAAGTGTTGTGTGACTTGATCAGATGAGACTCTGGGCAGCCGTTGACAGCCCCCTGACTTTGAAAAACCCAGTTGATGCTTCCCTCTCTGGTAACTGACTAGGCATGGATGTAATGGTTGGCCAGTTGGATGCCTGTCTGCTTGAAATGTTTCTCTGTCTTGCAAATTCTGCTTGTAACCTCTGTATACTCTGAAGTTCGGAGTGTTGACTTTTTCCCCTGAACTAGGTAAATGATATGTTTGATTGATTAAAGCAAGATTGTTAACCCATTTTGAGTTGCTTTCCTTTAGAAAAGCAGATCTAAGAACCTGTGTTGGCAGCCACCCTGGGTATGCTGGGGTGCTTGCTGCTATAACATAATACCACACACACACACACACACACACACACACACACACACACTTTCTCTTCCGATAAGTATAAGCAACTTGAGAAGAAGGATTATTGCATTTTTGTCTTTGTAGCCTAGCACATAGGACAGTTCCTAAAACAAAGGAAGTGCTGAATAAATGTTGACTGATGTTCAATATCACCTACTCTGTAAATACAAACCATGACAAAATATTCATTCAAGTTGTCCAAATAGCTTACAAAACTTTTTGTAAATACAAATTGGCCTAAAATACTTGGATGGAAAAATGCAAAAAAAATCCATATAGCAACTCTTTAAAGTTCCTATTCTAGCACTATATTGATTTCCAAAGATATAAATACCCTGAGGGCAATCTTCATTTTTATAGTGCTGTTTGGACCAGAATTACTAAGCTGGAACCGCTGATTCATAGTCAAGTCATCACTTGCCAGCAGCTGGCTGAGAGGAATCTTCAGGTTCCCCAAGGAACACTGGTGCTGCTCATCCTTGACCTATAGGAAATAAAAAAGCAATATATATGTTTCAGATCTATTGGCGGGGGGGGTGAGTATTAATACGTAAATGAAGAAAATGACAGTTTTGACAAAACTAATTTTATTTAGGCATATCCTTCCATAACTGATTGGCACATTGTAGAAGGTTTTTTACTAAGACATAAATCAACATCTGTTATTTTCACAGAACTAATATATCCTATAAGTACATTCTGTCTGGACTGCACACCATACCCTCTTTTATGGAACCAAGAGATACATGTGCTCTGAGATGACAGATTATCCAAATCTATTAGAGGTCAGAAAAAGAGATTCTTTCAAACCCTTTGAAAACATATAGCATTCAAATATCAGTCTTAGTATGTGAATAAAATGGAATATAATAAATATATGCTTGTAATAGGAAAACCTTTTTGTTTTACAATTCATGGAGTTTACATCTAGAGCATTACAATCTGTACAGATGAAACAACAATTTTTCTCCCTGTTGTAATTGCACTGGTCTTTCCTGGGTCTAACTCCGCTGCCCATCAGCATAGGAGCTTTGACCTACTCCAATTCTGGTTCATCCATTTCTAGGCAGCATTGTGGTCCTCCATTCTCAGAGATTTATTATATTGATAATTGGTTTAATGTGGACAACCTGTCAGTTTAGAACACTGCAGGTCAGAACTCCTGAGCACAAGTGATCCATCAGTCTTAGCTTCCCCATTAGTGGGAATTACAAATGTGTCACCACACTTGGCAATAATTTATGATGACACCATCACAAATCACAACACAGATCTTTTAAAAATTACTAAAGTATTTCGGCCTTGTAGGGAAATTAACATATGGCATTTAGAGCTCTACTGCTTAAAAAGAAAGTGGAGAACTCAAAATTTTAAAAGAATAAAAGGTAGGTAAATAACTCATTAAAGAAAAGTTCAGGGCATAAGACCGATCTTACACTGTATACCAAAATAAAATCTAAATGGGTGCATGATCTTGATATAAAGGCTGAGATTATAAGCAATCTGGGAGAGCAAGGAATAGTTTACCTGTCAGATTTATGGAAAAGGGAGGAATTTATGACCAAAATAAAAGATACGTTACAAAATGTAAAATGGACAATTTTGATTACATTAAATTGAAAAGTTTTTATACAAATAAAGTTAATATAATTAAGATTAGGAGGGAAGTGGAAAATTGGGAAAGAATTTTTACAACCAGTGTCTCTGATTAGAGAAATGCAAATCAAAACAACTCTAAGGTACCACACCTCACTGGTCAGACTGGCTAAGATGACAAAACAGGAAAATGATAAATGCTAGAAAGGTGGAAAAATTGGAACACTAATGCATTGTTGGTGGAGTTGTGAACTGATCCAATCATTCTGGAGAGCAATTTGGAACTATGCCCAAAGGGCTATAAAAAAGGGCATACTCATTGACCCAGCAATACCACTTCTAGGGCTGTATCCTAAAGAGATCATACAAGTGGGAGGAAAACCTGTTTGCACAAAAATATTTATAGCAGCTCTTTTTGTGGTGGCAAAGAATTGTAAATCAAGGGGATGTCCATCAATTGGGGAATGACTAAACAAGTTGTGGTATATGAATGTAATGGAATACTATTGTGCTATAAGAAATGAGGAGCAGATGGACTTCATAACATCCTGGAGAGATTTTTATGATCTGAGGAGGGCAGAATCAGGAAAACTTTGTACACTAAAATTATAGATACATCATATCTGTGATGACTAATTTTGATAGACTGGGCTCCTCTCAGCAGTGCAAGGTTATAAGATAACTCCAAAAGACTCATAATGGAAAGGATATTCACATACAGAGAAAAGAAATACGGAGTTTGAATGAAGACTGAAGCAAACTACTTACTCTCTCTTTTGTATTTAGTTTTCTTTCATTCCTTCTTCCTCGTTGTTCACTTCATTGGTTATAATTTTTCTTTACAACCTGACTAATGTTTAATGAGAAGGTATTTGTAGAGCCTATATTGGATTGCATGCCGTCGGGAGGTGGAAGAGGGAGAAGGAGAGGAACGGGAAGAGAATTTGGAACTCAAGGGACTGTGAAACTGAATGTTGTAAACTAAAATTAGATAAAAAAATTTAATAAAATTGAAAAAAATAGTTTACAGGGGTGGCTAGGTAGCACAGTGAATAGAGTACCAGCCCTGGGTGCCCTCAGGAGAACCTGAGTTTAAATCCAGCCTCAGATACTTAACAAACTTGCTATCCACGTGACCTTGGGCAAGTCACTTAACCCCAATTGCCCTGCTTTCCCCCCCTCCAAAAAGCACACACACACACAAAAAGGTTATAAAGGAGCCTGACTGAAAGATGTTGCAGGAAGGTATTCATTTTAGGGATCACTGCATCCAGAAAAGTGACTACTTATTCTCTTAGGATATACAAATAAGTGAGCAGGAAATGGAGTAGGAAGAAAAGATGATGACAGGAATTAGAAAACAAAAATTTTCTAGTAAAAGGTAACTAAGGTCTGGAATGTATGTTAAGAATCAATTTCAAGAAAAGAAAAAAAATCACTTCATTTTTAAGTACATGATTGGGAGATACAGGTCAGCAGACAAATTTCAAAAGCCAATTCCCTACCCACCTTCCCTTGCCTGCTTTCTCACTGGGTTCTTATGATTCCACAATTCAGAAGTAGTGCAGGTGTAAGTACAGTGAGGGGGGAATGAGAAGTAAACAAAATACCTCAACTTCAAGGTCTTGTCGCTTGGGATTGTGAATGAAGAAGGTGAAGTTTTCTTCCCAGACAGGTTCATTGGTCTTATATCGAATCTGAAAGGAGTAGCCATATTATTCAATATTTAAAGTGATTTTTCAGTTACTGGACTTGATAAAATTAAATGATAAATTTTTAACCTTATAGAATTGAAATTGAGATGATGAGATAGAAAGGAAGCCCAAACTGTTTCAGGACATCATGGAAATCACTTCTTTAATTGAGAATGCTAGTGTCCTTTCCAAAGGTTCTTAATTGGCTTCTATAAAAGATACAACTATGTCTGACATCAATTATCTATGCTTAGTCATTCTTCCACTGATTGCAAAGGCCATACAAGAGATCAAAATAAACTACTGAACTGATGAATTCTATATAATAAAAAAGACCAATCAACATGATCTGAAAATTGTTACTATGACTTTATTGGTCAGAAGCAGGTAACACCATAATAAATATAATACTCCCTTTCAATACAATTATAAATGATACATTTGTCTTAAAAAAAAGAAAACATACAAATATATGTTAATGCTAAATTGATTCCACTGGGTTTTATTTTTTTTTAACACAATGCCATGTACACCTAGGAGTTTATATATTAATTTGTGATTATTATGCGGAAAAAAGGACCATGTTTGCCACTGCATTAAATAGACAATAGTGTAATTTCCCCACTGTCTTGTGATTTTAAGACTACCTACTTATCATATGACAATTTATCCCTAATGTTAGCAACAATTAGGGAAAAACTCTTAAGTACTCTTCAGATAAACTAACTATTCATTCTGGCATTTACAACCCTTTGCAATATGACTCCAGTCTGTCTTACAGGGCAGATTATATAGTCACATTACTACTCCCCTACTGTATGGTGCATCACAGCCAAACCAGCTTACTTGTTGTTCCCTTACAAAACCCTTCCACAAACTGAAGTGTGCTCCTTCTTAAACTGGACTTCGTGGACCTCCCTTCAAGGTCAGACTGAGTGCCACCTCCTACCAGAACCCCATCCTCAACACTTTATATTAATTTTGTATGAAGACATTTTTTGTGCATGCATTTTTATATCAATTCATTTTTACATACAAGGAAACACAGCAAAGTAGATAAAGATCCAGCCTGAGAATCAGGAAGATCTGGGTTAAAATGCTCCCTTTGCTACATACTGGCTGTGTGACCTCGAGTAATCTCTTTAACTTGGTGCCCCATGTCAATTCTCTAAGACTCTTAGCTGTAGGAAAATTCAGACCTTCCTTCCTCTTCCCAATGAGGAGCTCCCCATAATGAATAAATAACCAGAGCAGTCCTATCCCATCTTCTTCTTACTTATCTGTGTACAGGGTGTATCCTTTCCCTAGGAATTTCATCACTTTGAAGAGCAAGACCATCTCATATTTATTTTTAGTTCCCAGTGCCTGACACAAAGGCATGTAATACAGGCTTACCAAAGGTTAAGTGAAAGTATGTTAAATGAAAATATTGTTATCTTACCTTGCTCTCCTGGGCCTTGTGTCCAACTGATATTTGGACCAGAGGGTTAGGGTTGCTGTTTATTTTCTTCCCGGACTAATAACAACAATAACAAAAAATAAACACTTACACTCTTTAAAATAGGTTAACCATGATTGTCATCTTTTATCCTTATTAAAAATGCTCATCTTTCACTTACAAATTCCTTCTCTTTCTCACTGGTCCTTGTGCGTTTCTAGTATTTCCTAATGCTTATATTATGGACATCACACAAGAACAAATCAGCCAGAGGACAATTCCTAAACAAAGTTCAAAGCCATAATTATATCGATCATGTAACTGAAGTAAGAACAAAATGGTTGTTCACCTACAATTTGGAATATTTTTTTCTTTTAAAAAGAAATTTTTTAAAAAATGTAATCTTGTTCATTCTTTAACGTGTAGTATCATTTTAAAAGCTAACATTGTTAAGGTGACAAAATGAATAAAGCATAATGGATGAAAATGGGAAAAAAATACATGAAATAAGCACAACTTAAATACTTTCTCCAAAAAGCTAAATATTAAGTTAGTAATAATATACTAAAGTAACCAAAATTTTCCCTTGGTAGAAATAGGAGAAAAATTCCAAGGTATTCATATATACATTCCTACATTTTGCCAAGTATATCTAAATATTGAATCATGCTTACCAGCTGTTTAGCAGTCTAACAGAAAGAATAAATGCCAATTTCAAATCACTTAACATTTAAAAATGTAAATGCAAATCAACAGTAACTTCAGAGATTAGAAAATATAGTGAGAGATTAAACTTTAGCACAAGCAGCTGACAAAGAAAATACAACAAAAACACAAAATACAGAATAATGAGGTTTATTTAGAACTCAGCCCCACAAGAGACTAACATAGTTAAACATGAATTAAACAACTGTTAGTGGAAACTAATTGTAGCACATAAGGTCGCAAAGAGTTCTTTCTAGTCATACTGTTCTAGAAATAATCTCAGAGAACCTAGCTAATTGTGTTAACTATAAAAACAAAGGACATCAAGAGTAGTGGGTTTCGTGGAAATTTCAGTTTATATCTACAGTGATATAATTGAGAATAATTGCTTATTAAATACACCATGAACCACAGAAGTAATTCACCTCTAAAAATATAGGCCCGCTTACCAGTAAAGACTAAGTTGATGTTTTAAGAGCATGCTCACTATTATACAACAGAATACAGAAGTCTGATACTCCATGATACCATTAGTCTTTTTATCCAATTAAATTCCAAAGAGAGTTATTACTTGTTCCAGTTCACTAGCTAAAGAGTCAACAATTAATTCACCTCTAAAACAAGAGCTATTTATGTACTATATGAAGCAGATTTCTGATTCTCCCACACTATTCAAATTTAAACTGATTTTTGTAGATGTGACAGTATAAATTAACACTTATTGAATGTACAGCTTTCATACAGCAGAATTTTCTTGTGGGGGGAGGAAAGGGAGGGAAGGATGCCGGATGGAGACAGACTAATTTTTTCAGCACCTACATGTAAACGTTTAATGTCTTCTAAATATTCACGACAAAAATAGTTTTTGGTTTTTTTTAACTAGTGGCAAATAACAAAATTGATCATCAACATCAAGAGCAAAGATACTTCTACCAAACAGAATTTCAAAACTTCCCCTTTTAGGGAGTGGAGCTCAGTTTTCAATATACCTCATTTAATAGAGATTTAAAGCTTCCCAAGAAAAGCTATCACGAAACAGTACCGAAAGACAAGACTATTGATTCAAAGATGGACCTTATCAGCTTATTAACTCAACATGATGGAAGAAATGATCTTTTAGTGTTCATATAAAGTTGGTTGATAAAATGATTAAATTACACTCTAAATTTGGTGAGATTTAAATAGAATCTAATCATTTTATGAAATTTACACCAATTAACATGGTTATGATTTAAAATGGTTGGTTTTTATATGATGTTCACCACAGTGTAACGGGCATTAAATTATATTTAAAGGGCTGTCGTCATATAAATAGGGATTGACCTTGTTTCTGTTTAGCTTTAGAGGAAAGATTAAGAATGATAGAAGAAAGCTGCAGAGAGGCAGACAAAATTTCACACCATTAGAACTACTCCAAAAAAAAGGGCCTGCACTGCTCAAGGAGGTAGGGCTACTCCTTCACAAGGGCCCTTGAAATGGAGGCTGAACGAGCTCTTGTCAGAGATGACAGAGTGAGGGATGCAGAGCTGAAAGAGACTTTCAAGATGGAGGAAGGATTCCTGTCCAGGGAGTTGCTGAACTAAGTAACTTCTAATTAACTAGAAGAATCTATGATTCTGTGCAAATATTGATATCTACCTGCAAAGCTGATTTAAATGCTCTTAACTACTAACCCTTGGAAGTAAAGAGTGTGTTATTTATAATTATGTCAACTACAATAATGATATTAAATAGTTTCTGAATAGGTCTATATGAAAACTAAAGGTTCATCTCTTTCAACATGTTTCAGTTAACTTTGTGACCTTAATGGAAAACTGTATTAGTTTACCTTTAAAGCTTTCTGAACTGCAGCCTTCTTCAAGCCATCATGGTTAAATTCTAATGGATTACTCTTTCAAGTCAGAAGAAAATGAATATACCAAGGGTTAATACAACATGCAATGAGGAGCTCATGTAAGGTTAATGACACAAAAATGGAAACCCAACATTTTAAAATAAAAACAAAAAGTCCACCACCAAAACAACTAAATTAAAAAAGCAAACAGTAAACAAAAAAAGCCATTTGTTCACATTTTTTGAAGCACAAGAACTAACAATAAATATTTAACCCACAAATATTCTGAAATGATAACTGTCCTCTATAATATCTTTTTTTTGCCCTCTACTTTTTTCTTTTGCATTAAAGAACAACAAGAACACCACCACATCAATAAGCTTTTACGCCAGGTCACATACACTATTTTTTTTGTCCCAGTCCTAGCCCTTGTTTGCACCAACTATGGTTAAATAAAAAGGTCAACTAAACTCTGAATCACAACTGGAAAAAAAGAACAAGTTGCCTCTAAAGGAAGTCAGAATATGAAATGATTAAATGGCATCTTGCTTAATGGTTTATATTAGAATCACTTTCCGAAATTAATCCTATTTGAGACATTTAAAAAACTATAACCAAGAAGGCCATGCAATCTCATTACAAAGAAAAAAAGAGTGGGCCTGGAGAGAGATGTTGGAGGGTGGGGCGTAAGGGTGTCTCTGGTCTTAACTCTGTCCTCAGTAGCTGTGTGACCTCAAATAAATACATCACCTATAATTTGGAGGGCTTCAGAGGAAACTGGATCAGAAGATATCTTTTAGTTTGCAAATTCTGTGATTACAAGTTTCATTTCTGACTTTAGTTAGAACTTAAATAAGCAGACCAAAGTGGCCCCTCCCCTTTAAAGATAAAGGTGGTTTTTTAACCCATTATTTTCATACTTTCAAAATTATTTAAACTGCTAACTTCATTTTGTTATATGAAAACTTTTCTTATAATTTTGGTTATAATTAATTCCCAACATAATTTTCATTCTAGTAAACCCATTTATACTAATTGAAGGCAACTATTCTATCAATCCTCAAATGACCATGACAATCTGAAAGAACTTAGAAAAACGATGTAACTATTTTTGACTAACTCTAATTAGTGAGCTGCTTTAATTACTAAGAACTGATTACTACTGTCTTCAGGTTGCAGAATTTAGAAGCATTTCTCCCAAGCTAACCTCTATGGAAAATAGTGGTCAGTGTAATCAAATGAAAAGATAGTAAAGGCTTAGCTATACACAAAAGCAAAAGTACAATATGGGTTAATTAGCAACAAATAAAACTTCTGACTAATCTATAGGTATCATTCTTTCGTGTATGGCAGGCATACAGAATTCTGAATTTAAAGAATTCAGATAGCAGAAAACTACTTAAATTTATATATTCTAAGGTACAACTGTGAAAAATTCTAAGGATCACTGATATCATGTGCTGGATGACACCATGTGCTCCTAAATTTTTGTATTAAATTAATATTAAATCTTGGGGGACTAGTCAAAAATGAATTCAAAATAATATTCTGAGAGTTGTGAGTCTAAAGGTAAATGATTCCCACACATGAAATTCTTACATCACACAATGGAGTTTGCAAAAGGGAGTTAGTGGTGATAAAGAGATCTTGGAATTGGGAAAGTTCTGCACAATAATCTATAACATGCTAAAAGTTAGAGGTCCACTGGTACACTTAAGAACCATAGGGTCTGACACCATTATGAATCCTTCACTGCTAATAATTATTAACAATTCCATTTAGGCCAGACTTCTGAGAAGATGCTACTGTGATACTTCCAACAGAAATTAATGTGAAGTAAAAATAACTTTAATAAACTTGCAAGGCAACATAAAAACCTACATTAATGGTAATAAATTCTTTCCTTAAAATTATTCACAAAGTAGAAAATAATTGAGAATAATCTGTGGAAAAAATAAGGGGACATATCCAACATGATACATCTATCTTTTCAACATATTTCATTTTTCAATATCCTGGGGTGTTTTTTAAAGGTTTGTGGTGGTTGTTTTTATTTTTTTCAGTCAACAATGGGTTTAAAATCATGGTTCTTCCACTAACTAGTTGTGAGAAACTGGCCAAGTCACTTAACTACTCCAAACCTCAATTTTCTCATCTATTTGTCTTTCCTCAACAGGGTTGTTTTAGGATTTAAATGAAACAATATACATGAAAATGCTCTTACATATTATAAAGTATCCCATTCATTTGAATTATCATGAACATCCAGTTCTCATAGGTGCAAAGGTCAAATGAAGTTCAAGATTCATTTACTAAATATTGAAAAACTCTTACAGCTAGAATTTTGGGGGTATGTAAGTTGTCTTTGGCTTTCCCAGAAAATGAAAGCAACTACATAGCATCAACGGAAAAAAATCAATTGAATAAATCAGATCATTAAAGGATAAGCTTATGGGAAAGAGGCAAAGAAGCCAGTATTTGGCGTCAGAATCAGAGTTTAGTGAACTCTCAACCACCCATTTTGGGAAATATCCAAGCTCGACACATCTCCTCAATACTATTATTTGGGGATTATTTTACTGATTGCCCAACTCCATCAGAAAATGAACTTGAGCAAAAAGGGGACTGAGATATAAGAGTATGTTTTCTTTGTTAGAAGTTAAAAATGAGGAAGAAGGAGGGAAAATGAAGTCTTTGGTTTTCTATTAATTTCTTACAATTACTGAATACCTATTTTGTGCAAAGTACATGTGATCCCCCTCACTGTTGTCACTGATAATTGAGAGTTGACTATATGTTTGAAGAACATTGAGCAAAAGAATATGGAGTCATAGCTTAGCTTGATATTTGAAACGAATTATTTTGTTGGTGCAGGGCACTGGACTAAAGGGAAAGGACAACTGTAAGCTCTCAAATCATCCTTACATCTTACTTGAAAAGCAATCACAAGGAGAATTTGATCAATAAAACTTAAATTCCTCCAAAAATTTCTTTTGTTGCATGCCAAAATCAACCTAGGAGTCCATATCTATGACTTCTTAAGAATTCACTCAGCTTGTGCTTCTCATCATAAGATGTAATATACTTACCAATGTTAGATTGATTAAAAAAAAATTTAAGTAGCACAACAAAATGCATAATAGTAGAAACCATGCAAGGAAACCAAATAAGCATGCTTGGTCATTCCGCCAAAGTTGATTGCTTTAGAAGCACCAGTCCACACTCCAGCAGTCTCCAATTAAAAAGGAAAAAAGTATAACACCAGAGAACTCACAAATAGGGCTCTATAGACTGAGGTAGTATTTTCACAAAAGACTAGTCCCGATGCTCTCCTCTCTTTTAAGTAGCCACACCCAAAGTTTCCCTCGTAGATACTCTTAAGAAGGTGAAAATGGAAGGAGAAAGCAAAGAGTGATGGATTGTGGTAAAATGAATACACAAGAAGCCCTTCTATTATAAAAGTGTAAAGAAAGAGTCAAAGGATTCCACAACAGCTTGCAGAAAGACCGAGTGAGCAAGCTTCTTAAAAAGTCAGTCATTTAGCAAGTAAATATTTTCCAAAAGTTCTTTGCCTCTGTCAGCCATATTTCATGCACAAAGTGTCCTTTGTGAAATCTTTAAGCGTGTTTACTTTTTTTACATTGTCCAAACTTCAATTTGAAATTGTAGAAATGAAAGAATATTGAAGCTACCTAACCCAATCAACTACTTTTTTAAAATACAGATTATATTCTAAAGGTTCAATGTAGCTAAACTGGGGTGTTTAATGGAAATACAATTATAGTAAAAAGATAATAAACTCTATAGCAGGGTTCTGTTATCAGAAAACAACAATTCACAAAGCCCAATTATATCAGACCACATAATCTACACATGATGACTCCAAAAAATATTGAAGACAGCATTCTAGGAGGCATAGATATATAGAATACATTTTCTTCCTTTTGATGAAAGATAGAGTATACAAAATGTACAAACATACATACACATAAAAATACATTGGTAAAATGTTAAAAAGCTCAAGGGAAGACTATAAAGAAGAAACAATGTCAACTATACCATCATTAATCAAATTGTGGTAGCAACTAAAGCGAAGGAGTACTGGAGGCCTTCCTGGGGTAGAGCAATGCAAAACCAAAGGTGAAAAACCCTTTGGTAAGGTTAGAGCACCTATCATTTTTCCTTTTTCTACCAAGTAAGCTAGAATCCTAGTCCAAGAAAAAAGAGGTAATGAGCTGAGGCACTTATGTGAATAACAAGTTCTGCTATGGCTCCATTTTAATCTTATATAGATATGTAAGCAACTAAATATTAATTTACACACACACACACACATTCTCTGAGTCAAAAAAAAAAACCAGAAAATTCTCTAGTTGAATATTCACCAATATTTATAGAAACTGTCCTCAAAAGCTAACTAGATGGTTAACAGAAAATTACAAGATTTTACTAAAGTGTATAAAAGAGTATGAAAAACTGTGCTATGAAGAAAAATGTAGGAAACCAAGCATTTGATACTTATGAGGTTTCTTTCTAACCAGATTTGAAAACTGTACATTGAAACAAAGTATAAACAGTCATTTAATAAAATAAGTGAAAGCAGGAAATCAAGATGGCACATCTATGAAGATCTAGTATTACATTTTGTCAATAAGAAAACCACTAAGTTGCACTGAATGTGTTCATTTTTTTCTGCTAAGTACTTCAGGAGAACACATTAACCAATGTAACATGGTTTCTTTTCAAAAAATGTTTCAAATTTTGAAAATGACAGATTTGTTTCAAAACTTGATAGCCAAGTGGCTATGTTTTACACATACAACATTTTGAATAAAAACAAAGGAAATTTTTTTAAAAATTGTTGATACTTTTAAGTTTAAAAAAGCTATGTTATGAAAAAACTGCCAAAAACTCAGGTTTTAAGTACTAAGAAAAAACCTTAACATCATAAAAAAATAGAAGCATTCTTTCAACCCACAACTGCCATCATCACCCAACCTACTCTGCAGTCTGGAAACTACAAAAGAGTAAATACTTTAGCTACTAAATCCAAATTAAGCTAGAATGCAACAAGAATAGATTTTAAATGTAGCTCCCCACTTTAGTGTTTTTCTGTTTCAATGAAATATAATTTCTACTGTAGGCTCATATTTTATTGATAATTAATAATCATTAATGTCATTTCTTGTTCTTTCTTTATGACCATCAATCTATCTTTAGGGTGACTTTTCATTGGTTTTTCATGGTTTACTATACTTTTTTCATTGCTATCACTTCCTAACTCCTTTTGTCTCCCAATAGCACCCTCCCTTAAAATAGAAAAATACAATTAAACAAAAACAGCTGATCCACTGCTCATATCTGAAAACATATGCCTCACTGTCACTAGTCATTTAGTACCAACTAGGAATATTAGAAGCCTACTGCCTCTCTAAAGAGAAGAGGGAAGTATGTTTCATCATCAATACTCTGGAGCCAAGACTAATCATTGCATGATCTGAATTAATGTCACACTTCTACTTTTATGAATGAAAATCTAATGTTTATTTTTCTAGGCACAGAAGTTTACTCGTGTTCAAGAAATAAACACATACACTAATCCTATAAATGAGATCAGTCCAAAGAACTATCAAGATTAAAATACACTTTCTAAATTAAATTAAAACTCATTGTCTTTTTTCCCGAAACACAAAGTGACTAACAGTGTACACATGAAAACATGAGCAAGGTTAGAACGTGGCACAATGTGGTTCATAGAAGCAGTGGGACACATTCTCAAGCAAAATGTGCTAGAAGGAAAAAGAAGCATCCAAGGGAAGAGTCACCAGTGTATAACTTACTGGAAGATTTCTTGCTGAATCCAAATATAATATAAGCAATGCAGAAGAAAGGCCATCATTGGCTTGGTTTTTGTCAGCTTTAATGCCTGTTAGCACCTAAAAAGAAAGTACTTGTTAGAAATGTTTTGACAATATATTCAATACCTTAATATTATTTTTATTAGACTAATTACTTAGATCAGTTAAAACTAATTCTCAGTGAAAAACAAGATGGTGCAGAAGCAAACATAAATGTCATAAAGTAAGACAGCAACGAGCCTTTATTCACTGTGTATCTGTCAAATAATGGCTCACTGCATAGATCCTCATTCTCTTCGAGTAAATTTTTGCTCTTACAAAGATGATACCAATCACTTAAAGATAAAATTTGTGCAAACCAAATATATGCCCTGTACATTTATTTTAAAATACTTTGAATGTTCTTAAACATGGAATATATTCTTGCTTAGGAATAAAATAGCCTCATATGAAAACTCAAAAATAATGCTGTCGTCTTTTTTTAAAAACTTATCAAATTTGAAAGGAATGGACCTAAACAAAACCAGGGGGATTATATAATTAACAGTACCTTATCAAGATTCAAAACATTTGGCATCAATGTGAGCCACTCCAGTTTCAAATGCAATTTTCCTTTAGGCACCTCATCCAAAGTGAACCACTGAAATGAAATATTAGACAATTTTAAAAAATTGATTAGGACAAAAGTTTTCATCCATAAAGGTTTGTTGAAATGAATCAAAAAGCTTAAAATACAATAATATCTCTAAACATTTTAAGCCTCATTACTGAAGCATCAGTACTTTATGAAAAACAATTTGAATAATTCAAGTGTCTATACTTATGTCTAAATGTTTCTGTTTTCCTAGTAACAATAATGGCCCTGAAAATCAGAATTATAAGCAAAGAAAGGTTAGAAAGCTCTATTTTTAAACTAAATTTACAATTTCCTTTTTTTTTTTTTGCTTTTTTGGAGGGCAATTGGGGTTAAGTGACTTGCCCAATGTCATATGGCTAGTTTTTGTGTTAAGTGTTTGGGCCAGATTTGAACTCAGGTCCTCCTGACTCCAGGGCCGGTACTCTTATTCACTGTGCCACCTAGCTGCCCCTACAATTTCTTTTACTGACTACAACCCAGTAAAAGTTTATTCTTTCCTGTTTCATCAAGTATAATGTGAAAAATAAAAGCTTATAATATTATTAAAGGTGTGGAATAAATATATTATTTTTCTACTTAGCCAAATCCTTCATCTCCTACAATACCAATTGAAATCCCAACTTCTCCATTAAACTTTCCAGAATATTGTTTCTTTCTCTCCTATAGATCTTACTGCCTATACTTTTCATACAGCCTTAAGATATCTATTATTAAATTGAGCTATTAATTAAATCTCTATTACTTAACTTTATGGGTACTTATATCTTATCTCCCAAACCTTCTTATATATACTTCGTTTTATCCCCTATAGTGCCTAGCATAAAGCATTCAAAAATGTTACTGATTTGTATTTAATTTTGCTGTGGTAAATTTAGTTATATGTAGAAATATATTTGCTAATATATGTACTTAGTACAATATAAGTAGTTAGTTCATCAAATTCTGCTTAGGAGTGTTTCTCTGTAAAGGTTATATATACAGGGGCAGCTAGACGGCACAATGAACAGAGCACCCACCCTGGAGTCAGGAGGACCTTAGTTTAAATTCGGCCTCAGATAATTAACACTTTACTAGTCTTGTGACCTTGAGCAAGTCACTTAACCCCAACTGCCTGCCCTCCCCCTCAAAAAAGCAAAAAAAAAAAAAAGGTTACATATACTTCTTTTTATTCCCTTTATGCCTTTGCATAAAGCGTTCAAAAATGCTATTGATTTGTATTTAATTTTGCTGTAGTAAATTTAGTTATATGTAGAAATATATTTGCTAATATCAATATAAATACTTAGTTCATCAAATTCTGCTTAGGAGTGTTTCTCTGTAAAGGTTACATGATAAAATCAACGGGTTTAAGACAAAACTGTCAGAAATGTACCCAAAGAATTTAGCCATCAAAAGGGAACTTACTTCATCTAAGAGGCGTTCCTTCTCAACTTCAATCAGATCGATCATAAGACTAAAGAAACAATAACATCACAGCTTCAGAGCACTATGAATTATACATTTTCTTAAATAAACAAAGCAGCCATAAGATATTAGGATCACAGATTAAGAGTTTAAGGCATCTTAAAGGTTATTTAATCCAACTCTCATTTTATAGATAAGGAAACTGAGGTCTTGAGACAGATGTTAAGTGACTGGCAGTTGGTGACACTAGAAAGTAGCAAAGGCTTTGACCTCAAATTGAGCACTCTTAAGCACAGGTCTATCTAAAAGTATTACAGAAACGCAATCAAAATAATAAAGCTACTAAATATTGTGTTAAAGAAATGAGTATCCACCTCAATTCTGGGTGTTTATATACAACCTTATAGACATGTCCAAGCAGTAATACAGTGGCTGTGGAGAAAAAGGAGGGAGCAAGGATGGGATCCTATGAGGGACAGAAGGAGAAGAAAGCTAAGCAGCTATAAGAAAGTTGAATTTTTCTTAAGTGCTGCTGCTCTAGATATTATTTTTAAGTTGTTACAGCTTCTCAAAATAAAAAAGCCCACATTGTTGATATAAATCACAATGTTTTTCCTGCCATAAGGGCACTCATATTTAGAAGAATCACCTCATTCCCCAAATTAGAAAGAGTAGACCACCTGAAAATTTTTTAAAACTCAACATTTTAAAAATAGAAATTAGAAAACAAAAAAGAATGCCCTAGGATATGATGAAGGAATTAGGATATAACTGGGTTTTAGATGAAACTGAATAGAAAAAGAACTTAAATGTACAAAATCCTCCTTGAGTAGCAAAAGATGGTATTATGGGAATGGGAATCTAAGATATTCTCTGCCCCTAGATCCTTTGATAGGCTTAAGTGACGCTGAGAACCTTCCTTGATCTGAAAATATACTCTGCCCCCAATAGGCTGAATGCGGTCACATGGAGCCTGTGGCAGGAGGCTTGTTTTTCAGGAATGCCCACACCTTGATGCTGTGTGATTGAGCAATGGGTCAAGACGGTTGTGACATTCTCTGAGCCAGGAGAAGGCTATATATACCCTTATGTGAGGTTTTGTTTTGGAGCTCACCTTGAGAAGAGTTGTGTGATTTAACCAGATGAGACGCTGGGTAGCCATTGAAGCCCCGGCTTTGAAAACCCAGATGTTGGTGCTTCCCTCTCTGGTAACTGACTAGGTATGGATGTAATGGTCAGACAGCTGGAAGCCTGCCTGCTGATTTGTTTCTCTGTCTGCCTGTAACTAACTTCTGCTTGTAACTTGTTTGTATTCTCTGAAGTTTGGGGTGCTGACCTTTTTCCCCCCGAACTAGGTAAATGACATATGTTTGATTAAAGCAAGATTGTTAACCCATTTTGAGTTGCTTTCCTTTAGAAAAGCAGATCTAAGAACCTGTGTTGGCAGCTATCCTGGGTATGCTAGGGTGCTTGCTGCTACTGATGATCCAAAAATGTTATATAGTTCATATGTAAGTGAACCATCAGAAAGGAGCCTCTGGAAAACTAAGTCAGAAGAGACAACTATATGATATTAGGAGCAAAGCAAAGGTAAAAATAAATTCAAATTTTAAAAATCTAGGAAAAGTTGTAATGGCAAGCAAAGTAGTACTTTGCTGCTTGTTTCAGCTATTCAAGTGCCTTTGAGTCTCACTTTTGATCTTCAAATCAAATTGGTCTTCAAATTCCCTTAGGCCTATTAAGGGCAACACAATGTATACTGTTTCCAACAGAGACTCTAGATACCATCAAAGGTGAGGCTTAAAAGCACTTGAATAGCTGAAACAAGCAGCAAAGCACTATTTTGCTTGCCATTACCAAAGGATATTTTAAAAATCAAGACACTGAGTCATGGAAGAATGACAAGGAGAAGTAAAGAAGGAAAAGAAAGAAAATGAAAGATATTTAGGCTTTGTGCACAATCAAACTTTTTCCTAGAAAAATTCAACAAACATAATTTGATTTTTTTCTTTTTAGTAACATATACTCATTAAATTGAACTGTATCATTTAGAATTTTATTACTGGAGCATACCCCTCTATTAAGGCTCTATTAGCACTATACTAACAGAATATTCTGCTTTAAAAATTTTTTGGTTGAATTGTCTAACTCAATATTCTCCAATGTTATGAATTATTGGCATCATAGCAGGTATCAAAGCACCTAGTGCAATAAACACAAAAAGATCCTTTTCTATAAGACTACTTTGAAGTAGTTCATTTGGTTGCAAAGTTATTTCCACACTCTGGAATATTCCCTCCATATTACATTTCAATTGAGCTTCTCTATAAATTTCAACTTAGTGAAATTATTATTTAGTAACAACAGTGACAATAATAGGGACAGGAACTCAACTTATTATTTCGCTGATATAAAGAACTCCCAGATTATAAAGTGCCTCTACCAATGCAGGGCAATATTTTCTCTTCAGGTTAAAATCTTAGAGGTTTACTAAAGGAATAAGGGATCACACAGCTAAGCCATGTCAAGAGGCAGTACTTGAAGCCAGGTCTTTCTGGCTTTAACACTGGCTCTCTGATTACTATACCACATTCCCATTCAACAATAATAAAATGCTTAAGAGATTCCAAATCAACCAAACAATATGTCTATTAGTTATAGTTATTCATCTGCACAATAAAAGAACCTAAATAGGGTATTTTATCACAATACAATTAAATAGATTACATGCCAATATTATATACACAAGGAATTTACCTTCCAAGGAAATCATCCTTGTCTGGGTCTTCATCAAAGAGCTCAATTTCTAACTCCTGCCCAGGATGTTCATAAACTAAAGCCTGAAAAATAAAATATCAATTGTCATTTTCTATTACTAATAGTAATAATACATTTCTAAAAAACTTTAAAATTTTCAAAATTTTTACACATCTATTCTTCTAACCCTCAAATGACTTTTTGAAATAGGACAGGCAGGCACTGTTTTATAGAAGAGGAAACTGAGCACCAAAAAACTTAAGTAATTTGTCCAAGATAATGGTCTTATTCCCATCTTCTTGCCACTATACCAAAATATATTTCAAATAAACTAGCATTACAATGCCAAAATGCAAACAGCATTCCAAAATATGTTTATATATTGCTACCTTCCTGCACAAACATACAGCGAAATGCAAGGTAGGCAAGGCAGAAATTAATTCCACTTTACAGAAAAGAAAATAAGGCAAGGACTGCTTGTCCAAGTTCACAAAAGTACAAGTGGCAGGGCAGGAATCTGAATTTATGTCTACCAGCTCCGGGGCTGTGATGGCAAATGTTCATCAGCAACAACAGTGAAAAAGACACACTTTTAAGTTTAATCTGCACTACTAACATTTTCTCCATCACTTCCTTAAGGATAGATATCAACAAGACTATATGTCAAGCCAAGATACATAACAGCTACCAGTTTCCATGGTATAAATGCTTCTTACAATGAAAATTTAACAATTAGTTCTTGTGAGCCCATCTGAATGTACTCCAGCACACCCCTGGCTAGTTTAGTACTCCTCTCACTTAATCAAAGTACTTTGATGGCCTCAGTTGGAAGCATTAGAATCAATATTGTAAAATTAAATGCAGTATATACAATTACCTCATAAACTTCATTCCACTTTGGGCTGAGATTTTCTTTGATGACCTTGCTTTGAAAGATTTGGTTGCCGACCCGGATTACTCCATAAGGGTCTGATTTTCCCTTGACAAGGCCCTTAAGATAAGTATCTTTACCCTGCAGATCCTGAGCTTCAATGAAATGTATTCTTAAAACACCCTGAGAATGAGTACAAAAAATAAAAGTAGTAAATGGCTGCTTACTTTGTAGACTCCTGTATTATTTTTAAACAGTTTTCCCAAGACCGTGGCTTTAGCAGGACTTCTCTAAAGGGTAAAGTGCCCTTTTAAATAAATTGTTCACATTTTATCCAGAGAAAAACATAGCTGCTCAAGTTTTATACTTGTAAATTTCAGGTATATGAAAAATAAGTTAAATTTGGCAATAGATTATCTTAATGTAGTCACATGACTAGTCTTAAAGTCAGTATATTTTAAATGGTGCCAGGAAACAATTTATAAATTTAAGTGAATTTTTGCCTTTTCAATGATGAAAATTTGAAGTTAAAACATTATCTTGCTCTCTGCAATGTACTACTGCACTAATTCTATTGAATAAAGCAAAACTACATACTGTTTTCTGTATTTTCTTTTAAATCTTAAGCATTTATCAAGAGTACTTAGTATTCAGTAAGTACTTAATAAATACTTGATGTAATCACTGGATCAGATTAAAATATTTACATAGGCTTATTCAACTTATATAAAGGACACCTGAAGGAACCAATGAAGCATTCATTATTTCTACTCCCCCCAAAAAGGGACTGAATTTCTTTTGATCATAGTGAAAACAATGGATTCTGTATATAATAACCTATATCACATATCATTCCAGAATCCAGAGCGGTAGCAGCTAAGATTATTGACTTCTGCTAGAAAGGTGTGTATTATAACAACCCTACTAAAGAAATAAAGAGGCTCCTTTCCATTACATGAAAGGAGAATTCAAATCAACTTCTTTTATCAATGGAAAAAGGATATCAAATTTATAAAAACGTATAAAAACTTCAGGAGATAGAATAAGACTGAGAGGACAACTTTTCTACCCTTCCCCATAAGATCAATTTTTAGACTTTAAATATTTTTGTAAGAAAGTTCTTCTATGACCTGAATTTTTTGGTATATTTTAAGCAGAATTCTTTCCTTTTCAAACTAGAAAGAGCTAATGTAACCACCTCTAAATTAATTAGCTAAAGAGTATATTTAAGTCATTATGTCATTAATGTTTAATGAACAGTACAAATGTACAAATATATTTTGTATACTTTCCTCAAATAGAGTATTTAAGAAGCCTATGAAGAAATTTAAAGTATACTTTAAATAAAATTATGCTTACATATTATTTTTCAATTACCTACATATATTAGTCTCTTATCACAGGGATTATTTCTCTGAAACCAGAAAGAGTTCATGGTGAATTAATGAAACATACAAAGCTATTTTTATCAACTTTTGTAGAATAGTTTTGGCAGTTCTGGGAGAGTATCATTAATTTTTTCTTTTTAAAAAAATTTTTTTAATGATGTTTTCATTATTTTTTAAAGACTAAAAAAAAGAAAAAGAGAAAATGAGCATAAGTGGTCAAGACATCTAAAAAGTCTGAAAGTATATGTGATGGACATACTGTATTGTGGACCCCCCAGCTCTGCATTTCTTCTTTTCTGAAGCATGCTCATTCTTTAGAATTTTCTTACATTTGATTTGTGTGTGTGTAACTGTTCTTTCCATTTCCATTTATTGCAGTCACCGTGTGTATTGTTTTCTTGGTTCTACTTACTTCATTCTACAGTTCTTATAGGTCTTTCTCTGCTTCTCTGCAGTTGTCACATTCTTCATTTCTTACAGCACAGTAGTATTCCATTACATTCACATCTCACAATTTGTACAGCCATTCCCCAATCAACAGACATCTACTTCATTTCCAACTCTTTGCCATCACAAAAAATCTTACCATAAATACTTTGGCTACATGTGTCTTTCCTACCAGAAATGACAAAATTTCTTCAAATCCTAACAAACATTTATCTTGTTAATAGTACTAAGTTGAGCTCAGGGAATTGCAGTACAAGAACTTTTAAGCCAATCCTTTAATACATGTTACCTGATCTTCTTTCAGACTCAACTAAGAACCAAGTTCTAATGCTAAGGTGAAAACTATTAAAATCACAACATAGGGAAAAGTGCTCCATCTTGAATAAATTACTACTAGCAATGTTTCTTATAATACTTTATCAAAAGAAAAAGTAAGTGTAGAAACAAAGTATTTAATTTGGATTCCTAGACATATTTTCTAGGATATCACATAAATAATGTCACTTTCAAAGCTATCATCCAATTTACCTTATTTCGAAGATAGCATTCACTGGATTAAACATCTGGTAATAAGCTTTTTTGACTTTAAGAATTACTGAAGCTCCATCACACATTTATAAATCATCCTAATATTTTTGCATTACATTCTTGGCTCAAAACTTCCTCCCCAAGGTGACTGGATTAATTTTGTATTTCTACAGCAAGAAATGGGCTTATTGCAACAAGAAATAATGTTAACATAATAAGAGGTTCTAATCAATTAATTTTAAAGAAAGAAATGGGTTTTGTTTGTTCATTTTTAAATAAGAATAGAATATCTTACCTTTGGTATAGGGAATCGCAGCTGAGCAATCTGAACTTCACTGACAAGAGGGACTGTGATTCGATTAGGAAGCACCAAGTAATTGGATATTATATCCAGAATGATAGTATCTGATAAACCACTGTTAGGCAAAAGGAAAACAACTGCTAGATATCAAAACATGTTTCCATAGGTAATAATTAACTCACACGATAGTAAAAGTTAAAAATTCCCCTTGTTCACTCAGTAATAGTCTAGTTTTTTAAAAGAGAGCATTCAGAATTAGTGAATAGGAAGACTTAAACATGCTCACTACTAAGTTGCTATAATTTATATTGTGGTCAGAAAACATAAAAGAATTTGATTAAACTGTGTAATTTCCTAAGAGCAAGATAACTTATTTATTTTATCATTAAATATTTCACATTCAAAATTAAACCATATTTCACTAAATTTCTATCTCCCACTCTGAATGAGGTAAATGAATATTCCACACATGAATCCTTCTAAAAGACAATCAACTTTTGATTCCAATGAGGAATAGAAACTGTCATTATCTACTATCTTACAACCATGGAAATTCGAGTACTATAGTGAATTACAGATAAAAACAAAACAGATAATTATTTGAACTGATATTTCCAACCACCCTGCCCTCCATTTTTCATAATACCTGATTTGGTTTTATATAGGGTTGTTATGAATATCCAATGAAATTATGTTTGTGAAAGCACTTGTTAACTAAAAAATGCTGTATCAATACAAGCTATTATTCTTTGATGTATAATAGCACACCCTTCATTTTCAATTTTCCTATATAAAAGAGAAAGGCATTCCTTGATAGTACCCTTTGGGCATAGATGCTTAATATATAATTAATATACTTTAGTACTTCCAACTATAGAGCTCTATACATGTTATTAAATACTCACATGATAGTGTATCTCCCACATCTCTCCTCTCACTGATAATTAATCCAACACTCATACTGACTGTTTCCCTCTCCTTTCACCCCTTTATTTGCTACAGTGATTTTTACATTACATACTGGCAAAACAGATGTTCTTTGCCCTGTCTATTTTGGCACAAGAAATGCAATAATTTTCCTAAAAAAGGAAAGGAAAAAAACCATCTGACATAAGTACTTTGGTTACCAGTTGCATCACAATAATAAGACTGCTATTAAGCCACTATTGAACTCTACTGTCCTTGTTAATGGTAGGAAAGACATCCTGAAGAAGGCAGGATTTTAGCTGAGTTCAGAAAGAAATTAGGGAAGCAAAGAGTCAGAGGAGAGGAAGGAGAACCTTCCAGGCATGGTGGAAAGCCAGCACTACTGCCTAGAACGTGAGATGGAGTATGACGTATGAGTAAGAGCAAACAGGCCAGTATAACTGAATCACAGATTGCAGGGAAAGGAGGAGTGGAGGACAAGAAAGAGTGAAGAGTCAAAAATGAGGTCAAAGTTATGAACCTAGGAGGCTGGAGGAATGGTGGAATCTTCAACAGAAATAGGCAAGTTCAGTAATGGGGAGGCTTTGGGAGTAAAGATGATGAGTTTTATTCTGGACATTGTGATTTTACAAAGGTTATGAGACAGTCAGTTTGATTACTTTTTTTCCCCAATAGAGCAAGTTATACTTGTTAATTGAAAAAATTACATAGCCACTAAGTAGTTGGTAATATAGAAATGGGGCTCACTACAGAATCTCAGGTCAGATATGTGGATCACTAAGTCACCAACATACAGATGATATGTAAAATCATGGGAGCTGACAAGATCACTGAAAGAGAGAAGATAATGAAGGGGCCCTAAAGAGCCTTAACGGTATGCCCACTTAGCACTGGGTGATGAACCAGCAAAGGACTCTGAGGAGAACTAGTCAGATAAGAACAAAACCAGAAGAAAGCACTGTCCAAAACCTCCCAAAAACAGTGAAGAGAGAATATCCAGATGGTTAATAGTGCCAATGTAGAAAAGGGGTCAAGAAGAATGAGTACTGGACCAAAGAAATCAGATTTGGCAATTAAAGACATAATTGGTAATGGTAAAGGGAGCAGTTTCACTTGATTGATGGGGTTGAAAGGCAGACTGGATGAATGAATAAGAAGAGAGGAAATGCAGTTTGGCACTGACAGCTTTTTCCAGGGCTTTGGTTGAGAAAGGCTAGTAAGATAAATAAAGAGATAAAATAAAGATAGCTTATGGGGAAATTGAAGTCTAATGAAGATTTTTTTTTAAAGCAATTGGGGTTAAGTAACTTGCTCAAGGTTACACGGCCAGTTATTATTTCTGGGTGTGGTGCTGAGTATCTGAGCCCGGATTTGATCCAGGTCATCCTGACACTGGAGCCGGTGCTCTTACTCGCTGAGCCACCTGGCCGCCCCTAATGAAGATTTTTTAAGTATAAGAAGTTCTGGGCATGTTTCAAGGCAATAACAAAGGATCAGAGAATACGGAGAAAATTGGAGATGACTGAAGGGGAAATTTGTTGGAAAGTTTGGAAGAGGACAGGATCAAAGATACGTGTGGAAGGGGGTTTGCCTTAATAAGGAAGGCCACCTAATTTTCTGAAATTGACTAAGTGAAGAAGGTAGTGTCAATGCAAAGACCACTGACTCTGGACTTCATAGGTGTGGATTCAAATCACTCCTCTGACACAACCATTGTGACACTGGGCACATGACCCAAACTCTCTGAGCCTTAGTATGATCTGCAAAAAAAGACAGTGATGATCTGAAGAGCATTCAGGGAGGGAAAGCAGGATGTGGAGCGCCTTAAGATTATGCCAAATGAGGATTGGAGAGGAGTTGGGAATCTTTAGCTTGCAAAAGAAGAAAAGGGAATAATATCTGTGTTCAAGCACCTCCAAGGCTATCATGGAGAAGGATTTTTAACTTTGCTTGGTCCTCAAGGGAAGAGCTAGGAACAATGTGGAATTTTTAAAGAAACAATTCTAGGTTTAACATGAGGAAAAATTTTCTAACAACTGGAGCTATCCAAAAGTGGAATGGGTTGTCTCAGGGGGTGGTATCTTAACATAGGCAGGTCTTCAAGCACTCATCACACCAACACTTGTTCTACTGGACTGAAGAAGAGATTCTTTTTCTGATGTAGGCAGGATTATCAAATAGCCTCTAAGATCTCTTTTAACTCTGGTATTCTTATCCCCCCTTACAATGTCACAGCAGAAGACTATATATGGAGTACATTTTTACTAATATTTATTCACTCACTGTATAGTTAGGGGGAAAGTACCAATTTATTTAGAAAAAAGAAGAGACCTTTTCTCCATTCCCCCTAAAAGATAGATTATTGAAGGAAAATAATAGTCTGTTTAATATCAGAAAAATCAAACTTATGTATAAAATAGGCTAGTACTGATATAACTATGCTTTTAAATACTTTATAAATTCCTCACATATGTAACACTAACATACCTGAATAATACCTTAAAGCCTCTCAAAGATGAAATTAAAAGACATAAAAAACAAATATGCAAGTAATGGACGAGAAAGTTCCTTCACTGATCCAATATAGAAATATATGTAAACTGAATAATGAGTATTAACTTTCAGATATAAGCAGCACCACAAAAGAGTTCACAACTGTTGCCCATAAAAGAACTTTCTTTTCTGGTTAATGACTTACAGGCTTGCCATAAGTGATCACCATTCAAAGCTTGGGGCTTGATGGACAACAAAGGAACTAGATTGGTTACATTTTTTTCACCAGGAAAGGGTGTGTTCTCTGGAAAGTTTACAAATGCTTATGGCATGAAACGGCTTGCACTTTCTGTAAACATTTCATTGCTTCAGGTTAGTGAAGAGACTCCAAATAGGTGACATGACCTCTCAAGTTCCTTATTTCACACCACCCCCCTCTGAAATTCCAGAGAGTACAATGTAATTTGTGTCCAATGCCTTCAAGCAATCATTGTGGCAATCAATGATTTGCTCAAGGTAACAAAGCTAGGAGAAGCCAGGGCTCAAACTTGGACCACTGAAACCCAATCACTTTACCATGCTTCCTTTCTGCAGTAAAGGACCTGGTGATGAAAAAAACACTAAAACAGATTTTTAAAAAGGGGAAGAATATAGGGCTTAGACCTTCTGAAACTATTATAATTCTAGCAAACCTGGGGCTAATTAGGACCACAGAGATGATCTACTCTATCTCCTAACCCTCACCTCCTGCCTCCCATTTTACAGATGAGAAAATTGAAGCCCCAAATGGTGTACTGGCTTGCCAGAAGTCACATGTGTAACATGTAGCAAAACTTGGATTCTAATCTAGGGCTTCTGACAATTCTAGTGCCCTTTCTCCTTATGTATGCTGCCACGTCCTCAAGGAACTTATATTCTTACATAATTGTTATGATGCAACCTCCTTTTCCGGAAGATTATATGAAAAAAATCCCTTTTTTCAACATTATTAGCAAAATACGGATGCTTAGCAACTAATTACTAAAAAATAAAATCTATTAAACTATTAGTAAATTAGCTATTAAGCCACATTATTTAATGCTTACTTTAGTCCAGGAATATCCAGAAGATTAGTTAGTCCCGTCCAATTAATTTCTAGAAGCTGTAAAAAGACAAGAAAAAAAACTATTACTTAGACTTTCCTACGAAAGAAAGAAGTTTATTAATAAGGCGTCAACATGCATTCTTCTCATTTTACAAGTTATTCATTTTTAAATTTAATGGAAAATAAACAATTACAAAATTCACAATACCAGGGTCAACATCCAATTGTATATCTCTATCTGTCTCTGTCTCTCTCTGTCTCTTTCTCTCTATCTTTCTGTCTCTCTCTCTCTCTCTCTCTCTCTCTCTCTCTCTGTCTCTCTCTAACACACACACACACACACATAAAGAATTCTTAATTCATGCTTCTACCAACTATGTCTTCACTATAAGTCATGTACTATAAGTACATAAACTGAAATTTACTTTACTACTGTGTAATATATTTGAAATGAGTACTATAAAATAAACAGGAAAGATGTTTCTTAGGAGAAGAAAGATTCAATCAGCATTTTATAGACAAAACTTCTTAGAATTATAAAATGGTAAAACTGGAAGGGATCTGAGAAATCACCTAAAACAGGAGTGGGAAACCTGCAGCCTTGAGGCCACATGTGACCCTCTAGGTCCTCGAGTTCAGCCCTTTGACTGAATCCAAACTTCACAGAACAAATCCTTTTATTAAGGGGATAAATATATGTAAAACCAAAATAAATGTTTTGGGAAAAAGAAAAAGTACACCCAAAGAAAAGCTTTATTCATAAAAACTTAGAAAAATATTAATAAACAAACTTAACAGTACACACCAGCATTACAGGGAAAGCCATTTTTGCCAAACTGAAATATTGGACTGAATGCTTCTAATCTCTATGTCCCTGGGCACTTTGATGGATCTCACACCCATGGAAGTTTAAAGTAAAGACTAAAAGCAACAAGACCCATCATTTCTGAAGTTCTGTCAAGTAAGTTAAATCTCAGTTTTTCCATGTTAGCAGGATGCCAGTGGAATCTTCCATAGGGCTAAGAAAAGGAACATTTTCACTGCTGCTTAAAAATCCTACTACTATACTCCCTGCAATGGTTGTTTACAAAATTTTCCACTCTCAAGTTACCAAACCTAAATGTATATTCCTAACAGTCTCACTCAGAACTCCTCACTTCCTTACTCTACTGAGAAAGATGAGCTCCCACAAGCTCTCCCTTTCCATCCTCTTCCATATACCTTCTAGACAAATCTCTTTCTGTTCACGGGCCTTTCCTTTCTCCTGTCTCAGGAATTACTATGTCCTTTCCTTGGCAAGGCCACCTGTGTCCTTGATCCCAATAACTATCAGTTATTCCCTCATTCTCATATGTCTGCCCATCCTTTAAAATCTTTTCATCCCATCCTTAAAAAAAAAACCTCTCCCTTAAGCATGCTGACTTTTGAACTTTCACAGTAACTAGATCAAAGCATTCTAGAGCCAGAAGAGCTACAGAGATCATCTAGTATAATGCTCTCACTTGGACAAAAGAAACTGAAATGCAGAGAGGTTAATGACTTGCCCAAGGTCACAAAGCCTGGGGTGGCAGGACTGGGATGAGACCCTACGTTTCCTGCCATCTCTTGTGCTCTCTCCATTATACAATACTGCCTCTTTATTTTTAACATAAACAAGTCCTTTTAACTTGTCCCTCTTTCTCAAAATGTATACAGAAAGCAAAGCTATCCTTTAATTAGATCTCCACTTCTGCCAAGTGTCATCTTTTTCTAGAAATTTTTCAAGAAATTTATGAGTCTTTAAACATTAGATTTCATTATCAATCATCTTTAAAAGAATCTATTACTTTTCTTCTGTTGACCTTAACTGTTATTTTCTTTTCTGTTTGTTGGCTTGCTTTTTCAAGAATTTCTTTCAATCCTTGCTCTGATACCTTTCCACTCAGTTGTCCATATCTTGCCATCTGTATGAGATAGTTCTCTTCTGCTTTAGCCTTTTCTGGCTTTACAAGAGTTAAATTACTTAACCTGGCCTGTTCTTACTAATTCAGAACTTGAGTTAAAATACTGTTTCTCATCTCTGCTTCTCTATGTTTTGCCTCCCATTGTGCTGGGTCGCCAGGTTGGCCGGCCTTTGCTTCAACAGGGCCTCCAGGTCTTCATCTGCCACAGTGGGTCTAGTGGTGGAAGAAGAGCTGACTAGATAGCAGCAGGGACCGGAGCCCTTCGACTCCCCACACTGCCTCTTTTCTATCTCTTTAAGGTTTTCATTTTTGACTTTGCTGACAAATTCCTCGAAACAGTAACCTACACTTCTGATCTACTAATTCCTCAATTCCTTGCCATCCAGGCTTCTTCCTTTCCATGTCCACCTGCTACTTCTACTGAAACTGTTTCTTGGAGTCAAGAGGGCAGATTAGCAGGAAGTACAGTAATTTCCACCCCTCAAAAAAGAAAATTTCTCCCAAAAAGATCTAGAAAACACACCAGACTGAATACTTATCAGGAAACTGAGAAAAAAATCAGTGAGTCATTTTTCCAGGCCAGGTAGACAGAAGGAGACAGAAACAGAAGTCTGTAAACACTGGGAATGGGGAACCCTCCACTGAAGGAAGAGGTTGTACACTAAGGAAAGAGAAGGTCCCAGATCCAGCACAAGGACCTTAAATTTGCATAAGGTATAAGAACAGATATTTGGCAGCTCTACCTACTTCCAAGTCATAGATGGAAAGTGTTCTAAGGAGGGGGCAATGGTGTTGCAGGATGAGATGTAGTCATAGACCTAGACTGTTAACCAAGAAAGGTTCAGAAGCAAGTAGCAACTATATGACTTTCACTCCCAGAAGCAGAGCAGGGACTCATTTTCAGCCTCTAATCCAGTCTTAAGTAGAATAATCAGAGCAGAAATCACAAACTAAAGGGGAGCCTGATTTTTCAGAGCGTTTCCCTGGTTGACAGCAGCTAAGTTCAGAAGCAATCTCCTAAAAGGCAAGCCCAAAAGCCCCCTGCTCAGACATAAAACCAGGTTAAGAATTTACCAGGCACCTCCTAAAAGAAACCAAAATGAGAAGTCCTAGGAACATTATAGCAAAAACTGAGAGCAAAGAAAAAATATTGCCATTAGTCAGAAAGAAGTTCAAGTACCAAGAAATTTAGTCAAGATCACTCAGGATTTGACAGGCACCAATTTAAAGAAGCAGAATACGGAATATGATATTTCAGAAGTCAAAGGATACAGACATATAACCAAGAATAGCTTACTTGGCAAAAATGAGTATAATCCTCTAAGTGGGGGAGGGGGGAACAAATCTTTGATGAAATAGAGGATTTCTAAGTATTCCTGATGAATAGACCAGAACTGCACAGAAATTTGAAGTACAACCAGAGGAGTAAAAAGAAATATAAAAAGGTAAACAAGAATAAATAATCATAAAGATCTAAAATAGACTAAACTGTTTATATTCTAACTCTAATTTAGTCCAAAAGACAAAAAAGGGAGGGGAAATTTAGGGTAGATTATCTGAAATGGTCCAGTAAGCCAGCAGAAGTTTAAATAAACAAGGAGGAAGGTGTAGGGGAAGTCCTTAATATTTGAATGTCACTCTCTTTTGAATTGGTCAAAGGAGGGAAGAATATAAACACATAGCTGGGGGGTTGTGGAGGGGGGGGGGTAGAATGCATTTCACTCAACAGGAAAACAGGAGGGAAAGGTGAGGAGTTTGTACTTTATTTCAATAATAGCAAGATACTGAAGAATCCGAGTAGAGGAGCTATGTGATAAAAGGAAAAGCAATCTGGTCATAGTGTGAATGCTGAACTGGAGGGGATAATCAGAGACTGGTCAGGAAGCTAGTGAGAAAAGTGAAGAGGGTCTAGAGTAGGTTGTCATTGAGAAGGCAAGAAGTAGAAAATGTAGGAAATATTGCAGAAGCAAATCCTGGAATTCAGTGAAATGGAAGAGTCAACCAGGGATCATTAAACTTTAAATTCAATGATATGTTCTATCTGTTGCAGGAAATGACTTAAGCAAAACTCCTCAAATTTTAATCTTTTTCAGAGTTGAAAGAATAACATGATTCAGTGTGAGATTATGAAAGTGAATAATGTGTCCAAATTTTAAGGCAGAGAAACAAAATTCTGCCTGATCCTAAAAAAATAAAGATGATAAATGTGTGACTTTTGGTTTATGTTTTTTTTTTTTTAATGAGGCCTACTACATTTTTCTCTGTTCTATAAGTTAACTTTTGGAAGGGAGTTAGGAAGGGGAAGATTGGGTCTCCCTAGCTTGCCCAAGTTGGAAATGCAGTGGCCACTTACAGTCCAAGAATTCCAACTTTCAGGCAAAGAAGCTTTGACACTTGGGTTTTTCTTACTTAGGTTGGTTCACCCCTCTCCAAGCAGCCTGGTGGCCCTTTGCTTCCCAAGGCTAACCACATTTTTGTAGCAGAGCAAATACCCAACAGGCCTTATTTGCTTCTCAGAACCCCTGAACTCAAGGGTTTCTTGAGATTTAGTAATCCCTATAGCAGGGATTACAGACATGTGCCATAATGAATAGCTATAAGTCACTTTTTTTTTTAAAGCAATTGGGGTTAAGTAACTTGCTCAGGGTTACATGGCCAGGTATTTTGTGTGAGTGCTAAGTATCTGAGGCCAGAACCAATCCTGGGTCTCCCAACTCCAGGGCCGGCGCTCTTACTCACTGTACCACCTGGCCACCCCATATAAGTCGCTCTTAAACCTAGAAATACTTTAAAACAAAATAAATTTTTCAAAAGGGTTTATTCCAATTAGCAAAACTACTTTTAATTATTTTATACAATATGCTATATGTAAGATATAACAATTAACAAAAACGAATTTCAGATGTTTGGAATTCTAGACTTAAAAAAATATATACCAAAATCTGATTTTCTTTGTTCAGGAGAAAAATAAACGTGTAATTTTTCAGGCAAAAAGAGGTAAAATCAAAGTCTATTACATTGCTGGCATAGTTCAATAATAAAATGTTTATTCCTAATATGTTCAAAGATGAAAACCATTATTTTTAGGCTTAAAATTATTCATTCCACAGAAGTTTAGTAGATCTGATTCTGTACTATGCTGTATTCATTCAGACTCTTGATAAATTCTCTTCCTCCTAAATGAATTCCAGATGCAATTCCTCCAATCAGTTTTCTAATATATTGACATAATGCATCCACACTGCTCTTGGTTGTACAAACTCAAATAAGCTTTAAAAAGAGAAGCAATGAACTGTCACCAGGGTCCCTGCTCCCCAAGACTGCACACACTAGTGTGCCAGTGCTTTTCCCTACCCTGGAACTTCAACCCTGAACCACCTATGAGTAACATGATAGAGTCCTTTATCCAGTGCCACCAAAGGGTCCCTTGTAATATCCTTTTATGACTAGCTGTCCAATTCCTTTAACATCCATAGGCTAAGAGTTCCAGAATCCACCACTGCTGATTCAGTCATACCCACGCCCCTCCCCAAAGCCCATTTCTGACTTGCCAAGGCCCAGCCTATCTGGATTGTACTCCACTTTCATCCTAGTGAGACAGACCTTTCCTGCTGACCTTCTGAGTTGTCCTAGAATGGAAAATTGTTTCACATCATCCTTTTGCCGGCTCTGCCACTTCAGAATTCACTTGGAGATGTTATTTTAAAGTTGTTTAAAGGGGAATTTGGGAGAGCTCAGGCAAGTCTCTGCCTTTACTCTATCATCTTGGTTCTTCCCCTCTTCCAGGTATTCTTATCATCTTTGTGGTCAAATGATTTTTTTTTTCCCTCTACAACTCTGCTCACATTTGGAGAATTGTTCTTCATTAGTGTTAACTTTTAGGTTTCTCTTCATCCATAATATTCCCTCACTGTGTTCAGTATTTTCTTCTGCTTATTCATAATTTCTCAAGTATTTCTCCTTTTTCAGGTTTCAAAGGTTTCAGGATTCTTTACAAGAGCTTGTACTACATTCTGTAGTATGAAGCCTCTCCCAATCTCCTCCAGAATTTGGTTATCTTACTCTGTAGTTCCTGACTCAATAGAGGAACTTACTTCTTGTTTTGTTTTGCTATTGTGTTTGTGTGGGAGAATTGGGCTCTTCAATGTCCTCTGAGTCACCATCTTAAATGGAAACATGAGATGAGGGAATAAGAAGAAGTCCAGGTAGGAGCAGAGAGGAACACAGACTGAGCAGGTCAATCATTTCTGTAGTGTGGTCTCTGGTACCAAAGTGATGATTTCTTAAAGTCCTTTCCATTTTCAAGGACCAATAGTTTACTTCTATTTTCTCACAAACTACCTGAACTAGACACCAAGTTTCAGAAGACTTTACTCTTTCAACTCAAAACCTCTCACTGTGGAGTCCTGCTGTCCTGATTCATGGAGACCTCACATTACCCATGACATGAAGGCCTGGCTCCAACCTGGCTTCATTCTGTGCTCTTGGAAATGCTTCTTCCCCCTCCCAGTTTTAGATTCATAATTAAATCAATTCTGTCATTGTTATAGGAAAGATATTTCATCCTATTCCCCTTTACTTTACTCACAGTCTAAATGACTTCTAAACCAGATCTGGACTTAACTTCCTGCATATCTACTGTCTTCCTCCATTAGAATATTTAGTCTGTGAGAACAGAGGCTGTCTTTGCCTTTGTATTCATAATCCTAGTGCATAGCACAATGTATGGCATGTAGTTAAGTGCTTAATAAACTTTTTCCCCCCATTCACTCATTTGACTTTACTTATGAAGGAATCATAACAAAGAAAAGAGGTGGCATTCACATTCTTACTGAATTCAGAAATAAAAATTATAAAATCAAAGACAACACTTCAAATTTTGCCTTTGTAAAATGAAAGCAAAGGTATTTAAATTCCAAGTTTTTTCGTGGCAACCTCCTTAAAAATGACCCTGTCACAAGCCGTCAGTAAGACCAGTTCTCAATTACTCTAAATCAGTGCTATGTAGAAGAAAGTCTAGTTAGTGGCAGGACACAATGGAAATGGACCAAGACTTGTTCTTCTATTTACTGTGGGACCTGACACATGTCACTTCACCACAATGAATTCTCACTTCCTTATCCCCTAAAACTTGGATGACAATACTTCTATGAGCTGCCTCACAAGACTCATCTGATTAAGTAAACTTTAATTAAGTTCCTACAACACAGAAAGCAACATACTAGAAGTCACAGATATGAAAAGAAAAATGACACAGGTTACTAATATTCAAAAAGAATATTGTGCATTTGGTACAGTGAACAAAAGTTAATATTGTAGGGAATGATGGGTAAGGAAAAAAATCTCAATAGTCCTTGGAGAAATAACTTTCTTAGCTGAGTATGGGAGAGTGATCAAAGAACCTAAGAACAACATTTCATAAGTGATCATACTGCCTCTGTTTCAAAACCTCCAAGACAGAACCCACCAACTCCAAATGGACCCCATCCCATTTTTGGATAGCTTATGATTATTTTTAAATTTTTCATTACCTCAAACCTGATTTTTTTTTTTTAAGCAATCAGGGTTAAGTAACTTGCTCAAGGTTACACGGCCAGTTATTTCTGGGTGTGGTGCTGAGTGTCTGAGCCCGGGATTCGATCTCCAGGTCGTCCCAACACTGGAGCCGGTACTCTTACTCACTGAGCCACCTGGCCGCCCCTAAGCAATTGGGGTTAAGTAACTTGCTCAAGGTTACACGGCCAGGTGTTTCTGGGTGGGTGCTAAGTGTCTGAGCCCGGGATTCGATCTCCAGGTTGTTCTGACACTGGAGCCGGTGCTCTTACTTGCTGTGCTACCTGGCCGCCCCGTCAAACCTGATTTCAAGAGAGTGAGAAGTGAATGAGTAGTGAGTAATGGAGGCTACAGGTATAGACTATGTTTTCTAAATACTAGTTTAGTAGTGAAAAGGAGAAATATGGTATGATAAGCTTGACTGTTATGATGTTCAAATACATAAAAATTTTACAGATTAAAAGCCAGCATGTTAAGAATAAGATATGATTATTATGATAGTGGTTAAGCAAATCCTTGCTGAATGATTAAAGAGAGGGTAATAACAGTAACTTGCATTTATATATAAAACTTGAAAGTCTTGTACCTCCACTGAAGTCCTGTGTCAATACCTCACTATAGTATGGAAGTGATGCTAAGTTCCCAAAGGCTATACCAATGAAAAAAAAACTCTGACAAGTCTTACACTAAGCTGGAAATATTTTAAGAATGTCTTAATAATGTATGCTTGCTGTATGAGTAAGAGTCTAAGTTGGTTCAAAGGGATTCATCACTAGGAGAGCTGTGAGGTGATGAATTGTTCAGCCTCAGCAATGATCAAGTCAATTGAAGGTTTACTCAAATTACAAAATTATAGATTGAGGATGCAGTTAAGGTTTATAAAGCATGTTCCTCATACTAATTCTATGACCTTATTAGCATTAAGTATTACATATACTTATTTACACACAAGAAAACAGGTTTTTAAAATTATATGAATTAACCTGAGAGTTACACCTAGAAGTAAATGTCATAGGCCATGTCTAAGTCCTAGTCTCCTATTTAAGTCCAGCATTCTCTTTATTGTACTATATTCCCTTGCTTTTTAGAAGAATATTAATATTAACCAATCATAAAGATATGAATACAAAGACATTTTAAGAAAAAGTTACTTTAAGTTTTCTTTAAGCTTCAGTAGTTATACTTTTAAGAGTACATTACTATTCATTTTTACTGACAACTCAAATTTCCAGAGCAACATAACATTGGCAATGAAAGCATTATTTCAGTTTTATAGATAAAGACGGGTAATATGGTGCAGTACAAAAAGTACTGGGGTATTTGGAGTCAGAAAACAAACATTCAAATCCTGATTTTATCATCACATCCCTGGGTGACCTTGGAGAGATTTTAATTTCTGCAACCCATTTTTCCTACTGTAAAAAGAGAGGGCTGGACTAAATGATCACTATGGCCCACTAAGGTCCAACTCTAAGAGTATGATCCTGATTTCCAAGAAAACTTAAGGTAACAGAGGTGAAATGACTTACTCCTGAGTCACAGCATGAGTATAGGATTTGCACCCCAGGATTCTGGTTCCATACTGTATTATGCTACCTTGAAAATATATGGCATAGGGCTGTATTGTGCTAGAGCTGCCAAAAGGAGTTTCTAAAACACAAAAAGGTTAAGAATCCCTTCAAGAGATGATTTAGAGAAATCATCATTATTAACATCACCATGAAAAAGCAGTTGTTCATGGCTTAGGGCTCCAGGTACTATAAAATAAACACCTTTATTTCTGAAGATACTATATCCTGCTCAGATTTCAAATGAAGTAGGTATAGGCAGATGAAGCTCAAGGGTTGAAATCACATAGCAAATCACACAGAGAAATGGATGAACTTTTCTGGAAGTCCATGTAATAATATCTGTAATAAAACCATTTTAGAGATAGCTAACTACCTGAATAACTCTTAGCAGTATTTATTTAACACATTTTCAGCATGGCTCTGGGTTTTGAAAATTACTACAAAATATTATTCTAAGAGTTCATGGCCTGCATTTGAGGTCATATATATGTGCAAGAATTAAAAACAAAGAATATAATCAGGTGCCCTGTGAGTGGGCCAGACTATGATCAGAGAAAGGGGAGATCAGCGTGGGCTAGAGGAGTAGTAGGCTGAAAAGGCAGAGTGAAATGTGAGCCAAGTAAAAATAAGCAGCATTTTGACTTTTAAAGAGAAGACTCTCCAAGCTGAGGGAACAGATTATGCAAAAGGCATCAATCAAGGTGGGAGATTTTTGAGCAGTGAAGGGACATGAAAAATCTATGTTTTAGGAAAAAGCTCTTGAAAGGCAACTAAAATTAGGGTGCCTATTCCCACACAAAAGAATAAGCCTCAAAGCAACTGAAGCCAATGCAACTGCATGAGTAAGATTTCTATTTCAGGAAGCTGTAGAGCCAGTGAGACTTGCATTTCTGAAAGCCATGAACTCATTCCACAAAAACTGTTATGCTTCGCTTGGAAAAGCCACATCTTATGATGCAAAATGTTAGGTTTGTCACTGCAAACAACTCCAGAGCTGTAATGAAACACTGGAAATTAGACTATGAAGCATTCCACTGGGATTTTTTTCTTTTCAACTCTACTATAACTTTTATCTGATTAATTATATGCTTCCATAAATCTGAATGAAGTTCTTTGATGAGTGACAATTCATTAAAGATACTTTCTTAATTACCATACACTTTAAAATGTGTGTCACACTGTTACTCCCATAATTAAAGAAATGAGATTCAGTCACTCTGGAAATAATAGTCCAGGTTTAATATAATGTAGCATATAAAAAATGAAACTATGCAGTTTATGAACTACAGTTTAAGTATACTATAATATCTATATATGGAAATAATAATGAAAAATCTCTAAAATGAAAAAGGATGATAAAACAGAAAGAATGCTGGATTTTAAGTCAGGAATACCTAGGTTCATATCTTATAATTAGAAGGGTAAGAAAAAAATAATACTTGCTTTCAAAACCCTCAAATTCTGATAAAGGAAAACACATATAGGAAGGTTTAACTTCAAGGCCTATTGAAGGGCACAATGGTATTAGTATGCAATAGCAAAGCAGATAGTAATTTATCTTTAATGCCATTTCCTAAGGGCCGCTAGGTGGCGCAATGGATAGAGTACTAGGCCTGAAGTCAGGAAGATTCATCTTCCTGAATTGAAATCTGGCTTCAGACACTTACTGGCTCTGTGACTCTAGGCAAAACACTTAACCTTGTTTGCCTCAGTTTTCTCATCTGTAAAATGAGCTGAAAAAGGAAGTGGCAAACCACTCTAGTATCCTTGCCAAGAAAATACCAAATGGGGTCCATGAAGAGGCAGACATGACTGAAAAAGACTGAACAGAAAAAAAAGCAATGCCATTTTCATTGTAAATATCACACTCTTTGAACTTTTTGAAAGTGTCCAGTACTTTGGTGGCAAGAATTGTCTCTTTTGGGTCTTCAGTAGCTGTGGCAGCCAAGGAATGAGGGTTGTAAAAGCTGAATAGGTAGTTTCCAGGTTGTACCTCCATAAATGTTACTCCTCTAAATGATGGCCATCAGGGACTGTTTAGAAGTGGTGTTGCAGGGGTGGCTAGGTGGCACAGTGAATAGAGCACCAGAACTGAAGTCAGGAGGACCTGAGTTCAAATCTGGCCTCAGACACTTAACACTCACTAACTGTGTGACCTTGGGCAAGTCACTTAATCCCAACTGCCCTGCCCTCCCCCTTCAAAAAAAAAAAGAAGTGGTGTTGCTGATCTCTGCTATTCCTACAGTTCTTAGGTGCAGAGTTCTAGACTTTATCTACTGGGGTCTTAGGAGAGGTAGTAGTCTAGGTGGTATGAGTGGTGGTCCCATTCAGTACATATTGCCCCTTCTTTCCCTCACGATGCCTTGCTACTTCATATGCATGGAAGATACCTTTCTAGAAGAGAGCTTTAAAGGTTGTATTACCAAATTCTGTGTAGAGTCTGTCTATCTCCTCATCTGGGATCATATTACAAATGCCCTTGGGATGACTATGCTTATCTAGATGGTCTGCCAAGCTTTCATTAGACTGGTTTTGTCTTCCACAGCTTCCATTCATTTTATGAGAAAATGCTGCTCTTAATCACCCATCATTCTTTGTCTCCTTAAGAGTCTAGGGATCAACTGTGAATGACTTAGCTCTTCTCAGCACTACAATGATCCAAGACAATTCCAAAGGACTCATCATGAAAAATGCTATCCACACCCAGAGAAAGATCTGATGGAGTCTGAATGCTGATTGAAACTTATTATTTTTCACTTTATTTTTTCATAAGTTTTTTTTAGTCTGTCTTCTTTCACAACATGACTAATATAAAAATGTTTTGCACGATTTCACATGCATAACCTATATCAAACTGCTTACCATCTTAGGGAGGGGAAATGGTAGGGAGAAAGATTTTTTTAAATGAATATTAAAAATTGTCTTTACATGTAATTGGGGAAAAGATTTTTAAAAAGATTTTACGTATTAATTTATATTCTAATCTACTGTTTGTGGCAGTCATTTCTCTGCCTAGTAAGGTAAATATTTGCTGACACCTATTTCCAAGGGTTTTTGTAGTGGTCAAATAAGAAAATACTTATAATATGCTATGCCTGGTATTTAGCAGGTGCTACACAAAAATGACAGCTATTATTAGCTAACATCATAAAGTAGTTTCTGGGTTCTTTTAATCTTCTATCAATTTCTCATTTTACCAATTACATTGGTCTAACTTCTAGATGACATTACTAAAGTTGGTTTAGATGTCATTTTTGTTTGTCCACTTCCCATTTTTTTTTATTTTCAAAAGCTTATTTAATGAAGGATAAATCATTCGTATTATATACAATTTTTTTTTTGCTTTTTGGGGGGCAATTGGGGTTAAGTGACTTGCCCAAGGTCACACGGCTAGTTTCTGTGTTAAGTGTCTGAGGTCGTATTTGAACTCAGGTCCTCCTGACTCCAGGGCTGGTACTCTACTCACTGTGCCACCTAGCTGCCCCTATACATTTTTTCATTGACATTCTTTCTCCTAGTTTATAATAAAGTATGTTCTTCACTCTGATGATGTCAGCTGTCTAGCTGACTCAGGGATAATTTCTGTGTCCATAATAAATATCTTTCTGTCCATTAAAAGTTCTCATTCTTTGTGATATTACTTAGTCCTGGCCATATCTAGTTAGTACCAATTTTTTTTATTTTGAAGAAAATGCTCATGATATAGAGATGTGAGGCTTTGGTATAACCTACAGGTCTTTGGCCTCTCTGAACCACTTTTCCATATATTTCTTCTCATCTCCAACTTTTCCCATCTTTGCAATGAAGTTACCAGCTACTAGAGTCCATGTTGACTGATGTGTCTTATCCAGTTCTTCATAGAATTTTTCTACCATTTTTATCCTTAATAACCATTTTTAGTGCTTAAGCTGCAATTATTTTCATGTTAATATAGGTCCAATCAGTCTTTTATTTAATAAATTCCAATGGCTCCCTGTCACCTTCAGGATCAAATAAAAAAACCTGTGACATTTAAGGACCTTCATAACCTGCTCCACTTCCCTTTCCAATCTTCTCATACCTTACACTTCCCAATATATTCTTCAATCAAGTAGCACTGCTCGACTTGCTGCTCCCAAGACAAGACACTCAATCTCTTGGATCTGGATGTTTTTTCTGGCTGTCCCTAATGTTTGGAATGCTCTCCATCCCGGCTTCCTTCAAGTTCCCCATGTCAGATGAACTTGAATGTCACCTTTTATAGAAAACCTTTCCCAAATCTTCTTATTCTAGTGCTTCATCTCCACTGTTTATTTCTTCTTTATCTTGTATACAGCTTATTTATATACATGTTTGCATGTTGTCTCCTCCATTAGATTGTGAACTTCTTAAAGACAGAGACTATCAAGCATCTTTCTTTGCATTCCCAGTGCTTAGCATGGTGCCTTGCTCATAGAAAGCACTTAATAAAAGTTTACTAATTAACTTATGTGATGACCAAATATCCCATGACATAATAGTGCTTCCAGCTTTGGGGCATACTATAAAATCCACTCTGTCAACCTTTGTCTTTGCTTCTCCAAAGACTGCTTTTGCGCCATCCTTTCATTTAGACAATACTACTTTCTTTCTCCATGGTTTGTTTATAGCAAGAATGTCAAGATTGTTATCACTCATTTCCTCTAGAAATGTCTACTTGTTGGTCCATGGACAAGGATGTTACATTTAGAGAACTAATAGTTAAATTAAAATTTGCTGATGGTCTAAAAACTATGATTCTTTACATGTTCTGCCCTCATTCCTATCACTCTGTTAATACCACTTAAGCAGAAGGATGCACACAAACTGTCATTTTAAAAAATTTTCCCTGTTTCATGAGTTGCCACAGTCAAAAAAGTTTTACCACCACACGTCCTGCCTCATAATTATAAAATAAGTTTGTTTTATGTCTGTAGAACATCCATTTGTTATTCTTGTATCTTAACTCCAGACCACATAAATGATCTACTACTTTTCACTTCTCTAGCCCCTACCCCAAAGGACAAAGTTAGTCTGGTCAGTGGGTCATCTCCATTCTCCTTCTAGAAAACCCTCGATGAATATTTGGATCATAAACTAAGATGGATTTGAATATTAAATGGCCTTCTCCAGTCTAGGAATAGACTGTTGTGGCTCTACATTGTCAATAGTTGAAAAGACTAAGTAGATCCTACGAGAATATCCCTGAGATTTATCAGCCATATGAGTGGATTCCAGTATTATTATCCTCACTCAGGGGCCCTTAGATCTTTACAACTATCCCCAGGAAACAGAAAATTCCTGGTATACTTATGAAATGGGTTTTCTATATACACCCCTGGACTGGCCCTACCTGCATGAAATGCATATGGAAGTCTTTGAAAAGGTCTAGGAATGTGGGAAAGGGTCACACTCCAGGGAATACAAGTCAGTTGGACTACCACAGGCTATAAAAGCACCCAAATGACTAGCTATTCCTCAAGTCCAATGACAATATTGCCAATAGAGCTGGTGTTCTATCAGTGGATCATCAGTCTATCATTCATGCCAGAACCAGATTTATCTCTAGGCCTTTAGCAAGAGACTACACTTACATGAAATAAACTATCCTCTAAGTTAATCTCATTAATGAGATATTCAGAAAATGTATAATCTAGCTAAGGATTTTCTTTGGCTTTTCAAAACCAAAGTTTACAGAGCACTAAATCTGAGCATACGTCTCAACACAATGATACCACTGCTATGTCTATACCCCAAAGGGATTAAAGAAAGAAGAAAAAGATCCATAGATACAAAAATATTAACAGTAACTCTTTTGGTAACATAGAACTAGATGCTAATCAATTGGGAAATGGCTAAACAAATGATGGTATATTAAAGTAATGTAATTATTGTGTTGTAGGAAATCACAATATAGAAAGAACTATGAAGGAGAATAACTTATACTATAACTACAACATTGTAAAGGCAAACAACTTTGAAGGACATAAGAGCTCTGATCAATACAATGAGCTACCACAATTCCAGAGGACCAATGATAAACATACAACCAACCCTCCTGACAGAGAGGTGGTGGACTCAAGAAGTAGAATAAGACATATTTTGACATGGCCAATGCAGAAATTTGTTTTCCTTTATTATTCTTATGTGTTAGAAGGGTTTGGTCTTCTTTCTTTCTTTCCTCCCTTTCTTCCTTTTTTACTTTCAACTGAGGAAAGGGAGAAAAAGAGGAAATGAAAAAAATGCTATTAATTAGAGGGGAAAAACGTTAAAAAGTTTGCAGTGGTTCAACAATGTTACTAGCACCAAGTTTCTGAATAATAAGGACAGCCAAAAAAGCTTTAAAGTATTTTTTATTAAAGGGGAAGAATTACTTGGCAACCAGCAGTGGATTTTGTTCTCATATTTTCCAGCTTAAAGTAACTGACAAAAATTCCCTTCAGTCTGTAGCATCTGTTGGATAACTGTTTATTGCCCATATATGGCTGAGCTGTCTAAATTAATGACTCCTAAATCTTCAGCTTCCAGCTTTTTTTATAAGCATTATAAAGTTCTGTTTGTAAGGTCTTCATAGCAATATATAAATATCCTTTTTTTTTTTCAGGTAAACTACACTATATGGTGGATTTAAGTGAAATGAGAATAATATGAATTTTTAAGTAAAAATCAAAGAGTAAAACACTTAATTTTGCTTATCATATAAACTAAAAAAAGTTGTATTAAATTTCATATACAAAAAATAAAGCATTAACTTAAAATGCTGGGTGACTTACTAAACTTTAGTCTAACCTAGAAACTATTTAAAATATTCACAACAGTTTGTACTCATGGAGCACTTAATTTTTAAACTAATTATGGACCTCTTTTTAAAAAAAATTACTGTGTAAGTCAAGTTTAGATATAAATGTAAAAGCAATCTACTAGTATTTAAATATCCCTTGCATCTAACAAAATCAAAACTGACCCTCCAAACAGAATGATTAAATTATCAATACACCGATGTATTTTCAAAAATTAACAGAATTTCTTAGTGGAAAAAATATAGACAACAGGATAAATTTTGCTTCTATTTGGAAATATAGTACTGCTTTTTTAAAAATGAGGCCTGAGTTAACCAGGGGTTTTTTATGGGTTTTTTTTTTTTTTGCGGGCAATTTGTATTAAGTGACTTGCCCAAGATCACATGGCTAGTTTTTGTGTTAAGTGTCTGAGACCGAATTTGAACTCGGGTCCTCCTGACTCCAGGGTTGGTGCTCTATTCACTGCGCCACCTAGCTGCCCCTTAACCAGGGGTTCTTAATTTGGAGTAGGTGAACTTAAAAAAAATAGATAGACAGACAGATAAATGTATTTCAATAGAGCTGACTTACTTGTTAATTCTATGTATTTCATTTTATGCATTTAAAAACAGTATTCCAATAAGGACTTCACCAGACTGCCAAAGGGGTCCATTTACCCACAAAAAACGGTTAAGAAGCCCTGGGTTAGATAAACTCACAACACAACAATGTGATTGTAACACCATATACTGAAGCATTTCAATGGATAAATGAATAACTGTGAATGTATTGGTTTGATTATAGACTGCATTTCTAAAATGAGATCATTTCTTCTGTTAAATACAAAAACTTACATAAGTTACATAATACCATTATATAACAATTGAGCTATTTAGGTTAAACTTGTTTTTTTTTCTTTAAAAAAAAATCTGCGTTTTTGCCACACAAAAAGTATGACATCACTACAAGCTAAAAAACAAAGAAACAAACCAGGAAAAGCATGGAAATTTGGATTGACCAAAAACTATGGTAAGTTAAACTCATCCTGGCTGGAGAGCCCAAAAAGATGAATCACCCTGCCTTCTTTCACTCCACTCCTACAGTAATCCCTAATCAGTTCAAAACTTGGAAACTTGGTACTCTTATGCAGGCACCCTCCCCCTCTGAGGGTCACTTTTCCACTCTGACACACTATGTGCCATGAAGCCACATCTGCAGGTTCCAGGTACTGGCCTGGGATCATCTCTCTACCAACAGTGGAAAGCTTGAGCCCAAGCAAGAGGAAGCAAATTCAAAACCTTGGCAAAGGTAAAGCTTACAGAGCTCCTTTCTACTACACATCCACAAGACTGCTTAATAATCTCAATGATATGTTGTAAGAAGGAAAAGTCAATGAACTTGACAATGATATCTTGATCTCTAGGAGACTCACAGCAAGGATGTAGGCAGCTTATTTATGTCAGTGGAAGGCAGCCTGGCACAAAAAGACAGCTAGATGTGGAATCAGAAGAACTGGGCTCAAAATGCAGCCCTATTCACTGCACTTCACCCACTACAGGTGACCTTGAACAAGTCCCTTAACTTGTCTGGGTCCCAGTCCTCATCTGTGAAATGAGGAAGCTAGATAAAAGTGAGAAATGACGTCTCTTGTAGCTCTGAACTTATCTTTATGTGATCTTTCCTTATCTTGCTATGCCAGCAGCTGGGGGGACAAGCCGAGACTTGTTCATCATGGATGGGACCCCATGAGGAAGTTATTGTGACAGCCTGAGAAACCAGTGATGTTTAAGCTTTATCTACAGCATTAAAAGTAAAATTACAGACTGTTTAACTTTTATATGAGCCAGATTTAAGACAAAATGGCAGTTTGTATTCAGATACATACAAAAAATGTGTAAATTAAATCTAATATACAAAAACTGGCAGTTTAAGCAAAATCATTTTTCATAAAATATATTATTAATATGTAGGAAATATTGAGCTTACTTAAACAATTTTATCATAACAAACTTTACAAGAGTTTAAAAATTATCTTGAATTCAGAAGAGATTCTTTAGAAAAAGAGATATAGAAGCAATCCTAGGATGCATTTTAGGTACAAAGAAAGGAAGGTAAATAAGAATAAGATCATTTTTCTCTTCATCTGCTCTTCTGTACTTTATTTTGTCAGTAATTAAGAAATAGTGATGTGGACTTACAGGTTTTCTGAGGAAGAAAATGGACAGAGCTCCAACTAATGGCATGTCCCCAATCAATGGTTCTAAGATAACTCTCATTGTACCATGAATCTAAAATAAAGAAAAAACTTGTTACATACCTTTATATAAGCCTAAAGGACAAAGTACACAAAGACAAAAAAGTATTACTGGTTAAAAATTACAGTTTAAATGACTAATACTACTGATTACAAGTTTCTCCCAAATGACAAGTACTAGATTGTGGCACAGTCCATAACTTGTAAACAAAAAAAATCTTTCAAACAAAGTATGACATAATGGAAAAAAAAACATGTACTATCTTTAATATACTATATATTGAACCTTTAGATTTTTTAAAAAGAACTTACCTGTATACTTTTCACTCCAGCTCTACAAAAGTATCTCTTGATCTCCAAATCAATCTCACAATTTCCCACAAAACTAAAAAAGGAAAATAGATTATTAAAAGGAAGAGCAATTAACAATAATCTTCTGTAACCCGACAAATTATTATATATACTTAGGTCTGGGGCTCAAATGAAATTAAACCAGGACAAACAGAAATCAGGTTACAGTGAAAAATATTTAATTAAAGTAAAATAAAGAATTGCAATCATTTTGTCAATAAGATAGCCATTATCTTTTAGAAAGTTGAAAAATGGGTAACAAAATAGAACAATGAATTAACCAAGATCTGAATAGGAGAAAGAGAACAAGCTGGATTACATCAGAGTAATGTGATTACTCTGTGCATTTAACAATCCCAAGTGGCTCTACAACACAAAACCCCATCTTTTTAACTCAAATTTTCTACCAATGATTCTGCATAGCTGAAAATCTTGGAATAGAAAAATCAATGTTGTAGATGACCCAAAAGGAAAAGGGAGATGTGTGATGTGTATAAGTAGGCTGTAGCATATTTCAAATGACAGCATAGCTGCAAAAAGTTGTGTGAAGAATACCATTCAGGACAAGTATGATGTCAGTCAGTCATACAGCAAGATAACTGACAACCTACATGTTGCACTGCTAACCACCAAATATTTTATTTTAAGTCTGAAGGAAGGACTCTAATATGTTGGATCAATATGAGACCATAGGCAAGAACTGCAGGAGGTGGTGAAGCCATGGTTAGATTCTGATCTGTACCCATAGGAGAAAAACCCACACCCACAAGGTCACCAAACCAAGGAAGAAATTCAAGTGGTGGCATTATATTGGTCAGTGGGTAAGAAGCTGGTTGGGTGCATCTTCCCTTTTTCTGGTCAGGGTAACTGCTAAGTTAGTGACAGAACAGAACAATAATTACCTGATCTGAAGGTCCAAAATGATCTGCCGTTTGTCCACATTTTCAGTGTACACTTTAACACCATTAATCCTCAGGGGCTGAAACAAGTAAGACTTCAGAATTTCTCAAAGACCAAACCCTAGTACTTTATTATTTTTAGCTTTTCCTCTCTGTACCACTATTTCACAGATGTTATTTAAAGCAAGTTAGATTAAAAAAAAAATAGATGCCAGAGGGAGAAGGTTTGCATAAACATACAATTCAGTAATTTTCCTTTCATAAATGAACACTAACATGATAAAAGAAAATTTCACTTAATGTTCTATGCTTAAATGATTATTAGCATTTTGTGAGTAGGAGGTCATTTAACCTCAGTTCCCATACAATTTAGGATTAGGTCTGAATCTTTAGAATGTTTCAAAGAAAATTACTCTGGAATCAACACCTCTGTTTTAAGATCATCAAAATTAGTATGTATCCATTACTTAAGAAGTGATCCAGAAGACAGACTGATAGTATCTTAAGATTTACCTTCTCCCACCTAAATGTTTCCCTATAATTCCAAGCCTTGACAACATTTCAAAATTTCAAAAGGAAAAGTGACTTCATCAGTATGGATACTCCCTTTACCTGAGATGCCAATTACAATCCCTTCAGACCCTAGTAGGTGGAAGAAAGAAGAATCATCTGATAGTCAACCTTTTGGCAATGAGTCTTTGTGAATTCTACTAGGATGGGCGTCAGATTACAGACACAAACTTGCACACAATCCATGGTCTCATACACAAAGTCTCTTCCTTATAAGACCTTATTTACCAAGAGCATGGTCTCCAAGAATCCAGAATCACTTCCACACTAGAATCAGATTTGGACTCAAGTAGAAGGTAGTAAACTACTTGAAAAATAACATACTATCAAGGGGCAGCAAAGAGGCACAGTGGTCAGAGTGCCTGGCCTGCAGTCAGGGAGACCGAAGTTTAAATTTAACTTCAAACACTTACTAGCTGTGTAACCCTAGGCAAACCACTTGACCTCTAATCTGCTTCAGTTTCATCATCTGTAAAATGGGGATAATAATGAGCGCCCACCTCCCAGGACTGCTGTGAGAATAAAATAATAGTAGTAAAAAGTGCTTATTACAGTGCCTGACACATATTAAATAGTACATAGATGTTAGCTGCTACAGCTGCTACTATCATTATTATATTTTCTTTCCAACTATTTCCCACAATTTTCATTTTTAGAATCTCTTTTAAAAAAAGGTTATTTGTGAGCAAACTTAACATACAAACTACACACAATTGCCTTTTTTTCTTAACATGTGTTTTAAGACCTCTGTGGCAGAGTGAAAAGAGAATAGGCCTTGCAGTCCTCTGGAAAATACTGGCCCTGTGATCCTTGTCTTCAGCTTCTCTGGACCAGAATTTTCTCACACACAAAATGAAGTATGACTCTAAAGTTTCTTCCTAGCTCTAAGAACCCATGAATTCTATTGAAAGATCAAAAATAAAATGCTAACATATATTTTGTAATTCTCATTTTGTTAAAGGTATTTCAATTGATTATGTTTAAATCAATAAAAATTGTAATAACGTGCTACACAAAATTTGCAAGCATATATGCAAGTTAGGAATGCTAAAATTTCACACAAAAAAGAATCATCTAATTCAAAATTATGTAAATCTGGATCAAAATATTCCTTAGAAAAAATAGTTAAAATACAGTTCTCTGTGTCAGCATGATATACAGCTGGAGTAAGTGGTTGTTTACATGATTTGGTTTTGAGGACATACTGTGTAATAGTTCCTTCATCCTACTTATTATTGTTGCTTGAAACTCTACCATTAGAGACAGCCAACCCTTGGGATAAGTTTATAATAAATATTTTGGTCAAATGTAAATAGCCCCAAGAAATACTGCATAAAGCTGATTATCAGCTATTTAACATAAGTGCGAATTCCTTTAAACCAGCATTCCAATATTCCTAACTGGATATATTCCAATTTCTCCAATAGCTATTTTTTAAAAGTCACAGCAAAAGTAAACCTAGAAGAGCAGAGAGTGATGTAGAGAGGAGAAAGTATGGGAGGTTGAGAGATTTTTTGACATAAGGAGTACTACTGGAAACAAGGTAGAATGCTAAAATGTCAGACCCTGAGTAACATGAGAGTACAGAAGGGAAGGTGAGAGCACTTTGACATGAGAGAGGAATAATAAAGAAGGAAATTTTCATCTTTCAACTGAAGACAAACTGCCCTTACTTCATAATTTTGCTAGGGGCTTATTCTAATGAATAAACAACAGTACAAATGGGAGAGACAAAATGATAAAGTAGAAGGAACATCAGTCAGCGAATATCAGTTCTCTCATCTGTAAAATAAGAATAATAATACTTATAGTACTTAACTCATAGAGTAGTTGTGATGATCAAACAAGAAAGCATGGGAAGCAATTTGTAAACCTTAAAAGTGTTCTAGATAATCAAGTTCCTCATTGCTAAGTAGCTCGATAGCAATTTTACCATGTCATGTATCTTTCTCTATGTGCCTATGAAAGACGAAAGAATAATTCAAAAGACACTGACCTGATGACCCATATCAATCTTTGTGAAACTGAAGGTACTAAGGTGAGCATTTGCTCCCCGCACAGCTGGTTCTATTGTTTCTCGAAACAATTTCTCTATAAACTGGCAAATAAAAGGCCACATGTGCTTTACAGTCTAGGAAGGAAAAATAAGAATCCGTTAAAAAAAAGAAGTTTACAAAAACACAACCTGTTTAAGTCATTGAGAACAATGTACCTTCAACTAGATTTATTTTTAGATGCTGCCTATACATTTCATATCCAGAAAGTTTGCTGTACTTCAGATTGGGGGGGGGGGGACAAAAGGGGAGAGTAAAGGATTCTGGTTACTACTTAGTGCAACTATAATAAACCAGAATGTTCCAGGCAGGAAGTGTTCTAAGTAAATGAGGTTTCTGCTTCTCTCATATTCATCACAGATATTTAATATCTGAATTAAAGTTAACTCAGGGTCAGATATCTCTTTTTACTAAACTTTTTCATTTTAATCTACTTTCCTTCCTTATAAAACAAACATTAACTATTTTTATGACTAAGGAACACAACGTGTCTTCAGGTAATCATTTAATAATCAATTTTCACTACAAACTATTAAATATATAGAAGGTTTAGGACATACAGGTGTACTAAAAGGCATACGCTGAGACAAGCTTTTGTTTTGAGTTTTGACTGTCCTTTCACAAAGACCCAAAAGAAAAAAGTTCCAAGGATAAGTAGAGCCATCACTGTGAAGAATCAGTCACATAAAGTCAGAGTACAGTATATCTGCTATGAACTGGTCCAGGTATTCTAAAATACAATTTGGAACAATGAACAAAGACTTACTAAGATGTGTGTGCCCTTTGACCCAGAAATACCACATACCAAGGTCATAACCCAAAGAGATGGAAAAAAAAAAAAGAAAAAATGGACCCACATGTACAAAAATAACTATTAATATACTTTTTTGCAGTGGCCAAGAACTGAAAACTATGGGTGTGTCCATCAATAAGGGAATGGCTAAACAAGTTATAGTATATGAGTATAATGGAATACTACTCTATTGTAAAAAATAACAAATGTAAAGTTCCAAAGAAATCTGAGAAGATTTGTATGAACTTTTATATAATAAAGTGAACAGAACTAGGAAAACAATTTAAACAATTAACAATAACAATGTAAAAACAGTAACTTTGAAACCTCAAAGAACTATGATCAATTTGACAACCAACACAATAAATTTCCACATAAGACTTGCATGATAACTTAGTGAGATTGTTGTGTTTTTCTTTTTTCTTTTTCAATGTACAGAAGTAGGAGGGAAAGGGGGAAGGGGAAGGGGAGTAAGGGTAGAGTTGACCCCCCCCAAAAGAACAGAGGGTCACTGAAGCATTTTTTAAAACCCCAGAAGAAAATAATAGATATGACAGAAAAAAATCATACATGAGCAGGAGAACTTTTAAAGTGATACACTGAATTTACTCTATATTTAATCAGAAATTTACATCTACCATCTTTTTCTGTTCTATGGTGTGTGTGTGTGTGTGTGTATACACACAAACATATGAAAATTCTTGTTTCAATGAGTATAGTTGATATTAGAATAAATAAAATTTTATAATAAAATAATAAAGTAAACAGGAGGCCACAGAAACTGAAAATATGCTTCAATATCCCCTTAGGCTTTTCTTTAGTCACAATTAAAGGATACTTCTCAAGGTATAGCAAGTAACTCAAAATGACTGAGTTCTAGTTATTTATAACAAAGAAAAAAACAAAAAGCTGATTCTGCTACACAATTTCTATTGTTGTAAACTTTAGAATCCCAAGAAAGGGAAGTATCTCATTTTCTAATTCTTATGGAAGAGAGGAAGACTTGAGTCTCACCTTATTTAGCCATTCTGCCCTTTCAGTATCAGGAAAATGGACCTATAACAAAAAAAGAGAGAGATGTCAGATTAATTTGAATATTAATAGGAACAAAAAAATTCAGGTTATTATTTAGCATGTCTAGAAATACTTGTCTTGATTATATAATATTGCTTTAAGAAAATCTATTATTTTTATATACTCTATAGCTATAAATCTAGGGCTATATTACTCTATTAACAATAGTAGGAAAATAATCTAAGAAGTGAAGTAAAGATATGGGCCTTTGTCATTTTAGTTTAATAGTGCTTTGAGGAAGGAAAAAAAAAATCTGCAAAAGTTTAACTGCCAAAGAGCCTCCTGTATTTTTAACTATCTACAGACATCCTCACTTGAATGTTCTGCTTACACCTGAAACTTTACACGGAATATAAAGATTGGATTTATCATCTTCCATCTAACCAGGCACCTCTTTGACATTTCCTCCTCCACAACAGCAAAAATCCAAGCAATAAGTCTAGCCATTCTTAATGGGACATCACCAGAGGGATATAAAATACACTTTCCCCAGTCTGGGCAAAGTGAGAGGCAGTCCAAACTCATCTAACATGAATGAGTGATACAGTTGGGGAAGATCACAATGAAAAAATGTTGCAGAATCCTATCTTTTTAATAACGAAACTGTCCAATACTCTGCGGCTATGAATTTTCAACACCTTGCTGAAGGGAACTTTTAAAAATAGTATATACTGCAAAGCACTACCAATTGTAACTAAAGTACTGTAAAATATTATTGACAGTAGATAGCACAGGAAAAGGGGAGATAAACTCAAACAGAAATCAACATCACAAAGTATAAATTAATATCATTAAAAGAATAAAAGAAGGTCTTCAGTGCCTGGGGTAGACTCTTTCTAGAGGAAGTACATGGAAACCTCACAAATGATGAAAAAGTTTGGAATGGGTACAATCTGTAATAATGAGTATCTATACTAGTGAATGAGGGATACAGCAAAGTACTTGTAGGAAGACAAGGATTCTGCTGATACTTAATACATATTCTTTTAGATCCCTATTCCTCTATTAAGGAACACATAACATCATAGAAAGTCTAGCCTCCTGAGATGAAATCCACTGTTAACATGTAACAATTATCCTTTCTGAACCACTAGCTAAGATGAAGAAGTTTCTTCACCAGAAAGAATAATCTTAAAGGTATTACTGAAATACAGTTTTTAAAGATGCCAAATTCTAAATGGTTGGGGGTCCAATTGGTTGATTAAAGGAAACTTGGAATTAGGGATGGTTAAGAAATCATAGGGGGCGATTGGCCTACAAAAAAAAATGATAGGGGTAAAAAAGAATTTACTTATTTGACTCAGCAAAAAAGAAAAAAAAATAGTCCAAAGATAAGCAAAAGGCAATGTGACAAAATGGGGGGGAGGGGAGAACTCCACATTGAGGGTGGATTCAGAAGATGTGAATTTCAATTCAGCACCTGTAAGATGCTGAGCCAACTACTTTAACCTGCATCTCAAGGCTTCCACCTACTTGATCTATGAAATGAGAATATTTGTACTACCTAACTCACATAGTGGTTATGAAGATCAAGGAAAATAATTTAAAGTTCTTCTTAACAAGTAAGGTGCTACAGAAACACAAGAGAGTAAGCATTAAGAGAGAAGAGTCACTGGAGAAATTTATCCAAACAGAACCTTAGGGACTTGATAAAGAAGTGGAGACTGATCCACCAGATCAGGTCTCCAGTAATTGTGGAAAGGGCAAATTCAATCTGAAATTTAGTACTGAGTTTCCACAAAGAACCAACTTTACTTGGAAATGTGTTGGTCTCAAGGAGAAACAGGCTAAAAATTAAATAAGACTAAACTACAAAAATCTCCACCTTTAATAACATCTCTCTCTCTGTGTCTCTGTCTCTGTCTCTCTCTGTCTCTGTCTCTCTCT